>NW_024081139.1:564062-1164062 GCF_003009895.1 Hyaena hyaena | reverse complement strand
GCTAAATCTCTGTTCCCTATCCTTAGATTATCTCTTGTTAACAAAATCCAGTGTCTGCAACCACTGTACTACATGGTAGAGTCAGCTGTGTCTTGGATACCACTTTATCTAGCACCAGCTCATGCTGTTCTACTGTGAACTCTTTCTCTCCCTCCCTTCCCCTTCCCTCCCCCTCTCCCTTCCTCCCTTCTATCCTCTCATTCTTTCCTTCTTTCCTCCCTTCCTTCCTTCTTTCCTTCTTCTTTTCCTTCCTTTTCTTTCTTTCTATGGGATTCAGTTCAAATGTCATTTTCTTCAACAGGCTTCCCTAGGAAGAACTGGTCAGTGGATTCTCTGTGCCCCTTCTACATTTTTTTTTTTAGAATTCTACGACTGCATCAGGCATGTAAATGTATTCTATGTAGCAAACATTGTTTTAACCCAATGGCCACAAATATAATACAATGTATTCCTACTCTGGGACTCATAATATTGTACATACTAGCCATGCATCTGATTCACCCAGTAGAATAGCATATAAAGTCAAGAAGGTACACATTGTGTTTCATTGATCTTTGCATTCTCAGCATCTCACCCAAGGATTTGCACAGGAAAAAAAAAAAACTGTTTAAACTGCTTATTAACTGAATTTATAGTACTAAAAACATATATTTTATTTATAAGATAAAAGGTGAATCTTAATAAAATATACAAATATAAAAACTTAAATAAAATTGGACCAAAATTAGGGAATAATACAAGATAGAATATTTATATTTTCAGTGAAAAATAATACATGACTCATTGATCCATTGATTCATTCAGTTGTTCAGTTAACATTCACTGAGATAATACACAAACCACATTAAGATATTTTCCCATTTCTGCATATTATACTGAATTTAGAATTAGGAATAAAGAAAATTTAGAATCATTTTCCCAAATCTTTAATAAATAATGGCAAATTATGTCTTAATATAAGCAATGGTGCTCAACTGCTTATTAGACACATTATTTTTGTTAGTCTCTTCTATTTTCAAACACTAGTTTACAATTTACTTTCATAGTCTGTTGGTTTTCTTTTGAATGAACACTTAGTGGATTATATGAAATTAAAAGCTGATGAAGTTTGAAGTCCGCTGCAAATGTTGGTGTTCTTAAGTATCTGTCCACAGAAGGACTCAGTAGAAGTGCCAATGGCTTGGGGTTGATGCATTCGCTCTGGAGGAAAATTAGCTTGTTGTTCTGGAGCGGGAGGGGTGGGGCTAAATACTTTTGTGGAGGCAGTGTTTAGCATCTTCAAACAAATCTCTCACACCAAGTGCAGATGGTCCTCTGGACTAAAAGAGTCCTCTAGAGACAGAGGCTGATGCTTTCTTACTTAAATCACAGCTTGAGCAAATTAGCATAGACTGTCTTCTAAGATGAAAGGCAACTCATGAAACAAGAATGACCAGGCACTGACTCTCATGAAATTTAAAAGTTATTTACATTTCCCAAATAGCCTTCTTCAGCATGAAAATGTAAAAGAAAAAGAATGTTTAGCTTTGGGAATAGTCTCCCAGGATATTTAGGGTAGAAATTATATATGTTGTCTCACTTTCCCAAGAGATGGTTCCTGGGTCTTTGTCAGTCAGCGTGAAATGAAAACTGCAGAGCTCTTTAAGGTCCAGAATGTGCTGCTCCCCCAAAGTGTAAGACCCCAGTAGGGAATGCACTTTAATTTGTGATGTGGTTTCATTAAAGGACACTAGCCAACACATGAGTCTATTCATACATGATAAATGGAATTTTTATTAGCTGATTTTGCTCCATGAATGTTTTTTGAGTCTTTTTATTCCTGAGTCTTAACTGATTAGAAACTTTATTGAACCTATGAAATCACTTATTTAAACTCAACATGTCAAAACTTAAACCCATTCATCCTCCTCACAGAGATCTCCTGATTCTATATTTTCTACTTTTGTTGAAGATATACCATTCTCCTCTCCAATTTGGGCCAGAGCCCTTGATCTTTAACCCCTCTCTGTCTCTGTCAATACCCCTCCTGCCTTCTCTACCTCTCTCTAATCAGGCCTCAAGTGCTTTCATTTCTGTCTCCCAAGTCACTCTTGTGTACTTCCTTCCCAATTCCACTACTTCCATGCTAGTGCAGGTCCTTAACATCTTTCATGTGGATTACTGCAGTCACCTAACTGATCTCTCTTATTCCAGTCTCGCTTTCACTTTCTATCCTGAGAAAAATATAGAATAGTAATTAAATGTAAGAGTGCCAGAAATAGATTGCCTGATTTGAACTTCATTCCTGGATAAGTTACTTCGTGTCTTTAAGCCTCCATTTCCTGAGTTTCCTGTGAGGTTGACATATAGTTGGTACAGTTGCTAGACACAGGTTAACTATGATTATTTACCTCCTTTTAGGGTCTTAACTCAAGGTAGTATAACCACATGTGCACTGTTTCATCCTTCCATGTAGGCCATGAACTTCTTTAGGGTAGATGCCATATCTCACTGGTTTTTGATTAAGCAACAATTGGTATATGAACTAACACATAGTAAACATAGTAGGATGGATTTTACTTATCAGGCATATGCAAATCCTGATCCAGAGTCTAATAGTATTTACCTGAAAGAACATAAGCTTTGAAGTCAAACACATTGAATTCAAAATCTGACTTGACATACATAACTCAGGGGACTTCTTGAAGATTCAGAACCTTTCTGTGCCTCCTTCTTTTACCAGAAAACACTGGTGTGACATTCTCTGCAACATAGCCTTTTGTCATTTTTACTAACATAAAATGTTATTTTCTCCCTTCATATATAAATCCCTACTACAAATATGCATATAAATCCCTCATATTTTAGAAACCAATGAATTTCTGCTTTATCAATCTCTAAGCATATATTGGTTAGCATCATTTTCATACATGAATAGCAATTTGGCAATAGTTTGGCTAAATTCTTAATTTGTTAAAAAGTCCAAAAGTTAACATAATTATAAAAGAGTTCTTCAGAGAAGGGTGGACGATACATCTTGTCTTACATTCTTGAGAAATATAGCAAATCTAAGTAAATAAAATAGAGACATTGTTATACCTATCCAAAAAGAGACTATCTGGAAAAATTCACTTAACAGCATAATAGTGAATAGGGTGAATATTTTATCTTTTGGTTTTATAAAAGTTAGCAAAGGCAAATATAAAGGTTTGCAAAGGCAAAGGTTAGCAAAGGAAAAAGCAATTCATTCACTCATTCATTCACTCAAATTATTCCCTCTGTCCCTCCAACTCCCTACCTTCCTTTCCTTTCTTCTAGATTATATGATTTGAATGCCTTTTATGTTTTAAAAATGCTATAAATACAAAGATTTACCTTTTAAGGAACTCATGGTGTAGCTGTAAGGGAAACTCACTTGATCATTTTAAGTAATCTCTACACCCAACATGGAGCTCCAACTCAATACTCCAAGATCAAGAGTTGCATACTTTACTGACTGAGCCAGTCAGGTGCTCCAACATTTGATCATTTTAAAGTTCAGTTCTTTTTACACTGTGGTCTCTCAAAAGTGCAATAAAGAAGTATCATTAATATTGTTTTTACTTAGCTATTTCTAAGCCCAAATGTATTCTTTGAGATATTGGCAATGACAGGATGATTTCTTTAAGATTTCTTTAAGAGGGATTCCTTAAGTACTGATTTCTGTTATGGGTTTTAGTGGGGATTGAAGAGGGACTGTTACATTTGGAATACAGGAAACTCAGGCAACACCTTTCCTAAGACGTACACTGTATACTTCTGACATATGACCTCCTGTCTGTTATTAAATATTAAAGGACCTCTTTAACTGTCTCTCTATGTTTGGGGCAATGAAGTAGATGTTCTACCACAGAAAGAAAAGGGCTATGGTGTAAACTGTTTTCTAAATGCTAATTTGTGTGCTGGGGTTCTGTCTAGGAAGTAATTCAATACCATCTTTTTCATCTTTATTATATGCTCTTATTGTGGGGAACTTGTTTAAAACACAGATTTCATGAGATCTACTCTAGAATTTCACAGGAGGTTGGTCAGAGATGAGATCCCTTGGTCTATTTTTTAAAGGGTTTAGCAGATGATCCTGACGTTCAGTGGGGTTTGGGGCTCCCTGCAAACATAGCTTTATGTACTAGAGCTGCCCGCTGTGGGCAGCCAGTTCAGAGGCAGCAGGCAATAGTGGTCAATGGAGCATTCAAGTAAAGGGGCTGCACTGCTCTAATGACATGTGAGAAAATGTTTCCTTCTCTCTCCTTGAGTAATATTTGGATTGAGAGGCAAGCCTTCATTTCCTTCCAATGAGCTGGGCAAGGGATTCAGAGAACCAACATTTGGTTTCTGTCAGTGTCACATTTTACCCTTGGGTGTGGCTAATGGTCCAGTTACACCTTGCTAATTTATGTCTGGTCATTTTTATATATTTCAGCATTCTTCTCTACTACTTCTCTATTGGTATAACTCTTGCTACAGAACACCATTAATATGGTCCATAGGAGGAAGATCTCTTGCTGCCAACATTGTTTAGATAACTTTTTCCTACCTGGCTGTTGGTGAGGATATTTGTAGCTAGGAAGTGGCTTTCCTATCACAATCAACTGCTTGGTCTGGTTATAGTAACAGTGGGAACTGAAGTGACAGGGAATTTATATTTGAAAGGATTCTGTGACTTTCTCCTCAATATATAAAAGGACAGTGCCTCTGGACCTCATTTGGCAAAGACATTTACTTAATTCCTTACCTGTGCATTTTAAGTTAATTTTGTCTGGAGAATCAATCAGAAGGTTGCTCTATCCCAAATAAAGTATTCCTTAGGAACAATGAAGAGATAAACTAGTATGTGAGTGGACCAGCTGTCACATACTACATATTATTTGGGTTCCAATGCCTGCTCTGGGAAGGAATATTTGAGAGGTTTGAGCTTTTCTTTCATTTCATCTTAGTATCTAGCTAAACAAAACAAGGTTTTCCCAGGATTTTTTGATACAATGTTATGTTTGTTCTTATATAGTCAAACTTTTTGCTGGTATTTGTGATGGTGATTTTCTGTGAACACTTGAACAAAAACTGTTTGCTTGTGATGTTTGATATTTCTCAGTGCATACTGGCAACAAATAACTCTACTCTCCCAGAGAATATGAGTATCAAGAGCATTTATCAAGATCAAGTTGTAATCCCAGCAGACATTTCCTCCTCCTTTTAAAATTCATAAATATATCCATAACGTGCATTGATAGGAAATGGATTCTAGTGAATAAATTTTGAGTAGCTCTTCAAGGAGTCTAATGATTTTGCATCTTGATTTTCTTCAGATCAAATTGAACTTATTTTTATTAGACCTAGACCCACTAATATTTTCCAGTCTTTGCAATTTGTGTAATTGTTTCCAAGTAGATTTAACGTATAATAAAGGGATTGCGAACAAAGGCTCTGGCATGCATACTGAATCCGGATGTCACCAACATGTCTTTGTGATTTTACAAGAAACTTTGTTCACTTTGTCTGAAATCATATACGCAATTAAAACTGTAATACAGCCTTCTATTCCATTTGCTTCTGTAGGTAAGAAGGGGACTCCAGCTCTGTTGTTGCAGGATTGTGTTTTGTCAGAGTCGTATAGAGCTGGACTATGCTTGGGGACTGATTCACCTGACAGCACAACAGTGCTAGTAGCAGCTGCCTCATTAAAGTCCCTCCACTGCATCTACTGCCATTGAACTAAAACTGGGTAAGTGGGATACTCTGAACAGCAATTGTTAAATTAAAACATTTTTTCATTACATTTTACTCAGTGCCTAAAATCTCATTAATTATCATTTATAAAATCTAATCAGTCACCAGTATAGGGAACCATTTATACATCCATATTTTAGCCTAATGAAATGGGCTTTCATTCTATAAGCCTACTAAGGACCAAGGAAAGGAATTACATGTTAGTAACAATGGCTAAGATCTATTAATCTTCACATATAATGGCAAATACTCTACTAAGAGTTTTACTGGTATTATCTCATTTATTCCTTTCAACAACCTGTGAAAAGCCCAAGGCACAAGCAGGCTCCAAAACTTGCCCAAGATCATACAACTAATAGGTGGTGAAGGTAGACTAAATAATAAACTAAATAGATTTATGATTTGAAAGCTTTATAACCACAGGTTCAAAGTACAAGGTTGAGCATGGTTCTGACTGTTTATTAAGCAGGGTAGTGGGGGAAAATGATTTTTTTTGTTCTTTCTCTCTCTCTTTCACTCTCACTCCTCCCTCCCTTTGGCAGCACCTGCAGCTCTTTTCTCCCCCAAATCGACTCTCTGCAACCTACTTTCCATGACATGGCCATTTTTCTACCTCTGGATGTGCAGTTTGTTCTCTCAGTCCTCAGATCAATTTCTTGGGTGTTCAGAATGATTTGACATTTATCTAGCTGTGTTCAAGGGATGAGGCAAGCATCGGGTTCCCCTACTCTTACACCATCTTTACTCTTCTTATCTAATTTAGCCCTTTCAAATTATGGGTTGTGCCAATACTTTGTATTTCTATACCATTTTCCACTGTATTATTTAACCTAGACAATCTTATGAGGTGTGTAGGTGTGGTAGTATTGTCTTCTACTCATGGAAAGGACTTCTGCTTGAAGCTGCAGAGCCTGGACTAGAATCAATCTTCTAACTCCATGGGTTGGTGAGAGGTGGTGGGGCTACTTTCCATTGAACCATATTGTCTCCCTCTGTAGGCCAATCCAGTCTTTTGCTAACTGTGATATTCAGCAGGCAATGATTCAGAATAAACCAAGCTACAAAAGAGTACATTTTAATGCTGCTATATGTAAACTTCAAATTTCCAAATATCTCATAAGCATTCACCAAATTTGTAAAAAAGTGTTTTATTTGTAATCATAACCAAATGGGTGGAAAGTTGAGATGTAACCTTTTAAAAATAGTTTTTACTTATTTACTTTGAGAGAGAGAGAGAGAGAGAGAGAATCCCAAGCAGGCCCAGCATGCAGGTGAGTGGGGTGGCAGTGGGCGGGGGGTGGGGGGGAACCTTGAGATCATGTTGTGAGCTGAAATCAAGAGTTGTACATTTAACCAATTGAGTCACCCAGGCGTCTGAGATGTAGCTTTACTGAAAGACACTAACATGAGTGCTGGTGTACACTGGGGGAAAGCATATTCAGCCTTTACTTTTTCCAGTGAAATATGTGAGAAATCCAGATGAAGCAATACCATCGTAGGAAAATAATCTATAGTAAATTTTACATGTATATGAGTTGTATATGAATTGCAATATAGATATTCTAGCAGTCCAAGGAAAACAAATATTACTTCTATGTAAGGTAAACACAACTTTTCAGAACTTTTCATGACACTAAGGTATAAGTAAAATTTATCTGGTCAAGTCCTTACAACAAGACTATTGTAAAACGTATTGAAAAGGTAGTGCTAGACAACGACCTATGTAAGAAACTAGATGGCAATGACATACTGCCAAAATTTCATTCGGTATAAAATTCTACCAAGAGGCGCACCACTATGGTTCACGTATACAATTTTATGAAGGCCTGAATATTAGAAGAGTCAGAAAATCTCACAAAAAATGTGTCTGTAGAGCCACCTATTCTTTTGAGAATCAGAAGACAGCTATGATTGGAACTTCTGTCTCCTAAAACAGACGCAAAATTACAGTTGCAAAATATTTAATGAAAAAATATGTAGAACTAAAGACTTCATGGCATTCTTTATTCCCAGAAGTCCATTCCTCAATACAGAATCCTTCCAATAAATAAATGGAGAGTTTTAATGTTCCATTAATATTTGCCACAACCAGGCTTTTGGTAAGAATTAACAAGGATTTGAAGGCTGAAATGTGACAAACATCTGTATTTTTTGGTGGCTGATCAAAGGGACATAGAATCCACTGTGAAGAAGATGAAGTTAAGAGCCTTTATGAAAATTAAGGAACACCACCAACACATGAACTCTGGGCCTCTCTCAGACAAGAAGTATATGAAATGGCAGTAATAATAATAATAATAATACCGTTATTGAACACTTGGATGCTCTCAACTCAGGTTTCCATTCAACTTCATAACATTAGTACTACTAACATATTCATTTCACATAGAAATAAACTGAAGAATAGTGAGGGCAAGTAACTTGCCCAAGGTCTGACTCCAGATATGATACCTGAATTAACACAATTCATTTGGGAAGTTTTCAAATCTACATTAAAAAAAACGTGGCATTTATATTTCCTAGAGAATAAAACAAACTGATTTCATAAAAGACAAACTTTTATATTAAAATGGATGTCAAAATAAAAAAGTAACAATCATAAAATTTATTTTACTGCCTGCTGCCTTGTCCTACTACTCAAGGATTTTTAGGCTCACTGAGCTGGAAAGCACTTCAATAGTGACTCTGCCTGTCCTCTGGCAAATGCTTTGACTTAGAGTAAATTGTTGTCAAACGTTCCCGGTCCCGTGGTTTTAAAAAATCTATAGTCTTACCTCACAAAACAGCCTACCCAGTTCTTCAATATATTTATGCATATTGTGTACTAAATGTATATTTTGGTAACAGTGGTAATTAAAATTTAAAGTCTAAGTTTCTATTTATTCGCGTTCTATGCATATTCATCATTCATGTCAGATATTTATTTCATGTCATGAATTTATCCTTTCCTAGTGAGTATTCCAGTATGTACTTATAATTCTATTATCCATTATTAATGTTAAATAATTAAATTCTAATCTCAGAGAGAAGATTCTCTAACTATTGCGTGACTGAGTCAGCTTTATCCAAATAAGCATTGCCTGCACATGGGTGCTAGCTCCTAATTTTGGGGTTAAATAAGATCTGTCAGTTTGGGCCTATGTCCTCAGAAGAATGCTTCTGGACTGGCTTATGAGAAGGTGTTTTTTGATGAATGTTTTAATGTCTTGCTTTATGACAGCACACATTTTGTTTTGCTTTAAGCTAACACACATTTCAACTTTGGAGTTTCAAACTTAGCACAAGAGATAATGCTCTAAAACCCAAGGCATTGCTATGTGAAGCATTATTGAATAAAATACTGCCAGACAGGCAGGTGGATAATTATGGCCCAAACTCAAAGAAATTAAATAAGGAAAATGTTAAAATATACATTAGGCAATGGTATAAAATTAATTCAGCCCTCTTCCTGTTCCTGTCTATTTTGCCATTCTTTCTTCCACCCCCTTATAAAGTTTTCACTGTAATTGGTGAGTGAGTGTAGTTTTCTTCACAAGCTTGTGTTCCCGTAGCCCATGTTGTCAGGAGGAGGTGGGAGCAGATGCAGCTGTGGAACAGAATCAAGTCCCATCTTCCCTGATAAGTAGCGGGTGAACAGTGCTCTGCTTTCTATAAGCAGCTTCCTTTTAGATTCAGTTTTAAGATAATGGGCCCAAATCACATTTTGATCCTGGATTCTAGTCTGAGGGACCCACTGTGGAGAAAGAGGCTCATCATTGTGTCCACAAGGGCCCTGGGAACAAATCCTGGGACATCGGAGCTCCCGAGGGCCTTTGCCTCTAGATGTAGAATCCAGTCTCTTGCCATACTGGGCTTCATCTGGGACACTTTGGTTTTTTTTTTTTTAATTTTGGTGTTTTAAAAATTGTTTTAAAATTTATTTTCTGAGAGATGGAGAGAGACCATGGGAGTGGGAGAGGGGCAGAGAGGGAGGGAGACACAGAATGGACCACTTTGGTCTTAACATATTGACACAGATCAGGAATCAGAAGGCACCATTCCCAACAACCCCACTGTGTCCCCTCCTGGTCAATCCCCATCCTTCTAAGAAAATCACTGCCTGATTTCTAATCTCAAATATTCAAACTGGAAGTTAAAAAAAAAAGCTTTTGAAATTTATAAGTCAAGGAATCTGCATTTCTGCCATCTTTTGAGAATTAACTATGGCAACTCTGAACACTGGGCATGTGTTCTCTGGAGGCAGCAGCCGATAAAGTAGAGGTGGTTGTCCCTTGAGGAGGCATGGCCTCTCCTGGCTCACCTGCTCCATGTCCTTATGTTGTCACCTGCCTGGCCCGCTGGTAGAACACCTCCCAACACTTGCCTTTTTCCCTCTCTTAATCCCAAGTTCAATGTCTTTGTAGTCTTGACCACTCTGAGCCTTCTATACAATAGGATGTATTAGATAAATAAATAAGCAAATCAAAAAGAAGAAAAATATAACACACACACACACATACACACACACACACACACACACGCTTAGTTATTTCCCTCTATTTTTATTCCCATCTGCAATAAAAATCAACTGTCACTGTATGTGCCCTTCAAAGGCATGCAATTCATTCATAACGTTTTAATCCTGGTATTTAAGGTTACAAAATCTGAGTTACAATGAGACAGGGACTTTTAAATTACCTTCCATACACCTGTTAGAATATAATGAAATAATAGGAAAATCACTTAAAGTCAGAAATGCCACTAATTCCTCACCCTACTTGGGTAAAAGTCTCATTAATTTTAATGTGAATTTTTATTACATAAGGACCACAGTATCATGTAAATCATAACTGCATCAACATTCAGCCGAGGAGAGGGAGCATTGATAAACAAAAATAGACAATGCTGTTATTTACCGGGGAAAGAGGTTGTCTTTTCTCTGACTGACATTTTTGTACTCATGAATGAACAGTAGTACAAACATCTATTGTAAAAGTATCACATGCTCTTAGCTTCTAAACACAGGACTCTGCCTTTAGGATCTATCATAAAATCTATAGGAAGTATCTATAGATTAGCATTTGTGAATCCTACTAAATTATTTTTCCTATTATTTGAAACACCAAAAAATTAAAGTGACAAGAATAAATGGGACGTGTAACTTGGACCCCAAGCATTATTATAAAGGCAGGGTTATGCTTAATGAAAATGTGATACTGTGAAGATAGAAGTTTTATAAAACTGAAAGTGGTTGTTTTTCATCATTACATAGAGAGCACAGAGAGACTGATGTTAAAAAAAGATGTGTTGAAAGAGAAAGGTTATCTCATTTTCTGATTCACTTAATTTTCTTTCTTTCTTTCCTTATTTATTTATTTATTTTACTTATTTATTTATTTTTTCCAAAAGTTAGATATGTCTGCTAAGAAATCTATTCACTTGGAAAAAAATCCTGTAAATCATTAGAATATGCATTCCCGTGTGAATTATAACCACATGAATAAGCCATTTTTACTGATCGTGAAACAGATCAAGAAGAATAGTATATAGTTGCCTTCAGGCTAAAATTTTGAAAAATTATGACACCTTTGAAAAAAATTAGTATTCTTGGTGTCTACTTGGCTAGGTTAGAAATGGAATCTGGGAAAGATGTCTATTTCCGGTTTTCCTTTCTGAATCTCTGACTCAATATATTTCTCAGCTAGATTTGGTACATTTTAAAGAAATATCTGTGGCCTGAATTAGAGGTCTTGGAAACTTTAAGAAAAAAATACCATACTCATCACTAGTCTTTTAGAAGATGCTTGACTAAAATTGCAAAAATAGATACTGACTTCCTGTTTGCCCTGGTAGAAGTCAGGCATCAAACACGCTTCATTTATAGGACTAAAATAGTGGATATATTAAATGTCCCCTTATGTCCTTAAAAAACTATTAATAACCCATGTTTGTATTTCAAGTAGAAATGTAAAGTTAATTTAATAGTGTGGTGTAATACTGGATCTATTCCAAGAACAAAGAAATCATCTATATTTAGTTACTTTGGGGCCTGCTTAGGAAGTTCTGCCTGCCTCTTTAATGAAAACAAAGTGTTATTTCACCATGATAAAGATCTTGAAGAAACTTGAAAAGTAAGGGTAGGCCTCCTTTAAATGAAACCATTCAAGCAGGGCTATGAATGTGCCTTTGGCAGAGATTTATAACATCTACTTAAAATGCTACCCTGGTAGGAAATGAGAAGAAAAAGAAGAAAAAAATCCTCTGAAAGTCAGGAAACCATTGAGAAAGCATGGAAAATCTTAACAATAAAATACTGCAAATCACTAATAATTTATCTTTAGCTATTTGACAGTTGGTCTGCAAAATGCATAACAATTGCATAGACCTTTACCGAGTAGAAAAGAGAGAATTGCTTAAAAGTAACAGTAATTTTTATGCCTGACAATTTCTGATATAGGTTCAGTTTACAGTAATTTTGATACTAACACTGTATCTTACAAGTTTAAATACGGATAAGGATTTTGGTGAATGTTTTACTCACAAGAGATTCACTAAAAATCTCTTTTCAAAAAATGACAGTGAGATTTTTAGTTTTTAAATAGAAAAAATGAGAACTGAAAAGCCTTCAGTAAAAAATAAATGAGGGTCCATATCACTAGGTTAACTTAAGAATATTTTTATTTTTTAAAATATTTTATGTGACTATAGTTGACACAGAAATATTATATTAGTTTTAGGTATATAGCATGCTGATTCAACATCTCGTTACATTAAGCTATGCTCACAAGTGTAGTTATCCACATATGTGCGATTTTCATAGAAAATAGGCACAATGTCTTCATTTTGAAGTTACTGGCTTTTAAGCCTGTGCACACACATGTTTGTATGTGTTTCTTTATAGGCAGTATATGTTTTATATTGTATGATATGTAAAATATATAGGAATCTGGTCATATAATACTTACAATGGAAAAAAAAAACTCATATAGACATCAAAAAGAGTAGTCCTGGCATTTTTCTTAAGAAAGGATTATAAGAGTGAGTTCAGAATTTATAGACTCAGCTGTACTGAGCCATAAGACTATTAAAAGATCAATCTTAAAAAGCTACAAATTCAACCCAGTGAAACCTGAGTAATTTGCTCATTAATGTGGACTAAATGAATAGCTAGTAATGGCTCATAGACACCAGGAAAGATGACTTAATTTACCAGAGGTGAATTTACAAGAGATTAAGACATATTGCCATTGGTTTCAAACTTCACTTTTGGTATACAGACCCAAATATAGCTTCATGTATCACTGACTATGTTTTATCTATAGTCCCTTGACCCAGCTTCTTGATTCCCTTCCTTACTCCTTGGAATTCATTCTTTACCTACTTATAAGGATGGCACCTGCTGTCTATTTGTTTTCTTCCTTCCACTCTTCCCTTAGTCCCCAGTGTGTGATTTCCTCTCTCCTTCATATATGATACAAACAAATCCTCTTCCAGTCTACCTAAATTTCAGGCCTTGGTTTCCTCTACAAAGTCCTGACATGATATATTTCTCTGCATTCTTTCCTCTATTTATTCTGTCTGCCCAAGGCATGCCTACCAAGTGAACAAACTTACAAACCTCCACTTTCCCGTGTTTTAAGAGTTTCAGAGGTGCCTGGGTGGCTCAGGTGGTTAAGTGTCCAATTCTTATTTTGGATCAGGTCATGACCTCATGGTCATGAGATCAAGCCCTGAGTCAGGCTCCACACTGGGCATAGAGCCTACTTAACATTCTCTCTCTGCTCTCCCCTGCTCCTGCCCCCCTCTCTCTGTCTCTCCCTCTCTCTCTCTCAAAAAAAAAAAAAAAATTCAAATTGGACCACATTAACCCTGTGTCAGCTATGATGCCTTTCTTCACCTTTCACCTCTTTTCCCCCCTTCTCTGGCTGTGTTCTTCCATCAGTGTTTCCCTGTGAATCCAAGGGACAGATAGGTTGAATTTTATACTACCATACTATTTCCCAGCATATTTTCTTTTTTATGTCCCCACACTTCATGTGCACAAAAAGTAAGCATTAGTAATGTCACTCTTGACCATTCCAAAGAAAGAGAGGCACACCACGTAGGTATCAGGAACTCAGAGGTAAATTTATAGTTTGACAAAGCCTTGCCTAACACAAATCTTCTCATTTACTTTCATCTTCAAGAGGATATGCTCACCAGCGTGAAAAAAGTCATTGCCATAATTCATACAAATATACCAAAAGAATCCTGTCTCCCTATAACTTCCTTCTTTTTCTACCATTGAATTTTTTTCATTTCAGTGCTGAGCATTACAATAAACAAGGTGTTTTCTTCACAAGCCCAATACAAATGCACACTTTCAGCTTTCTGTTTGTCTCTTTTAAGTAATATTTCATCTTTTACCCAAAGTGTGCATGTGCATGCGTGTGTATGCACGCAGTCTATAGAATATCATATACGGAGATGTGCAAAAAAGTAGGTCCATGTGCTGTGGATTCCCAGTAAGGCTTAGGATTGCTGAGAGTCACATTGTGTCTCTGTGAGTTTGGGGAAAACTGGGGGTGTGTCTTTCCAACATAAGGGTGTTTTGCAATGTACTTGTTTCAAATACTAACATGTTCAATTTTTTTCACTGATAGTTTAGAATGTCACTGAACATAAAATCCATCTTAGCTGAGTGAATGCTTTTCTTCTTACTGTTAAGAGAGTCGGTTTGGAAAATTACAACATGAGTCATCTAAGAAATAACAGCAGGGATACCAGCAAGGAAACTTTAAATGTGCTGAAAGAGCCACCAAAATGTGAGACTAAAAATGATCAGTAAAAGCCACAACAGAACACAATCAATAAATGACCCAGGTCCAGGGACAGTTTTGGGAAATGGATCTGCATGGAATGCTAAACTAGTGAAACACAAGGGTGGCATATGTGCTATGAGGTAATTCAAAATATAACTTATGCTCCCAAAGAGGATAGAAAGCTTATTTATATTATTAAAGCATGCACTCCATATGTCTCTGTCGATTGTGCATTCCAGATATTTACCTCAGTTTCACAAGAATTTCTCAAGGGAATAAAAATTGGTATGATTAACACCTTCTGAATTTCCACTGTGTATACTAGCTACTTCCTTTTCTTTACTGAGACGTGTCGGATCCAACAACCTCCCTGATGTCCTGTGGTTGATGCCTTCTCCGTTGAACTCTTCAACATTAGCTTGGATGGTTAATTAAATTTTTGTGTGGTTGTTTTTCTTATTCAAAGCTTAATGTCTTCCTATATTTTCTTGTCTTTAAAAAGGTATTTTTTGGGGTGCACCTGGGTGGCTCAGTCAGTTAAGCACTGACTTGGCTCAGGTCATGATCTCCTAGTTCATGGGTTGGAGCCCCTCGTCAGGCACTGTGCTGACAGCTCAGAGCCTGGTGCCTGCTTCAGGTTCTGCAACTCCCTCTCTCTCTGCCCCTTGCCCGTACATGCTCTGTGTCTCTCTGTCTCTCAAAAATGAATAAACATTAAAAAAATTTTAAGGTTTTTTTTTGTTACTTGATTTTCTTTCATTACACACACACACACACACACACACACACACACACACACTACACACACACACTGATTATGGCTGAACTCTCTTCCCAGTATTTCAGAATGTGACTCTTTGGAGATAGGGTCTATAAAAAGGTAATTCATTTAAAATGAAGTAATTATGGTGGGCCCTAATCCAATATGATTGTTGTCCTTATAAGAAGAAATCTGGACACAGTGAGGTACAGAAGGAAGACCATTTGAAAACAGGAAGAAGACAGTCACCTGCAAGCCAAGGACAGAGACTTCAGAAAAAATCAACACTGCCAACACCTTGATCTTGGACTTCTAACCTCCAGAGTTGTGAGAAAATAAATTTCTGGTGTCAAGCCATTCAGTCTGTAGTACTTTGTTATGGTAACAACTTGCAAAATAACAAAATATATAACACACACATGTAACTGTGTATGGGTCTGCTCCAAATCAAGGAGCTGTAGTTCAGTTTCAAAAATAAATAATATTATTATGTAATATAAAACTCATAAAAATAACATTTTTGATTACATATGTGGGAAATCAGTGAAAATAATCAAGAAGAAGAGAAAATGGTGGTGAACATGGAGTGGATTCTGCACTGTGGAGCATACTGGTCAGAGTGGGGTCTGAAATAAGTCAGGAAAGGTTACACTGTATCCCTTTATCGATGCTTCTAACATCAATGATCATCATGAATATTAGTATCTATTCAACAGTGACTATGGGTAAGTCACTCTGCTATGTCTATAGGTTGTACTGCAAATATATTTTCTGCCTTGCAGGAGTATACAGTGAAGCTGGAAAGAAGATATGCACATATAAAACACACACAGATACAGAGAGAGCCCCAGTGATGGAAAACAGGTAAGAGAGAGACTAGAGTTAAAAGCTAAGAAAACTATAGAAAACTATTTGAAAGTTCCCTGGGTTATACAGTAGCTGAAAGCAAGCTTGGAAAGGAAGGAAAGAAAATGAACAATATTAAGAACAAAACACCTGCTGGGCCAGGACTGAGGCCGGAATAAGACAAAAGTTGGCCAAAAGATAAAGAGATGTTTTCTGGGAAAATTATTTATGTACTTACATATATTCTTACATTTTTATTATTCTTTAAAGATTTGCTGGACCATCCATTTAATCATTGGGATTCTGGGAGTAGATAGGATATGTGAAGATGAAGATGAAAGGGTATAAATGAAGACTAAAGTAAAGATCTTGAGGGAAAATCACATTTTATGGAATGGGTAGGTAGGAAAGTACTTGCAAAAGACACAGAGGAGAAGCAGTCTGAAAGCCTAGAAAAGAATCAAGACCTTGGATGTGACAGGGGCGCCTGGGTGGCTCAGTCGGTTGAGCATCTGACTTGGATTCAAGTCAGTACATGAGTTTGAGCCCCATTATCTCTTCATGAGTTTGAGTCCCTTATCGGTTTGTGAGTTCGACCCCCTATATCAGGCTCTCTGTTGTCAGCACAGAGCCCACTTCAGATCCTCGGTCCTCCCCCTGCCCCTGCTGTGTCGCTCTCTCAAAAATCGATCAATCAAACAAACAAACCAAAACCATAAACATTAAAAAAAACAAAAAAACCAAAAGAAACAACAACCTTGAGTGTGACAGAATCTAAGGCCGGGGAGAAGCCAGGAGTGACTAAAAATAGAAAATGCAGCCCAAGTGAAGGAAAACAGACTACTTTAATGAGCAGGTGATCATCTGTGACTTTAAAATGATATTAATACAGGATGAGGACAGAGACATAACTGTAGAATATTAGACTGTGGGGGTCACAGAATATTAGAATGTGCGAGTCAATATGACAGCAAAAAAAGAAAAGTTTAAGTCTGCTAGAAATAAAAAATGGAGGAGGAGCTATTAGAAGGGTCATATGATTTTTTTATCACGATGGTGAGGTGTTTGGATCTCTGAGGGGCAGCCAGGAGGAAATGATGGACACGGCCGCAGTGCACGGGGCTAGAAGACGCCATGGACAAAGGTTTTGAAAAATCCAGTGAGAAAAGGTCAGGAGCAATTACGCTGCATTTTCCAAATGAAGAGTGGTATATATTATCCTTAAATATTAAGAGGGTCGAGGGCTTTCTTTTCTTTTTCTGTTACATTTTGGTAAGTTGTTAAGATCTACCAATTTTGAATTCCAGGCAAATAGTTTGCTGCTTCTCCGTCGCCCACTCTGTTTGAGCAGAATACTAAAGCTACAAGCCACATTTTTCTTCTGTGAGGGAAAAATGTAGGGGGGGGGGATTGCTTCTCTTCACACAGAAAGGAACGGAATTGCTACTATTTTTGGTCCTTATTGTATTTTCTTCATCTTTTACAATCTAATTAGATCTCCATCAGGATACATTTTTTACTTCTTGGCAAGAAATAAGAAATTTTAAGGTGGGATTGGATAAGGACTTTCTGTCTTAAGCTCTTAAATTCAACCCATACCCTTCTGTGTGGTACCTACTGGGTGCAAGGCACCGTCCATGTTAAGGGCTGACTATGATAGAAACTTTACGAGAGTCAGAAATTAAATATTTCCTGTGGGGCTTCTATAGGCAAGTGAGAAACAAACTGTAAACTCGCTTTTAGAAAAAGAAACGTTAAACTGGCTGTAAAAACTACAATCTGTTGACACTGCCACTAACTTAGCAAATCTGTTCAGAACAGAATGGATAAGTGAGTACCTCTTATTATTACATATTCTAATTAGGCGTTACATTATAAATCATTTAATCTTGATTCCCAGAAGTTTCAGTTTCAAATTCCAGTTCAGCAGGCTTATAGTGTATATTTTACTATATGACATCTCAAGTAATTTTGGAAATAGTTGTCATATGTGAGATCTTAGAGTTGAAATACAATGTAGACATAATTTCATCCAGTCTTCTGAATTTAGAAATCCATGCTCAGCCATCCTTACATGAAGATCATGTGGCCTTGTGTGTGTGTGTGTGTGTGTGTGTTTAGAGATGGGGAGCTCACTCCCTTTTCAAGGTGATCATTGTGTCAGAATAAAAAGAAGCCCACATACTAAAGTGATACAAGTTATTTTTCCAACTCTGGCTGCATATTACAAAACAGAGAACATAAGATATTAAAGTAGTTTTTCAGACATAAAAAAATGGCTTCCTGTTATTTGACCACATCTTTCTTATTAGTAGAACACCAGTTGTAAGAAAAGGTGACTTTTGTAAATGCATTCAAGAATCAAAAGAAAACACTAGACATTTGAAACAGGGGTAGGTGTTTGTCAACAAGACAGGGTGGCCTACATAATTATCACTTAGGGGATTCAGTGCCCTAATTCTGATTAGTGGGTTCTGCTGGGTCCCAAGTTTTGGGTGTGCTTTGCTGACTATTTGGAGATCAGAAGGAGGTCGGGAGAGGGGGAGGAGGGACAGTTCATCTGTCTTCTGTATCATCTCACCCTCTCTTCTTCTCTTTAAGTTTGCCTTGCCCTAATGAGAAGGGTTAAGCTCTATTGAAACACAAACCCTGATGGAGAAGTAGGATTTTCACATGAAATGTTATCCATGGGCATGACTAAAATCAAGGGAACACTGGCAGATCTAAGGCCCAGTCCTCAGCCACATACTTCTCAGTATCCAAGATCGGGCCAGGGTCATATACCAGCCTTAGATCACCTTGCTGGTATAGCCCATATGTAGGTCCTCATCTCCATTCTCTCAGCGTTTAACTTTCCTTCAGCTTTAGCGTACTTAGCTCTGGGGAAACTTGCCCAGTTTTATACTATACTCTTTCTATAGTTTATTTTTGGTACATAATAGATAAAATAAATGCTTTTTATTTAACTTGAAGTAAAGTTAGAAATATATGAACTCTGTACATCTTTGGAAAAACATCTTTATTAAAGTGCTCATTTAGGAGTGGGTCTCTAAGGGGTAGTTTTCATTTTATAAGAAAAATAATGTAGATTTTATAAACTTTATTTCTTGAGTGGTATATCTTATTACTCACCTTGTTGAGGATAGAAAATAATTATGAAGCAATTATTGGCTAACAGTAGGCCTGTGGGGCTACCATAAGTGATAAGATTTAATGTGTTAGATTAGCATTTTTTATGGCAATATAAAACGAGTTGAATTTTAAGTTGGTGCTTCATTACTTTGCAAGAAGATATTTTCTGAATGAATAAAATTTTAACTGAAATGTTTTTTCTTAAAAATACTAATTCTTTTAAGTCCAGGAAGGCACAGTTAACTTCGTGTTGCTTAACACAGGCTGTAATGGTGGGCAAGTGGGTTTCCATTCTTATCACCGCAGCCATGAGAAAGTCACTTAACGGAATTGTAGAGATGATGTATGTTCCAAGGAGGACATATTTCACAACTGGCCCATTCATAATAACATATGAACAAAAAACTTGTATAAATCAAAAGGGAAAAACCTGATGACCTTCCAGCTTTACTATTACTGTTCTTTACTATCTTCTCTGATTTATTATTTGGTTTTTCTTAAACTACGGATTTGATCACTTAAGATCTCCAAATGTTAAAATAAAAAGGCACATTTTTTCCCATTATTCATCATAAGTATACTGGGACTAAAATCCTTTAATAAATAGTAAGATATTATGCCATAAGCACATCTTTATTTGGCTGTAATCATCTGTGGTTTCTTCTCATCTTCTACTGCTTGCCTGAATGGAGGAGACTACTTCTTGGGAGAATGAAGAAATGGGTTTAGAGGTAAATCTTTCATTTGTGTATACAATTGAACAAAAAAGCGATACCATTTTAATGAGAGTGTGGTACCTAAGGCTCTTTCATGAGCTGTTAGAGGAAGTTTAAATTTGTTTAAAAAAAAAACAAACTTACAAACTGAAAACTAGTTTGGCAATATGAACAAAGAACTCCAAAATATTCATACTCTTTGAACTTGCAAACCCAAAAATCTAGCCCAAGGAAATAATTAGAGGTAATCAAAGGCACACAGTTAGTTGTTCCTTATATTATTTATGGCTACGAAACCATTGAAGGCAACTGAAGTGTTTAAGAGTAGGGTAAGAACTAAATAAATTTGTAAGGTGGAACATTTTGCATTGATTAAAACATAGTATTTTAAAATTGCATGGTACTGGAAATTATTTTTGTTGTAACTATTAAAGAAGAAAGAAGTCCTCAAAATATTTGATTGTTAGTGGCAGGATTATTTGCGATTTATCAATTTCAGTTAATTTTTAAATTGAACTTTATATTATGAATATTAATTTTTGTACATACAAACTATATACACACTAGATAATTCTTTGAAAAATGATTAGAAAAGAGTATGCCAAAATGTTGGTGGTGAAACAAAAGGAATCATAGACTTTTTAAAGAACTTTTTCTATTTTCCCCAATAAACAGGATGTGCTCACAATCAGCCAAAGATGTGAAGGAAAATGGAATTGTTAAATTCTCAGATTGTGCGTTCCATTTGACTCTGTCAAAACTCATTTATTTTAGAGATGAGAAACCTGACGTAAGAGATGAAACAATTCTTCCAAGGGCCTGTGAATTAGGAGTGCACTTGTCCACTTGTCCGTATAGTGATGTCAGGGTCACCAGGTTGCTTCTGGTCCAACCAAACACAGCCTGAGAATTATAGCTGAATAAAAGCATATTCTCCTGATTTGTAAGCCTCCAAAACTCCAGACAGCCAGGTGTGTAGACTTGAGATAGCCAGACCATTTTGTAACTGAACTATTATATGAGTAGTTATTTATTCATTTGGTTTTTAATGTTTATTATTTTTGAGAGAGACAGACAGAGACAGACAGAGACAGACAGAGAGACTGAGTGTGAGTACAGGAAGGATTGAGAGAGAGGGAGACACAGAATCCAAAGCCAGATCCAGGGTCCAAGCTATCAGTGCAGAGCCTGACACAGGGTTCGATCTCCCGAACCATGAGATCATGACCTGAGCCAAAGTCAGATGCTTAACTGACTGAAGCACCCAGGCAACCCTCATTTGTTTAATATATCTCTTTGTAAAAAGTGGAGAGTGGAACTCAAGATCATAGTATGGATCAGCTTTATTTATAAGTAAGGAAATTCTGGACACTTTAAAGAGTTACAGAAAACCATCATATAGTTCTTCCAAGGACCAAACTACTGCTATTTGTTTTGCTGAAGTTGCAAGAGCTGGTTGACTAGTGACAAGTATTTTTGTTCTTATGCATGGTACAAGACACTCAACAGTGACTGAGTTCAAACTACCTCCATCAATTTACACCTAAAATCACCTCCTTTTGGAGGCAACTAAAAGGATGCCTTTTGGCTTTTCAAACTGAGTACATTTAACCACAATATAACTAACTGTCAGCAGTGTCATTGCTATTCATATTCTGGATTAAACTCTGTGATGGAAAAATATAAATGCTATCTTCTTTTTTTGGTGAAAGAACAAAGAAAAGACAGGGAACTTAAACCTTAATGTTTCCTAGGACTCAGTTAAGTTAGTTTTATTATTTCTTCATTCTATAAAGATCTTTAACTTAACCTCTCTTCAGGTAACCAAAACTAGCACAAGAATAAAAGTGCAGAGATTTTTTTAAGTGAAGAAAGATAGGATTTGCTACAGGATTCTAAATGCCAACTGATAATGCATTTTCTATTCCCTTCATTTCTAAGGAAAAATGTCATTAGGTGCCCCGGAGTAGTAAGAGAAGCAGTCCACATGTGAGTGGTAGGAGAAGGAGAAGACAGTAATTATCAAATAAACTGAAGGGGGAGAAAAGCAAGTTGCAGAACAATTCTTCCAGGAAAAGCATCATTTCTGTTTGGAGTGCTGTGGTAACTTCAGATGGGCTCCATTTGGAACTGTGTTTCTGCATTTCTGGAAGAGACGTTCAACGTTTTAGTCAAACCTTGAGGGCAATAACTGCTGCTAGTTTCCAGTGTGCTCTTTACAACTGCATCTGAAATCTGACTGATAATGTGTAATGAAGAACAAAAAAAAGTGGAAAAAGCAAAGCCTTACAACATGAGTAACAGTTATTTTTCTCATATATGCAACGTAAGTGTTGTGGGAGATTAAAATACTCAAGCTTTACTGCTCTACTACAATTTTTTTAATCTTTATTTATTTTTGAGAGAGAAAAACAGAGCATGAGTTGGGGAGGAGCAGAGAGAGAAGGAGACACAGAATCCAAAGCAGGCTCCAGGCTCTGAGCTGTTAGCACAGAGTTCAACTCAGGGCTTGAACCCAACGAACCATGAGATCGTGATCTGAGTCGACGTCAGGTGCTTAACCGACTGAGCCACCCAGGTGCCCCTCTAGTAGAGTTTTAAAGATAAAATTTAAAGAACTAAAACTGAGGAAGAAATACCATAATATTTCAGATAGAAAATTTTGAGGAATGTATAATCTAAAAAGAATTCTTACAGCCTAACAAATTGTTTCACATCAAAATCTTGA
Source organism: Hyaena hyaena (assembly GCF_003009895.1). Lineage (NCBI taxonomy): Eukaryota > Metazoa > Chordata > Mammalia > Carnivora > Hyaenidae > Hyaena > Hyaena hyaena. Next base: position 1,141,358 of record NW_024081139.1, on the reverse strand, counting down.
AGTATTTCATGTTAAACATGTAAATAATAGTCGTTAAAAAAAACCAAAAGATCTTGTGTGTGTGTATGTGTGTGTGTGTGTGTGTGTGAATGAATAAATGTTCATATAATTATTAATCTATGTCTCCTTAGTTCTCATTTGAAACTCTTTTATTAGATTGCTTACATAGATTATATTCATACTTTCCTAAACTGCCAAATGGTAACAAACCATCACAAAATGTCATACTGAGTAAGGCTGTATATTAACTGATAAATGCATAAAACATTTGACTAAAGAATAAACTATATAGAAATCATATATGTAGAAACCATACACCTTTGCATTGTATTTGCAAACAGTGATAGTATAGAATGAATTACCTTTGAAATCTATTCTTCAGTCCAGTACCACAACCTAGGCAACTAGACATTTACTATTTTCATATAAATATAGGAAAATATTTTTGGAATAGACGGGCTTGTACCTTGTTTAAGCAATCAATGAACTGTATTTTCATTTACTGTGAAAAAAAATAGCAGACATAGTTCTGATGGGAAAAGTTAAGCAATAGTTCCAAACTCAGCTTTTTTCTAAACCTATATTAAGCAGTTGATTATGCAGATAAACACCACCAATAAGGAATTGTTCACAAAGATAAAACTGAGAATATCTCAGTTAGGAAGCTAAGTGTTTCTGTTCAATGTTGTTAATCTTTCTTTCAGTATTTTCTTGTTTTAGCACTCTAGTCAGGTTTCTGAGATAAGAAAATCAGAGTGAAATGACATCAGAGAAAAGCAAGAAGAAAAACATTCTGGGTGAAAAATGCAACCAGCAAATCCACGCAATTATATTTGAAATGCATATATCTAACTTTGAGGGAGACCAGGCAAGTGAATCATATTGTTGGTAAATCCTGGTTTATTTTTATGAGTATAACTGGTTTTATTTAGCCAGATGTTTAGTGATATATATTGTACAAGGTGGTTCACTGAGAAAGACTTTTATAGTTTTTAAAGGGAAGACAGGTGTTGAACATGTGAAGGGACCCTAAGGAGTAATTTCTTGCCATGATGCTTTATGTAAACCTAAATTGTTTCCTGCCCATTTTTTAAGGACATAGTGAAAGAGGCATGAATATCTAGTCTATCCTCAGTCCAGGAACTGATTCCAAGAAGAGCCAGGGTGTCTTACCTTTCACTGTTTTCTTTCTCTCCCTCCCTCCTTCCCTTCCACAAACCCAGTCTACTGAATAACATTTGTGCAATACTTAGAGCTTAAAGAACTGTACCCAAGTTGGGCCAAGATTCTCTATTATTTTTTCTGATTTCAGTTTTAATTCATTTATTAAACTTAATAAGGTTTTCTTTATAAATCCTTTTCTCTCCCTCTTTTTGTAAGTAGGCATCATGCCCAATACAGAGCTCAATGTGGAGGTTTGAACTCACAGCCCTGAGATCAAGACCTGACCTGAGATTAAGACGGATGTTTAACCCACTGAGCCACCCAAGTGCCCCTTTCCATCTTTCTCTTTTATTCCTATCTTGGCTTCTCTCTTTAATTCAAATCTTCAGCTAGATAGATATATTAATCACAAATAAAGGCTAAGTATTCTAAATGTTGAGCTAAGAAAAAGATGGTTGAGGACACATAGTGCATATATCAACTATGTCATAAATACCTGAATGTGGGTAGCCTTAGAGAGGAACTCAGAAGCTCTGTTTTGGTGAAGGTGGGGTGCAGGCAGTGGTTATAGTCACAGGAAAAGAAAAGAGGTGAAGACAGGAAGAGTATGGCCAAAGTCCTGTGAATTGACAATGTTGCAGGGGTATTTGAAGCCTGGTGGCATTTTTTATTTCACGAATCTTCTTAACATGACCAATAGCAACTGTTTATACCACTTCAGGTATTAGCCGGGAAAGGAAAAATTACACTTAGTTTTCAAAACAAGATTGGTGTTGTTATATTTGTGAAAGAAATACTGCTTTGTGATTGGAATCTTAAGAAATGTGAAGATGAAGTTAACACTGGAAGAAAATTGTAATAGAAATAAAACTATAATAAAAGAATGGTGAAATCCTTCATGACAAGCATTGTTAGTGAGAAAGGTAGGATATGTACATGGATATAGAAGAGAATAGCCAGAGATTTCATAAAAATTAACTGCTTTTGAGAGAACAAAAGAGAAATGTGCAAGGATTACACAAAGATTATCTGAAATAGAAAAATTAAAGAAAAGGGGAATCTCAAATATCACTAGAATTCAATTGTCAATTTCCAAGCATCTAATTTCCTTATAGTATGCAGGTATTCTGAAATAATGTTCTAACAAACACAAATTATTTACAAAATGTTAAGAGGTAAGAGGAGCATCAATTAAAAGAAGTAGTATTTACACAAAGAGACTGATACTTCTCTAAATACCCTTAACGTATTACCTAACAGGGACAGGGCTCGGAGAGTTTCAGGTATCTTATTTCAACCATCGTTAGCATTTGTCAAATAAAAATCAATCCCCATCTGAAAGGTCCCCTGTCTCCATTACAGCTCAATCAACCTGTCACTCTTGTGGCCCTGTGCAGGCTGCTCTCCAATAACAAATCAACCTCAACTGTCCTTTATCTTAGAATCTCAATTTATAAACAAGTCTTCACAAAATCATCTTAGGGAGATATTATACTATGTTTAACTGAAAAGATAATTGAGGCTAATTTTTTTTCCTATTCTTCCCAAACTAGATTTTCTTTAAGCAACACCTGCTAGGTATATAGTTGGCAAACATAGGAAAAGTTTCCCTTATGACAATATTTTATATTTATTGATGCAAAGTCAGGTTTTTTAAAAAAAAATATTGATTGGATTTCTTTTTGGTGATGCAGGAGCACTATGTGTGGGGGTGAGCAGGAAGGTAGCAGACCAGCTTGCAATACAATAAGCAGAAGACTAAAGACTTTTTTACTCTAGCCTGAGTTCTTAATTTTGTTCTTATTGAACTATAGTTGACCTATAATAATATATTAATTTCAGGCATACAACATAGTGAGTCAGCATTTATATAAATAATGAAATAGTCACAATAAGTCTAGTTATCATCTACCACCATACAAAGTTATGACAATACTATTGACTATATTCTCTAGTGCTATATTTTACATCCCCATGACTTATTTATTTTGCAATTGGAAATTTGCACATTTTAATCCCTTTCACCTATTTTGCCCAGCTCCCAGTCCCCTCTGGCAACCACCTGTTTGTTTCTTGTATTCATGAGTCTCCCTTTTGTTTTGTCTGTTCATTTGTTTTGTTTCTTAGATTCCACACATAAGTGAAATCAAACGGTATTTGTCTTTCTCTGTCTGACTTATTTTACTTAATATTTTACGCATAATACCCTCTGAGTCCATCCATATTGTCACAAATAGCAAGATCTCATTATTTTTCAATAGCTGGTTAATATTCTATTGTGTGTGTATATACATATATTCATACATACATATATATCACACACACACACATCTATCTCACAGCTTTATTTATTGATGGACATTTAGTTTGCTTCCATATCTTGGCTATTGTAAATATCACTGCAGTGAGTGAACATAAAGGTGCATCTGCACCTTGAATCTTTTCAAATTACTGTTTCCACAGTGGTTGCACCCATTTACATTCCCACCAACCATGCAGGAAGGTGTTCTTTTTGTCGCATCCTCGCTTACACTAGTTATTTCTTGTCTTTTTCATACTAGCCATTCTGTCAAGCATGAGATAATATCTCATGGCGGTTTTGATTTGTATTTCCCTGATGATTAGTGTTAAGCATCTTTTCATGTATCTCTGGGCATCTGTATGTCTTCTTTAGAAAAATGTCTATTGGGTTCTTTGCCTATTTTTTTAAATCAAGTTGTTGTTGCTGTTTTTGAGTTTTAGAATTTTTTAAAAATAAATTTTGGATATTAACTCCTTATTAAATTTATCATTTGCAAGTATCTTCTCCCATTCATTAAGCTGACTTTTCATTTTGTTGATGGTTTCCTTAGCTGATGGTATATATATTTAAAAAAAGTAGTTCAGTTTCAGTCTTTCTACATGTTTTTCTAATTTTTCCAACAACCATTTATTGAGGATACTGTCTTTCCTCCATTGTATATTCTTGTCTCCTTTGCCATAGATTGACCATATGAACTGTGGATTTATTTTGGGCTCTCTGTTCCATTAATTTATGTGTCTGCTTTTGTGAGTTCTTAATTTTGATTAGTACTAATAATAACATTCCCCCAAAGTTAAATAAACAATTTGTGATATTAAGTTTTATTTATAAATAAGGGGTTGCAATCAAGAAATAATTAGATAAGTAAATCTTGGAGGTAACAATTAACAATTAAAAATTGTGTTGTTAGGAATATAGCACTGGAGGGTATTTAGATTTTCTTATCATTAATCAAAGAATGAGATTAATCAAGGAATCAAGGAATTAGAGCATCCACTTATTTGCAAAGAGTCTTCAGTAATGCTGTGGTTAAACAGATACTAACTAGAACATGCAATATGGTCACCTCAGAAATATCTTTACGTATTAGAAGGGATGAGCACAACATGAGTAAGTTGAAAAATAAATGTACTTATTAATGCAATCTTCCTTCTGGGTCAACTTGAAATCATAACTATGCCCAAAGTTAACATTTTATTTTTTTTTCTACTCCTATGGGCTTACCCTTTCCATCTGCTGGTGGTGCTCATGAAAAATAGGGTGACTGCAAGTGAAAGAGTTTTCTACTTACTCAGCTAAAGTCATTGAGCATTTATCTATAAAGTGCAAGGGAAAACAATTTTAAAAATCATATAGGTCTCGCCCATGGAATAGATGAATGCTCAATTCCAAAATACCAACTAATTCATAATGAATTACCTTTATCATAGCACTTACATAGCATGTACTAAATTAACTCATTTGGTCCTCATAAAAACCCTAAGAAGTAGATCGTCTTACTATCTTCATTTTACTGGTTAGAGAACTGAAGATACAGAGAGGTTTACTAATAGTGCTGAGGGTAACAAAAAAATGTTAGAGACCAAGCAGTTTGGCTCAGAATCCATGCGCTGGTTTCTCTCTCAATACCAGGTGTAATCCTGATTGTTCTAATCCTGATTGTTAGTTGTAATTTAAAGCCATATTCCCATGATTGGAACATTTGGCACATAATCTTAAGGAACTCTTTTGAAAGTCCTGGGGTTTCATTTTAATAAAATCTTTGCCCTAGAGTAAGGCAGAAATGTGTTTTGAAAAGAAGTATAATCCCTTAATTTTTCATTCATTTACAGTCATTTGAGTTATTTGAAGTTCAGTAAGATTTTTTCTTTGATTAGTCTTTTATCCCAATCCTGGAATGTACATTTTGCCAATGATAAATAGGAATCTGGTCAATCTTGCTAGAAACTCACTAGCTCTAGAGTCAAATGATTTTTAATTCATCACAAAATATTTACAGAGCTTTAGACCTGAGATTTTTAGTTTAATTTATAGCAGTCTTTTGCAGGCCCACTGAATTTTCTACATTAATCTTCAGGGTTAGAAAAGGGTTTATTTGCTGCCTGCTTCAAAGTCATTAAACTTAGTCCCTCCACTTTTGTTGAGAAAAGACTTATGTAAATCCTCCTGGATATTGTTGCAGTGCTTTAAATTGAAAACTGATTTGTGTCAACCATTTTTCTTGTAGGTGTATTACCAAAAACATACATAAGAAAGTGCTAAATTAATCCTTTATACATATATTGGCTAAATTCAAATGATACTCCATGCATCATTGATGCAACATATACATAACTACAAAGGTCAAAAAAAAACGTGCTTACCTAATTTAGCGCTACAGATTGTGATCTTACCTGCAAATATTTACTTTTATTCCCTAAACATTGGTTTTCTTTACTAGCATGATGACATGCATGATGTTTGGGTGCAAGATTTAAAATCTGCAGATTTTCTGCAGGCAGAAATATAAATCTTAATGAAAATGTTATACTGCATAAATATCACGTTGGGAAGCAATTATAAGCCAATGCTTTATATTGGGATGAGAAAGGCATTTATTCATGTTAGATATTTGTGTTTATCTGAAACTATTTGCATATAAAGAAAAGTGACTGCAGAAGTTTATGAGATGTCATCACCTTGGGAGCTGAAGAAATTCTGAAAGTGCTCCACCATATTGCCCTTTGAAATAGAGAACTGTAGCTCAAGCTTTTTAGGTCTACCTGAAAGAGAAATAGCTTCTGAGTTCTAAAGTGTGGCAGAATTTATTTTCTTCTTAGATCCTGGGCTATTTTCAGATGACAGATACACAGATATCAAAACAACGAATATACTTGGGACAGTGATTTGTATCAAGTTGAGGGAATAATATAAGACATATAAACCAAATAACATTTGTATTGCAATTTTGGATTACCAGGGAATTATATTAGTACACACAATTATATATGGCTGTTTACAGATTGAGTAGCTGGAGCAAAGCACTGTTATATTTATTATAGAATTTTTTGAAAGGAGAACATTCATATTCTATGCAAAACCATGGCAATCATTGCAGTTGCTGAATAGATAATAAAAGGGTTGATTCCAACAGTTTTTGAACATAGTTCAGTACAACAGGAGCAAGAACATGGGGATTCTTTTATAGGATTTTTTTTCCTCATAGAAATAAGGCTGAAATGGGAGTTCTGATAAAAGATAACTTCTTATTTCTAAAAATACAAAGTAGGTTTATACACAAACAAAATGGTATTGTTCAATGCACTCATTAGTAAGCATAATCATAAACTTCATAAGTGAGCCAGCAACTTCGTCTATTGCTTAAGATTTAGATATGAATGTAAATATATTTAAATTTGTTTGGGGCACCTGGGTGTCTAAATTGGGCATTCAACTCTTGGTTTTGGCTCATGTCATGATCTTGCAGTTCATAAGTTTGAGCCCTGTGTCAGGGCGCTGACAGTGCAGAGCCTGCTTGGGATTGTCTCTCTCCCTCTCTCTCTGCCCCATCCCTACTCATGCTCTCTCTCTCTCTCTCTCTGTCAAAATAAAATGAATGAATGAATGAATAAGTAAGTAAATACACTTTAAAAATAAATAAATTTAGTTGTATAAGGTTGTATATGAAAATCATGTGTGAAGAAAGATGAATAACTTAAACATTAAGAAGAAGCACTGTCTTAACATATCTATATGTTCTGGTGTTATGCTGATTTTTTTTTTTGGACTTCTCTGAGCCTCACTGTGTCTGGTAAAATAGTAATTGGAAATTCTTGCTAAGGAGGTGACAAATATTTTTAAAGATATATTAATATCTAGACTATTTTACCTCAAGTAAGTTTCCCTTAGTTTTTTCTCCATCACCCTAATTTATGCATCGGTCTGCTCTTTCAGAGTGGAAAAATACAAATGCCAAAGTGGCACTTTGAACATGCGTGTCAGTAAGGAAAAATATTGTAAGTTCCTGAGCAACTTTTAATAGTCCCAGAAGTTCTCAGGGTCTCTTCCTATCTATGACAACCATCAGTCATCCCCTGTGGACAGGTGTTATGGTCTGTGCACCCTCAATATTAGGTCCCCTAAATTTGCTTTGATGAATAGGATGGCGTGTACACTCAGGAATTAGAGAGTAATTGTGTAATCTTTGTGTTAGATCACTGGAAAATTGACTAATAATTCTCACCTTGACGGAACTACTGAAAGTTAAAATAATTGTCAACAATGCAGACTTTGATTTCCTAACTAGGACAGAAGCAGAGTCTTGCAAGTTTCTTCTCAGGTGTTCTACAAGGATATACAGCTATATTTTTATCTCTCAAAGAAGATAAAACACTGTAGGAAGAGAATCCCAAACCTCTTTTTCCTGACATAACAGACATTGACTTCATCTTAAAAATCATGGAATCTCAGGAACCCTCCTTCTTGTCTAGAGAACACTCTGTCACATCACATCTGTGCAGAATAAGTTCTACAAACAGATATTCCCTAAGCCAATGGTGTTAGGACTTACTGGATGCTAAAGACGATTTTTACAAAAAAAAATAAAAATAAAAAAAAGCTGCCAACACAATTATATCATGGCCTGATACATTTATCCATTGGATGCTTATCCAACAGGGCCTTGCCATCCTCCCTTTACTGAAGATATAAACTGAGGGGCTGTTACAGTCCTGGAATGACTAGTTTTACTAAGTCTTATTCCTTCTCTTTTCTGTGATGGATAGACTATAAGTAATACATAAGATACATGATGCAGTGGTGTTTTTGAAAATATCCTATATTTCCGCCTGAAATTCAGATCAACAACCACTCTCAGAGGTAAATAATTTGCTTCTGTAAATTACAATGATTTAACATGCAAGAGAATGTCATAGCCTTCAATCTGGAAAGCATTTTAAGTAGTACTTAGCACAAGGCAGGACAGATCTCCGTAAGTCTCCTGCAGATCTCTCCACTTCATTTCCAACACAATGCCATTAATAAAAATAGTCACATGAAAACAATTTATCTTTGCCTATTCTGTGGGTACCTATTCATAATATATAGACTCCTATTTAAAATGTAAGAGAAATATATTATTTACATATTGTACTTGAGTATGAGTGAATACAAGATTTGAAAATGAGACTCACCCCCATTACAAATGTCTACAAATGTTACTTTACATGAACAGGCATGTTCAGCAATCTATTAAATATGATTAAAAAATATGAGTCTTTTGTAAGAAAATAAGAATGAAGATGGGCACATTTTGTAGAGAGGATTCTAAAGAGTGAGCTGATTAAAACCTTTATCAGAACCATTTGAGGTTCTCATTAAAATGCAAATTCCTCAGCCCTGAACTAGAGTACTGAATCAGAATTTCTAGCAGAGGGAACATCAATTATATATTTTATTATAAGTTGTAGGTAATAATTAGGTTCAGAAAAATTGGAATCAGATGTTTAAGGCTTATACAACTACATAAGGATTATTAGAGACAATTCTTGACATTTCTCATGCTTCACAGAAAATAAATTTGTTCCCTTGATTTTTATATATTTTCCTTGAATGCATGTAAAGCCTTCTAAGTTACAACTTCCAACCCACTGTAACTCTATGGGGAGAACTCCAAAGAGTTAATTAATTCTCATGGTTTTGAGGTTAAGTCTGACTTCATTACACTCTTTTAAGAACTGTATTGCAGAAGTATGTGCATTTATATCCTTGTTGGGTAACATCTTTATTAATCAAACAGCTCTAATTTATTGAAGCAAATGCTTAGTAACCAGTCATTAATTTGTGGTACCATTGTGGTTTTCTCCAGGGAATCCTTTGACTGATGGGCTGGGATGAGAGAGCCCAGATCTGCAGTATGGAGTTCTGCACAAGAAGTATAAAGTGTACCAAATCTGGCTGCTCAGAAAAGCAGCTGCATCTATAGCATCATTTCACCAGGAATCATGAACAAAAACAAAAACTATAGAAACATAACATATATTGTATATTTGCATCATTATGAATAGGTTCTAGCTTACTTATCCCTTTTGATTTTTTCAGTAATCATGTGCTTTTAAATGGATGACAAAATAGAGCATTGCAGAGAGAAAGTTGTTTACCAGATGTTTTGTTTATTATACATAAAAGGTATGGTTTTTCCCCATTTGTTTATTCATTTATTTTTTTTCTGCTGGGTAACAAACCCAAAGTAAGGAAAGATACACTCTTTATCCTTAAGCAGCTTCAAATAGAAAGATAGAGACAATGTCAGTGTAGTTTTATAAATGTTTGGATGTGGTAAGTAGAGTCTGCTACGGGTGCATAGAATAGATACCTAACTCATCTTCAGGGCACTGCAGGGGGATGCCTGAAGGAGAAGATACTTACATGGGCAAATTAAAGAGTAACAGTTAGCCTGGTTAAAAAAAAAGTGGGAAAGATGAAGTTAGGGTATTCCAGGTGGAGGGAACACTGTATGTTCATTACGGCCTAGATGGAGAGGTGGAGAAAACCATGAATCAGATCATTAAGGATCCTGCACATGAGGTTGAGAAACTTGATTTCAATCTGTTAGTGGGCACAAAACATTGACGATATTACATTCACATTTTGGAATGATCCCTGTGAATGTGGAAAAGGGATTGGAAAGGAGCAGAAGTGAAAGCAATGTGACCAGTTTGAGGGCTTAAAAAATAACTCAAATCTAGGTAGGGACAGTGGAGCTACAGATGAAAGATAGGTTTAACATATAGAAAGGGAGTAGAATTGAAAGGGCTTAGTGATAGATGTGGGTGACAGGGAAATAAAGAGTACAGAATGGTATCTCATATGCTGGGTGATTAAGTGAACGGCTTTGCAATCTGAGATAGGAAATACAAGAGGAAAGGCTTTCATGGTAAGAAAAAAAATCCTTTGCTACTACAATATTTTTCTTCTAAATTATTCTTGAACTTTCTATGAGCATATTCTTCCTAACTCGACAGGCACTCTTTTTATTTCTTTATCACACCACGTATATCCTTATAGAGTAATGTTCAACTTTTAAGAGATAGCATTTTCTTAGGAAAAAGAATGGTGTAACATGCTTTGGTTACTAGGGAAAATAGTTATATTGAGCCTCCTAACAGATATACCAGGATTCTATTTTAGAAGAAACACTAATTAGAACCTCTAATTATGGTAAACAATAAGTGGCTTTGTCAGGGTCTAAGATAAACCAAGAATATAAAAATTTCATATTGTTTGACATTTGAAATTCAAATGTTTGTACCGCAGATAGTTGAAGGTTTTTCCTGAACGTTATTATAGCTTTCAAATAACTCTATACAGAGATACTTTATCTCATAGAATTTATTAATGGCATATAGTATCTTTCATTATCTCCTAGTAATTCAACATATTTACTTTTGTTTACCAAATCCTTTCGATTGTGTACATATTTGCTCATTACTGATCTTTAGAGTGAAGTGTAGTTCAAGGTATTAATAAGTACGTTTACTAAAATACACTGAGTTTTATTTTATGCAATTATCTTAGTTTGCAGCACATTTTTTTTTTATGTCTCAAATGGTGGCAAAATTGTCTTTTAAAAGACTTTCATTTTGGGAAAGCAGTTCAACCTTTCTGGGTCTGTTTCCTCATCTGTCAAATAAAGATGGGACTAGTTCTACTTTATAGTGTTGGTTTGAGGGTAAGTTTTTATAAATGTTTAGAACAGTGTCTGATACAGTATATATAGGTAATTATGAATCTTCACCCTCTCTACCTTCTCTTAAATGCCTTAAATCCAATCTTCCCATTTTATTGTGTTTCCTGTTCACTCTTCCTTTTGTCCATCTTCACTTCTACTGCTGTCCTTGAGAAAAAGGATTTGGTGGCTTTTACCTCTTTATTTGTGGTGCTCTACCCATTGTAGGCTCTCAGTCACTATTAAGTATTAACTAAGTTAATGCATCCATGTTGTAAAATCTGACTCTGAACAGGGAGCCCCAAAACTCTTTTTGTCAGTCACTGGACTGTTTGTATATCCTCTTAAAGGAATTGCTTAGAAAGATTGATCATTTGGACAGAAGCACATTGGTGTATTTGTTAATCAGTCCTACTGTTTGTAAAACTGCTATGATGCCACAGTACTAATGGCCAGTTCACCATTAGTTGAACATTTTGCTCCCTATTTCTGTGGCATTGGGCAAGTCATATAAAATTTCTCCTGAGTTCCATTTTCTTTTCCTTTAAAATTAGCAATTTGGACTAGAATTATCTTAATGATCAAATCAAAAAACATTTATGATTTCAGTAGATTTGAGCAATTATTCAATATTGAAATATGACATTGAGAAAAATACATGATGTAGAAAATTTCAGGCAGGGGGATATTAAGCTAATGACCTTAATTTCTCAGCCTGTTGCTCAGTTCAATGAGACAGACTGGTAGACAGGATTTTCTAAGGCAGTTTTTAAATTTAATTCTGCAAGATCTCCCCTGTCTTAGCATTCATTTGCATCTCTTTCAAACACCAAACCCTTCTCTCCAAAAAAAGTGCAGAAGATTTTAGCTTAAGCTGGTTACCACATTAAAGTTTTGACCTTGAGCCCAGAAAGGGCTCTATAGAAACTGAATCCCTATCATTTAAGATTATATTGGCTCTTAAAAAATGACTGGTTCCAATATTTTATTGTCACTCTTCTCCCTGATTATTTGATTGGAGGCTTTTCAAAAGGCAAAATATTTTAAATCAAATTCGATTCATCATTCCACTTCAAGTAGCAAGTCTTTTAAATGTAGTCTTTAAAAACTACTGAATACCTAAAATTTCTTCTGCTGATTAATCTATGACAAGCTTTTTGTGTAGTAAAAATGGACTGCAAAAATGGTTTCTGGGAGCTGGGAAAAAGGTTTTTCTGGGGAAGCCAGCAGTGTTTATATCAATATTGACTTATTTATGAGTCAGTCATATTAATGCTAAATTTTAACTGAGAACAACCTAATAATTTTGCCCCACATGCACTGTTTGCTTAAAATTATTATTTTACGAAAGACAGTCATGTTATGATTTCAGTAGAGAAATAAGAAAGTCATTCTAGTTCTATCATGGTCCATAGAAAGTTGCTTTGAATGCAACATTAAATCATCAATTTAACGTGAGTGTTGTCCTTCATCTGAGAACTTTCTGCTCCAAAGGACTGCGGATATTTCACAATGCATCCTGAGGAGATCAGAGTTACTATTTAGTAAGGCCTTGATTAATCATCTGATGGCTATCACTAGGAATTAATTTGTGAACTCATATTTTGATGTGAAAGATGAACATATCGGTTTCAAAAAGCCCACTTAAATGGAGCCAAGAGCTGATGTAGGGCACCTCAACTGCGTCATGAACCAGACTGCATGGAGAGCTCTAGAACACAAGCAATATCACAGGAATAATTTTCCAATTGAGTCTCAGATTCAAACATACTGCCCCGCTTTCTCCTGAATAGACTTTTTGTTCCTATCCGACCGTTTGCCTAAATGTTTTCATTAAGAAAATATTGTCATAACTAGATAGATAATAAAAGAATGGTACCCTCTAGAATAAATCTTTAAGGGTGGTAGCTAATATTTAGCTCTGAGTCCCTGGTCTTCCCCTATCTACTTAGATGATCTTGAGAAGATGCTGTAGTCTGCCTAAGCCTTTGTGCTCTCAGCTGAGCAATGGGAGAACTTGATTTCTCTTCATCACTGCTTACCACTTGGAATTGTTTGCCAGATCAGATATGAGAGGATATGTGCAGGATGCCTGGTAGCCAGCTAATTCTAGTTATTATCATTAGTAGTAGTACTAGTATGGTTTTAATCACGGAATTGAATCTAACAATATCGGAAAATATGTAATTTTGCTAATGGTAGCACTATGGCTATCATTTAATCAAGGACTAAAGTTATGCAATTAAGGCTAAAGATGTTCTCATGAAAGGTGACTCAATTTCTGAAAAATATATTAACATTTACAGTTTTAACCAATATTTATGTCTACATGTCAGTAATGCAAAAAAATGTATTTACTCTGTGAATTCTGGCTATCTTACTTATCAATCATTCATCTATTCAGAGAATTTATAAACCAAAGGGTCTTGGCATGACGATTTGGACAACGTACCTCCTTCTATCCTATTGTGCTCTGATGGATATAATGACTTTCTAGATATTTGCATTTGTTTCTCACCAGACTAGGCTGAGTCTACATAGACAAAAGGAATAGATATTTCAAGGGAACAATTATAAAAAATAGGAATTTAAGATCCAAATTATCCTGCAAATAAAGGATAAATTCATCAGCTCATCACTTGAAAAGCTCAGGGAACAGCTGACTCAATCTGTTTCACCATAGGACACAGACCATTATTTTCAATGAAAGCATCATTCAAGTGAAGATATTATAAGAAACAGAGCGGCTAATTAGTTGTTCACATATATCCTACAGATCCCATTTAGTTCTTCCCAGAATCCCAAGCTATGCTCAGATAAAATTAATTTAATTCTGAGCTAAAAAGAAGGTGTTAATGTCCCTACTCTACTCTGAGGGCGAACAGTTAGGAGGAGGGTGTGTCTGTGTAGGAGGAATAGGTTTCCAGAGTTGTTAATGTCACCACGTATGCTATAATTTAAGGGTGTGATGGTTGTCCTTCTCGCACTGTCTTATCCCAATACCTATGATTGTGATGCCCCTCCTTTTGTGATTCATCAGGGCCATTTATATTCTCTCCCTTGCACAGTTTTCTAGTTACTTTAATTATTTAGGGCTGGAATGAAATCTTACCTTATGAGAATCAGATCATAATTTTTTGGAGATGTACCCTTTTGTTGAGTTCTAAACTATACAAAAACACAATTAAATATGCTATGAAAATCTATGTGATAATTTTCTAAAGGCCTCTGGATATTTTGCAGAGTTACGAAAAGAAAATTAATAATAAAGGCATCGGGGGAAACATTAGTAAAAATTTAAGAGGCCTATATTGTTAATTATCTCAGCCAGTTTGCAGGAAGTTAGCCAATTAAGGCAATTGTGAATATTCAAATCTTCTATTTCTTCAGTAGTTTGGTACTTGAAAACCACAATACAAGAAAGATTCTTTTTTAATTGCTCATTATTTCTTAGGCATCTCTACAACTGCCACAAAACTAGGATTAGTTGGGCATTGATATGAAATTTAATGCAAAGGATTTTTACTGAGCACTTATTAAGTGTATTAATATTCATTAAGTGAAATTCAGGAACAATAGAAAACAAAATCCCGAGCCTCTATGCAAATCAACTAAAAATATGGATATGCTTTAGTAGGAAAGCTGGAAGTATGTTATTTGTATATACTAAGTAGGTTATTAGTCATAAAAATGTAGAAAAATTGTAGCAAAAATGTAGGTGTTGAGAAGTTAGGTAGCACTCCTTGGAAAAGATGGACTTTGTGCTGGAAGAGGGAAATAAAGGAATATTTCAGGTGGGCCCAACAGCATGATTAAAGTCATGGAAGAGAATCTGAGATATTACTTATACAGATTGTTTTCCACCACTATTTAATATGTTTTAAAGATATGTGTATACAATTTTTTTAAAGTGACACAAAATATTCTGGAAAGTATTTCTCATTGGTAGGGAGCAAGTGATACGTTATCGTACATAGGAAAAATGAAACGCCAGGAGCCAGATGGCAAGATTCAGAAATGAAAGTCTGGATTACAAACCTCAAGAGGTGGGACCCTTTATAGATTAACACGCTAGTTGTTTCAACAATGTGTATGGTGACCCTTGTAAAATGTTAGTGCAAAATCTTCACCTGGGATTAAGGTAATAGAGAGATCCCTATCCAAGTCACTCTGCGCTATGCAATGTTAATATGTCACAAATTCTTGAGAGTGATTTATATTACATGTCTATTATACAGGTAAATCTGTTTTATTAATATTGTAAGTCTAGGTCGTTTGCCAGCACATATTTTTTCAGGTAATACTGTTTCTCTGTGCATGTGTGCAATAAATCTTCTCTCTTCCAAATCTGTGCTTTAGTAGCAAGTCCTCATTCTGCATCCCAATAAAATGAAATGTCATAGTGAATAAAGCACTGTAGCTACATTTCTGATGAGATCCTAAAAGAACATGCTAGAAAAAAAAAAAAAAAAAACTTTGAAATAGTGATGAAAAAGAAGCAAATTCCCAGCTAGCAATCTGTCTGTTCTAAGGGGAGAAGCTTCAATGTGGAAACAGTGTCCACACAGTGGGACCTCTGTGCTCCCCTTGAGCAGACTTCTGTGCTCCTTGAGGATAGGATCTTCATTCTTTCTCTTCTTCTTTCTAACAATACATACAGACTAGCTGGGTCACCTTAATCTGAAATCAGAGAATCTCTGTATATGCACTCTGGGCAGTCTGGCTTGCAGTTGATATAAAGACTATTCACTGTGAAGAAGATTCCTTCTCAATGGCTCACCAGAAGAATTTATCCATGTTAGTATTCTTTATAGCCTTCACTTTTGAAGCCTTGAGGGATAGGAAGACAACAGTGTTGGAGGTATTCTTTTTTTGTCATTGTTTCCCGCTTAATATCAATCTTTTTTTCTTTTAATTCTTTTAATGTTAACTTATCTTTGAGAGAGACAGAGCATGAGCTGGAGAGGGGCAGAGAGCAAAGGAGACACAGAATCCAAAGCAAGCTCCAGGCTCTAAGTTGTCAGCACAGAGCCCGACTTGGGGCTTGAACTCATGAACCGTGAGATCATGACCTGAGCTAAAACAGAATGCTTAACCTCAGACTGAGCCACTCAGGCACGCCTATCAACCTTTTTAGAAGCAGGTTCAAGATGATGGTATAAAAGAGTTTGTATATGTAATGAACACTCTACTGTACTCATGTGCCAATGAGTTTGCCTTTAATTCACAAATTGCTGAAGAGCCAGTAATTTCTAATACTGTTCTCAGTTTTAAACTCCCCCTTGTTTAAGCATCAAGAACTACAATCCTTTAATACCAACAATTATAGTATATTTAATGCATTTTAAGCTATGTTCTTTGAATCATTTAGGTCCGTAAGGGAAAGCATCTCTGAATTTTGTTTTTATGGGCATACTGATTTAGCAACTATGTACTGTACTAAAGCCAGCAAATTTTTTGGTGGATCTGCTCATATTCAGGGATATTAAGCAACTCAATTGGAAACTTAATCTGACTTAAATGTTCCCTGAAATAAGTCATTACCTTCACATTTGGTTTACACTGTATACCTGTTTAAGTATATCTTTAAATTACATTTCTTTGGAACCACATAAAGACTTCTTTACACCAAGATTTTAATCTCTACAGTTATATGACACTAAATCCTGGGCAAACAGCTGGATTTTGTAGGGAGCTCTCTGTCTTGAATTTGTAACAAGTTGGTCTGACAGGTCTGATTTTCATGGAGACTTTGCCAATCATTTTACTTTTTATCAAGAAAGTACAAAAGAGGAAAAAAATCGTATGCCTATGTTTGCTCCTCAATTTGAAAATGATGGCCTAAATGAGGAATTATTCATTATTACCATCACCCCAACCTCAAATTCTCCCCTAGTTTACAGTTTGTAAAAATCGATACAGGAGTAGGGGATGGCATCACAAGCCACTAGGGGTCAGCAGACACCAAGAATGTTTGGCATCATTGTCACTGCGAGGGAATCAGAAGATAAAGGACCTACAGATATCTCAGTGGGTGCCATACATACCCTTTCCTGGTACACACTTCCATTTTAATTCAGATTATAATGAAAGAAAAGTACCATGCATCTTTATGTGGGATCTATCAAAACTTTGTAGATTCTCAATGTTCCATCCTTAGTTTCACTGCCTTTGAGTATGTAAATGAATAAATGGAGGAAGACAATTAGAAGAAATCAGGAAAGCCAGGCAACTGCAAAAAAAGAAAGGCGGAACGTAGAAGCACAGCTAGCTACGTTTATTCGTGTCTAACTCCAAAGATCTGTGGGATCTTCTTTCTGTAATCCAGAGGATCTCAATGTGTGGTACTAGGACACCAAGCATCAGCATCCCCTGGGAAGGTAAGAAATGTAAATTCTTGGCATCACCCCAGAAGCACTAAACCAAAGACTCTGGGACTAAACACTGGAAATCTGTGACGAACGAGACCTCCAAGTGATGCTGATGCTAGTTACTGTTCAAGAACCACGACTCGAACTTGTAAGTTGAGATGATATAACCAGCAGGAAGGACATAATTGTATTTACTTTAAAAGATCTAATTGAGTGGATTCTTTTAACTATTATGTGAGTGACTGCCTCTTCAATCCTAAGTGACTCTTTACTATGTGATATGTACTTGTGGGCAAGACGATCTTTGAATTATTTCCAGTTCAGCTGGAAAGTAGGCTAACCCTGTTGGGAGCAATAACAAAACACTAGTCATTCCCACATGAAGCACATTAAATGTAAAGGCCCATGAGGATGTGAGCTGCTTATCAAGGTCAGTAAGTCACAGGATGAGATGGTCCCAGAAGACCTCCAGCTTTTGCCTTAGCAGTCTGCTTAATAATTTTTTTCTTGAGGGAAGAGCAGAAAAATTAGCAATGTCCGGGATGGGATCCCCAACTCACACCTGTCTCTGTACCAGATGATGCAGGTATAAAAAGCTGCCAGACTCTCCTTTTCTCCTGTATTTAATTCCAGCTCATCTCTTTAAAATCTCACTTTGGCCAGTAAATACCATGAGAATCATTTTCCTTTGCCCAGTGATCTAATCTCTGTGCTCGCAGGTTGGCCTAAAATCATCCCCAACAGATGCAGGCCATTTCTCTATTTAGAGATGGATCAAGATGATAATTTATCAACCTCATCATTAGCAGCTGTAGCAGCAGGAATGGCATACTGAATAACCAGTATGCGGAATGTTTTGTATAAGTGCAGGAGCCAAAAATCTAGGAACCAACAATGGAGTTGTAAAAACAAAATAGCACTTAAAAAAATTTACAGACAACAGTGTAACATGTGCAAAGGAATGGTAAATGGCAGGAATAGGTGGTATGAAATTTTAAGAAGTGTGTATTTTAGCAATTTTCTCCCACCATTAGTTACTCCTTCACAGCCAATACATAAACAAACTGCCCATTGTCTTAATCCAATAGAAAGTCACTTCTGTGAATTATTTTGGTCCAGTATAATTGGAATTTTAATACACTCGAATCTCACTGTAATTTACGTATATGCTATTTTAAGAAAACATTCCATTCTAGGATTTGCATATCCTTATAGGAAACTTTAATTTCTCTTGCAGGTGGGCAGTTATTTTAGTCTATAAAAGTCTATTTGCCATTTGGTTTCTTGTATCCTGTGTCTTGATCCCTGAAGAAGGTAGATGGTAATGCAATATAACCAGTACTAGCATTCTGTCTCTGTCTATCCATTATCTACCAGGAAGTGCTATAATTTGAGAGGCTACTTGAGCACAGGGCTTTTGTGTCATTCACTTTCATTTCTTCAGTATCTGAGAGCACAGTGAGTTTCTGGCTCATAGTAATCCATGAATATAAGATGAATGAATGGATCCACAGATTATGTGCAATGGCTATCATACATCGCTATCCTTTTTTAGAGTAGACACAGTGTGATAGGAGGAAAAGTAAGAATGCCTTTAAAATTCTGGATTTCTTATGGTTTAGCTAATGAGGAATCATGTGGCTTTTAAAAGAATATTCTGTGGCAAATTTTTTTCAGCAATTTTTTTTAAGTGTGAAAGAAAGCTAACTTTCAATAAACCAAATGTGATTGCATGTCCTTCTGTGTACTGAGAAAATGTGATGAGCTTTATCCAGTGAAAAACCCTGACTTACAGGTACAGTGTTATCACCAGATAGAAATGCAATTTCAAATTTTCTCCACACACATTGCATCATTCACCTTTCTATCTTCAATACTGAATACAGTGCCTGGCACAGGAAGGTACCTAATAACTAACTATTGATGAACGAGTAAATATATGTGAACAAATAAAGGAAACTCAGGAGGTATGTGCCCATGTATCGAATGTTTTAACTACTAGGGTCTCTCAGGGATCTGCTTTTAATAGATAAGAATGATTTATAATTATGTAGTAATTTATTTTAGCAGAAATTTTTTGTATGCTTACAGACAGTGAGAATAATTTTTCTTAAATTGTTCCAATATTTTCAAGTAGCAATCTGTTCCCTTTCTTTCCTAGAGTCCATCTTTTAAAAATAGAATGAAGAAGAACTCCATTAGAGTTCTAAAAGTTTATTAAAAATTCTGAATGAATAGAAGAGACACTCACAAGCTCTCATCATACTTAAATGTTGCTTGACGTTTTTCAATTTTTAGTTCTCTACAATAAATAATTACAAATTCTCTTTATTCCTTGCTCCTCTTTCCTTGTGAGTTTCCAATATCACACACTCCTCAGGGCTGGCCGACCCTGTGCTGATCATAACACTCCTATTTAATCTTTTAAAATGAGGCATTTTCATTTGAGAACTGCAATGTAAAGTTTGCCTTTCCACCTCCATTCATGTGTTTATTTGACCAGGAAAGTCCATATGAAGGTGACTTATTACTCTGCCTCTTTCCTCAAAATTTGTTCTCAAACTGATGGGAAGATTCCACAAACATCAAGGCAAATTGTTCTTACTCTAGAGGCAGGGAGTTAAGGCATGTTTTATCCTGAAAGGGCTCCCTGGAGACCTTGAAGAGCATGTGTGAATACAAACAGCACGAGCTTCCTGTGGTTGACTACAAAGTGCCAGGTTGCAAAACCATTTCCTGTTTCTTAACATAAAATGGAATCAGGTACAGTTAAGTACCATTTGGAAATTCTGCAGATATATCAGCCCACAATAAGATTTGATCAACTGAGTATTATTAGCTCTGTGTCCTTCATTTGGCCACATCTTGTGATTCTCCCTGTTTTAAGTAAAACATGAAATAGACTATGGGGCAATTCTAACCATATCATTCTGATCACTGGGCTATGAGATAATGATCTCTGGTCAACATGTCATTGAATCTTGTGTTACCTCATTTTTCCCCCATTTGTAAAATGGGAATAATAATCCTATTCTCTGTATGTCTTGCTAAATCATCTTGATAAATACTTTGCTTTTTAAGGGTATTTAAATTTTAAAAAAGAGAGAAAATGAATTCCAATTTTAGTACCTCCCTACCCAAAGGCAACAGTGCAAGCAGAAGCAGTGAGTGCTGTGTATGGGGGCCCCTATGCAGACCTCAATTCCCTCCGAGAGGCAGATTCTGACTCCAGCTATGTGTGAGATTGGCTCTGCACTCAGGGGAGATTGCTAAATTATCCGTGCTTTGATCTATTCCTCCCAACTAGCCTTTATTGTCTTTATACTCTTTATTATAATCGCTTTTGATATGGCTAGCTTCATTTTGTTTTGCCAATACTATATGGGGAAAAAAACCCACACCTGACAGTAGGACAAATGATGTGACACTTAGGATAGCTGAGGTTAAGAAAAGAATTCTCTCCAAAGGAAAATATTTCCCCCACACGCGGCCTGAGAAGATGATATTTGCACTACTTCATGGAGTACTTGTTCAGGCAACTCGCATTAATGATAATGGGAGCTAATCGGTGAAAGAATAAACACCTTATAACACATTACATTTAAAACTCAGCATGAACCGAAAAACAGCTATTTTAACTCAGTTAGCAGGATGGATGCTTTTAGAGTAAAGGGAAAACCTGCTGTTGGGTTCACAATTCCTCTAGGTATAAAGGAAAGAAATTATTTTAAATGTTATTTGTATCTGTAACCCACTACAGCGCTCCAGCTATAATTTGCAGCAACATGTCAGTTAAGTAATAACTGATACACTATAACGCCTTTAATCAACACGCAAACACCAAGTGTGCAAAGGCTGACGCCGCGGCGGGAGCATGCCATTCCTGAGAGAAAACGACTCTATTCTCCATCTCTCTGCTTTCTCTTGCTCCCTTTTCCCATTTAACATTTCTCCACATCTCACTGTGTCCTCAATAGAAAACGGCTAATTTCTGCAAATCGTGACTGATCTGTAGAAGACAGACTCATGTTTTATTCAATGAGATACCAGGATAGAGTTTCCCTTTAAAATGGTGTCTGTTCTGATTTCCACCATTTCCCCTTTACGATGTATTATGAGGATGCCCTCCCTTCTGGATCTCCAAGTCAAAAGCTCATGTACTGCTTCTGATTTCACTTCAGAAGGACCACCCCTTGCTCTCTGGCTTTTTTGAACTCTTAATGGATGTCAGGTCAGTTTTTCCTAAGATACTAACCTTGTTAAAGTTCAATGCCTGAAATTGAAGTGCTTCCTTTGAGTCCAAAATCTAGTAAGAAGATCACATAAAAATGCCCAACCAAACAAAAACGGTCATTGGAACCAAATGCTGCCATAGGGTCCATGAACTCAATGCTCTCTTTGGGCAGTCCTCTGCAGTGTGTCCCTCGCTTTCCCTCCTGTCTCCTGCTCAGCATTTCCCTTGCCAGCTTTCTGGTTCCCCCTTTATCCCCTCTTCATCAGCAACATGGAGCCATGGAACTGGTACTGATACAATCGCTGCTTCTTCCCCAACTTACTGCACCTTAACCTCTGTACCAGAGCACCTTCATCAGACTCTACATCCTTCCTGAGGGGTAGCTACAAGAGCCCCATTCTTTCTTCCTAATTCATTCACTCAACAAACATTTAATGAGCATGTACTGCTAAGGTACTATTGTGGAACCTTCCTTTCACACTAAGGGCTTTATGGAGGCAAGATGTCCCTTGTGTGACTGAGGAAAAAATCAGTCTCTTTGAGGGACACGGGCTTGCCAAAAGGAGAAAGACAATCTGGAAGGGAAGTAATTTTAGAGGAGTCAGGGCTTGCAGATTCTCCTTATTCAATCCACATGGACACTGAGGACACCGTTTTAAACTAAGGAAAAAATCCTGCTTAGCTCTAGTAGAAGAAAGGAAGAAGAAGGACTCAGCAGTACTTTTAATTAATTCATTTAGTTATAGATAAAATTACCTTCTACCTCCATTCTTTCTCCTCCACCTAACACTGTGATTTGGGCCAGTTTCATTCTGACACAATATAAGGCAGACTATGAAGACATCACAAATGTGGCAGACTTCGACAAAAGTGAGAGCTTGGCTGTTCTGAATGAGTCTCCAGACTCCTTCTATGGTTCCTGAAGTGGGTCTTGATTACCCAGGTAAATGTGCACTCTGTTGGAAATCCTACCAGCTACTTCTTTCAGACAATTCTCTGGAGCGCTCATTTCCTAGCTAGGGAAACATATTTTTTTTTCTTTATAGAACTGAGGCAACTACAAAATTCATTAAGTTTCTTTGGCAGGAATAACTGCTTCAATACACAAATATGGAAACTGAGTCCCCAAGAGTTTAGATCTCTTAGTTGCTGTCGCACAACTTATTTGTGACAGAGTCTGAGACCAAAGCTCTGTCTAAAATACTGTTGCTTTCCTCCATCCTGGAAAAGGCTGTATCTAAAAATCTCTAGGACACATAAAGGTGAACAAAGCTGACTGCCTCACATTCTTAATATATTGCTCAAGTCTCAAGTCAGTGTTAATGTAGCATCAATCATGTGATGACATTCTATACCACTGACAATACAAATAGCATTCAGGAAGCACCTGTTAGTCCTTTTTGCACTTAAAATTAAACATAAAAGAACAGCATAATTCTTAGTTGCCTAGAGTTATTTTAAGTAAAGTACTTTTTAAAGATGAGTGAATAATTTATCCACATCCTCAGGCTGATTGTGAAATCCATTTCACCCCTAGATGTACTGGACACTAATAGTAACAACAGAAAGAAAGAGCAGAGGTAACAGAGAGTTCTAATGGCTTCTACAGGACTGCAACAAGCACATCCCTGAGTCTCTGCTTGTCATTTTGCCAGAGCAATAGGGGAAGAAAAAATTCTTTTGCAGTAAGAAATGAAAAGAAAATGGAGGCTCAGGGACAACATGACTCACAAAAATCCCCTTCCCTAGAAAGGAAAATTAGAGGCAGAACTTTTTAAGTTAACATTAGAAATGGAGAATGATTTCTTTCAGTCATTGGGTTCTTACTAAAGCTCATGATGCAAGCCCAAGGGATTTGGGCCAAGTAACTCCAAAGCGGGCCAGACTTGATTCATTAACAATTTGCCTCTCTTGGACATTCTAAGACTCATTTTAATTTAACAGAATGAAGACTCAAATATAAATAACTACTGGGGATTCAAATGAATTTCTTGTAACTCCATGTATACTATGTACTTTATTTTCAATTAATTGTTTTGATTAATTGTTTCAATTAATTATGCGAGTGCTTTTAGTTTATAATTACTAAAGGACAGTGATTCTAAGATGGCTGTTAACATTTCTGATTTTGATCACAAAATCCAGATTTCATGAGAAGAATGAGTTAGAAGATAAAGACTGAAAAATATAACTATTATTTTATATTGACTGAGAATCCATAACATGAAAGTATGAACAATTAAAATATGATATTTACGCTTAAGAGTACATCATAGATAGCATGAAATACATATTACGCCATTCTAATGTATGGAATAGATAATTTCTCTTAAATGGTAAATATATCTTAAAATCTGTATTGCATTCCTAGCCACATGGACAATTACATTTTGAGCACTCAATGAATTATTTATTGTTCAAGAGTTATCAACCCAACTTCCCCACTCACAATTTGGATTCATTTATAGGAGAAGATATTTTCCAGGAAGCACAAGAATTTAAAAGTAAAGGCCATTAACTTACAGTCAGAAGTTCTGGTGGATTCTAGTTTTGCTTCTCTGACTTAATAGTCATATGATTTGGAGAAAAATCACTCAAATGTTTTGAATTTTGGAATTATAATGTCATAAACAGTAATAGATAGATCTTTCTCTTAACTCACAGGGTCATGAAGAGGAACATGTACAATAATGGATATGAATCACTTTGAAAATTGCATATAATATGATTTTGCTCAAATGGCTATGTAGATCCCTTCTCTGATATTCCAAGAAAGGTGAGTGTTATTGTTGATGTCCTTATTCTATCAATAAATAGAATTTATTTTATCTTCTCCTTTTCAACCCACATACCTTGTTGCATTGACAAGGCTAGAACTGTATTCTGTCTTCTCCTTTTCAACCCCAAGCCCTGTTGCATTGACAGAGCTAGAACTGTATTTAATAAGCATGTATTGAGACCCACCAATAAACTTAATTTTCAAAATAGAGAATATCATTACTTTCCTGAATTATTGGGCCCCATTGGAGGCAGAGATAGAGGTCAGATGATCAGCCTTTGATATTTATCTTGTTAAAATATTGGGAGGAAAATCAAACACTCACATTTATTGTGCATAAGCTATTACATATTTTTAGCTTTGCATGTTTTCATTTAAATTTCTTGAGCAATCTCTCCCTGTGGACTATGATTTTCCCCCTTTGTTTATTTCTTCGTATATGGTCAGCTCAGAGTCAAGAAGCTAATCCTGGATTCTGAATTCCATGATCTTTGAGGTCTAACAGCTTGCTAAGAAAGGTTTATTTCAAATTTGACTTTTTTTTCTTTTTTCTTTTTGACAAAAATGGTTCCTGAATGAGAGGTTAGAACATGTTCGTCATTTATTTTCAGGATGATATTTTTCTGTAACTCTTGAGTATTTTTTTTAAACTGCTTTGACAACAATCATTTCTATCTTGTTTTTGAAGTCATGCTTGCTAAACCCTACATTTCATTTCATAGTGTATCAGTCCTATATTGGCTGTTGATCTATTATGTGCAAACTGCAGGTACAAAGAGACTCTACACAGCTTATACCTGAAGTGTAATTAGATCAATGAGAAAAATTAAAAGCAGAAAAACAGATTTCTGTCTAAAAGGCTAATTTATTATAGGAATTGTTCTGATTCTTTCCTGTAACAACTTTCAAAGATGACTTGGTACATAGTTTATCTTAAAGAGTAAAGCTTTATGGAATCAGGATAGGATTTTTACTCATGTAATTTACATAATTAAAGTCTTTCTGCAGGTATTCACTCCCCATTTTGTTATTTATGTAAGACCTGTAAAACATAATTTAATACCAAATGTGCAAATAATCTTATATTAGTTGAGGCTCTCTGCTTTTTTCCATGAGACCTGGTTTATCTTCAATGAAGGTAGATTAGGAAAATGGACATCTGCCTTGTTATTTGATTGTACTCATTCTCAGTGCCTAACTACTGCAGTGGTAGAAATGCAGAGACGGATGGGTAGGAGGCAGAAGTAATTTCTGCATATAATGACAGCATGAATCAAGTTACATTTGCAAGACATTTTTCCTTTTGAAGATGTGCCTAGGATTAAAATCTAAACATCTAGTTTACACCTATGGCAATGTTTGGTTGGATATACATGGATACACATGGGAATACATTTATAGAAATATGAAAAGATCTCTAAAACAGGTTGCAAAGCCATGAAGGGACTAATAGTATTGAATATTTTAGGAGGTTTTCCCTAAGTAGAAATTATCTACATTTTCTTATATTCAGGCTTGTTCTTAATTTCAAGGTAACTTATGGAATTCTCAGCAAACTTAGACCCAGTTGCTCTTATCATCTCTTATCACTTGACTTCCTAAGATAACCAGATGATTTGGAACTCCTACTTTGTTTAATGAGTTAGCTTTTTCAGTCACTGAGGAATTAAGAAATGAGTATAAGTCATTGAAAAAGGCTTTTTTTTTTTTTATGGTACACATGTAATTCTTCTTAAGGACAGAAATGCAGAAGAGCAAAATCTTTCCTACGGATCTGATCCTGCTATTGTTGAACTGATGTTTTCAGGTGGAGTCATAATTCCTAGATTTTTTTAAGGATCAACCAATTGTAAAGCTAAGGCTAAGATACCACTGCTAAGTTTAGGTTGATTATAATCCTTCATGAAATCATTTCCAGAATCTTGTGAATGCTAAACATTTTTTAAATGTTTCCTTAGATAAATTTCACTTTGGGATAAAACAAATAGGATAGTTTAATGATGATCCTACTTTTTACAATTCCATCAGTAAGAAAACTTTAAAGCACACATGTAAGCTAAATTACATCATTGCTTCCAATTGTGTATGAAATAAGGTTGCACCTATATTATACAATGGAATCCAAGCAGGAACCATGTCTTAGAATTCCTGATAATCCTCCCAGCTGTAGGATTACAACATTTCCCTATGAATTCTAATCTCTCGTGCTTGTCAAACTCATAATTCAAATTTGTCATGGAGTAGACAGTAGTATTTGCTTTCTTGGGAGTGATGTGATCATCACTTCCTTCTTCATACTCTGTCAGTTTCTCTGAATGACTGATCTATTCCAACTACACATATAGCCAGGAAGCTCCTACAAAGTGACCTTTTTTTTTTTTTTTAGAAAATTATAATTGCCTAAAATGCAGGCATCCATCAGAAGTGGATAAGAGTTGGCTGTGTTCAATAATATCTATCATTCAGAGGGCAAATTGGCTGAGAAAAAATTCCAAGCTTCTTTGCAAATTAGATGTTCAGAAGGGCAATGCAATATTGACTTAAAAAGAAAGATAATATACAAGGGATAGTCAGATTTTTGAGAATCAATAGGAGTTTCAAATAAAAAAATACATCCTATATGTAAGACAACTATCGTTGACTCTTAAACCTCACTGAATTAGATATAATTTCTACCACAGTAAGACAATGTTACATAGTAGGAAAAAACACATAATTAAAAAAATCAAACCACTTTATTAAAATGCTTATTGAAACACATACTATTACTACTAAAATACTTAGTAGTAATACTAAGTATTAAAGTATACTTACATATTTAACACTTAGTATTTTAACTACTTGAGCACCTGAACAAGCTACCTCCCCGATCAGAACCTCATTTTTAACTTCATTTTTCTTATCTGTGATATGGCAATGCGATAAAAAATTTTATAAGAGAAGAGTTTGCATCCTGTCCTTTCTCCCTTATCGTCTGAAGCAGAAAGTTTCTAGTCCTTTGTTGAATTGGAAAGGGCTATGTAAGAATGGAACAACTGGAGAAGACAAGGAGAGGC
Organism: Hyaena hyaena; assembly: GCF_003009895.1. NCBI lineage: Eukaryota > Metazoa > Chordata > Mammalia > Carnivora > Hyaenidae > Hyaena > Hyaena hyaena. The sequence continues at coordinate 1,113,747 of NW_024081139.1, read as the reverse complement.
TTGCTCTCCTTGGGAAAACTGAGGGAATCCTGGAGGGTATGAGAGTGGACTGAGTAAGAGACAGTGGAAGCGGCCAGAGAGGGGGGTGGACAGAACCGAGCAAAGCCAGAGGGACTGATGCTGGAACAATAAAGAGCCTGGAAGTTTTGGAGATAGTGTTGCTTAGATTTTTTTAGAAGAATTTTGGTGTGCCTGGGTAGCTCGGTCAGTTAAGCGACTGACTTCAGCTCAAGTCATGATCTCGCGGCTCGTGAGTTCGAGCCCCGCTGTGCTGACAGCCAGCTCAGAGCCTAGAGCCTGCTTCGGATTCTGTGTCTCCCTCTCTCTCTGGCCCTACCCTACTCACGCTGTCTCTCTCTCTCAGAAATAAATAAAACATTAAAAAAATTGGAAGAACTTCTGTGATCCAGTGCATTGGAAATTTCCATATTTTGCACAAAAACTTTGATGAATATCTATACTATTTTTCAATACGTTTCGAGACCAGGATGAGTGGTGTGCATGTATGTGTGTGTGCGCGTGTGTGTGTGCACATGCGTGTAAGCTTGTGTATGTTATCTTTTATCAGATGCAAAATAGTCAAAATCGACTTTGTGAAATCCAAGTACGATCAAATGGCCCAGTTAACAGGGATAACCCTTTCTTGCAGGACTGTTATAACAACTAGAATTATTTATTACATTGCCTGACACATTGCAAGTGAGCAATAAATAGTAGCTATTTGCTGACTCCTAATGCAAAGAGTTGTTACAACAGACATCATTTCAGTGTTAGCCATGCTTCCCAAGTCATGTGCTCAGGCTTCCAAATTGTATAGGATGCTATCAATAGATTACTGGAAAGGTAAAGATGTCACTACTATTATGTATTCCACTGGTTTCTGAAAGGTCAGACACTTATAGGACATATTTTATTAAACAACAACGACAAAAAGGAAACATGCTGAAGTGAAAAGAATAGAACATGGAAGAATGGTTAGGGCGTTTCAACTAGAACAATGTTAGCATTAGGTCTAATTCACTAAATGTTGTTGCTGTGATGGAAGTTGGGACTCTTACCAGGGTAATTTTATTATTTTTCTTGTAGTATGCGGAATCAGTACATTGGAAACCCTGTGCTATTTGGGAAGGAATAAAATGAGTAAATTTCTTTTAAGACTGTGTTATCCTAATAACACAACATGATCATTAGCAAAGTGAACAGTGTCAAGTGCTGTGACTGTTTCTCCCAAGCCAGTTATAAAACTGATTTTAAAACACTTAAAAGGTGTTGACCCTTGAAAATGAAATAAAATTACCCAGTGTATGGTAAGTGCTCACTGTAATGAATTTGAATTTAATCCAATATATTGATATTGTTGTTTGATGGTAGAGACTGACACTGTCTTTGATTTATTTATTACCTTTCAAAGTGGAGAGCTGAGTCTTGAGGATTTGAAGGTTTGGGACCTATTTCTAGCTCCATTAATTCACCAAGTTGTAATAAGCAAATAATTACCCATGTTCCTGCTAACACATTAAAAATGTATTTAAGAAATAGGTCACAGAAACATTACATTAAACAAATAGATGACTGTAAATGGTATATGTGTTTAAGGCAAACATTATAATGATCTATTCCTTCATCATAAAGAAAGATGCTAAAAAAAGACCTAATGTGACACTGATTATTAAATACTTTGTAATGAATTGTTCTGGATGCATGTGGATTTATTATCAAGTATACACATGTACATACAATTCTGATGATTAATGACATAATACGGTCCATTTCTCTTTCTTCCTGGCCAGAAGAATTATTACACAACATTTATGCAAACCACTAAGGTCAAGATCTTCCTCCTGCTCTCACATCATCTGGTTCTTCCAGGCTGTGGCTAAAGACAGCTGGAAAGTAAGCAGACTATGACTTGTCTTGGTGGCCACCAAATGAAAAGACTTATATGCCTAAATGATGCAAGCCTCATTCATGAGTGCAGAAAATCCTCTTCCCGACTGAGGATTCTGGAATTTGGTCTTGTAAGCTCTGTGATCTTTCTATCTTGCAAGCTACTATTGCAGCTACTTTTGGTGCGGGGAGATGACACATTCCCTACCCTCGTCTATAAGGGAAATTATTCCCATCTCCTCCATCTTCTGAATACATTTTCTCAATCAGTACATCTCTTTCTTAGAAAGTTTCCCCAATGGCGATTCTGCTGATCAGAGAACAACGAATCTATTCTCTATCAGTGGTAGTCATAGGAACTAGCGTTCTCCCCTTCCCCAGCATTTCAGTTCAGAAAAGGATAGAAATGGAGATACAAGTTTAAACATTTAATAGCACTTTGATGAATACTTTTATGATTTTTGAATCTAATAATTGGTAGCATTCTATATGTCTTTGTTTATTTTACTAGTAATATTTTTTTTTTACTATATTTAAAAAAGCATTGGGGGAAAAGATTGAAATAGAGCACAGGCCAGAGTAGAGAGTAGGTAACTGAACAATAATGTTCTAAGTTCTGCCATCCCAAATTATTTTAATAAAAAATAATTTTCAATAAATTGGAGATGTTACAAAGGAATAGTCAGATCAATTTGAAACTATGATGTTAGTAAATTAGCCATTTTGTTCTTACAAAATCTTTTTGAGCTCTGTGGACAGAGACTAGCCCATTCAGCTATTCCTCAGTGAAAGCTGTTAACGTTTCTGTTCTGGTGAAATGGAACCAATCCCACTCAGGGAAATCATTCAAGAAAGTCAACATATTCTTTTGATGAATTTGATCATTATTTTGATTGAATTATCTACCACGGTGGTTGAGAATTGCTTAAGTAGATAAGTCATCCTTCTAGAAGGCAGCTTTATTGGGCATAAGTTCTTTTGTAGCTGGTCTACTTAAAAAGTGTGTGAAATTTGAGCATTAGTCTGTATATGAGTATTTATCTAAGCCTTTGGCATCATTCAAATGCCTGAGACTAATTAAGAAAAAATGTGAGGCTCTAGGGTGGCTCAGTTGGTTAAGTGTCCTACTTTGGCTCAGGTCATAATCTCACGGCTTGTGGGTTCAATCCCCGCATTGAGCTGTGCTGACAGGTGAGGGCCTGGATCCTGCTTCAGATTCTGTGTCTCCCTCTCTCCCTGCCCCTCCCCCACTCATTCTGTGTCTCTTTCTCTTTCTCAAAAATAAATAAGCATTAAAAAAGTTAAAAAAAGAAAAATTGTAACATCACTCTCAAATTTTGACATGTTTTAAAAACACAATCAGAACTAATGTTATCAAGAGGTATGACAAATGTTGCTATATATGGCTCTTTTCAAACCAGCTAGAAAATATTTAAGTAATTATATTCAGACATGACACTAAGCCTATATGAAAAATACATCATATATTTGTAGATCTATCAAGGTCTGTACAGCCATATTAAAATTTTTACAAAAATTTATACAGATAGCTTTAAAGAGACTGATGATTTTGTATCACAAGGTCAGGTTAAATAGCATTTTACTTGTTTTATAACATCTACTACCTACTGCTAAAACATTTTAGAAGCACATCTTATTTCATTTGATGTCCTAGCTGTTTCATTTTTTAATTCTCATCCTGCCTGGTTCACCATGGTGAAGTCTTGCCCTTCTTGTAGAAGAAAATTTTCTTCAAGAAAGAAGCAAGAGGGGTGCCTGGGTGGCTTAGTCGGTTAAGCGTCCGACTTTCGCTTAGGTCATGATCTCGCGGTTCGTGGGTTTGAGCCCCGCGTCGGGCTCTGTGCTGACTGCCAGCTCAGAGCCTGGAGCCTGTTTCAGAGTCTGTGATTCCCTCTCTCTCTGACCCTCCCTTGCTCACACTCTCTCTCTCTCTCTCTCTCCTAGAAATAAATAAATCATTAAAAAAAAAAAAGAAAGAAGCAAGACCCCACCTTTTCTTATTTTCATCTCTGTAGTGTTACATATCATTGAAGTTATGACACTAAGACTTCATTCTTAAAGGGATGTCTAGCTGCTCTAGATATTATCTCAGGTTAGACTTAACAGCCAAAGCTGGTTTGTGTCTCCATCAGTGGGTGCCGTTTTGGGTGATGCTTGAGTCATATCCTCAGGAAATACATGGGGGATGCCACTTAGTGTCTCTAAGAGCCTCATTTTCCAATCTTCCTTCCATGGTTCTGCTGCCCTGTGCACACTGTTCCTTAGCAAACTCAGAGTGAGCACCCTGCTTTTCTATCAAATGCACTGCAGACACTGATACCCCTGTAAGGAATCAGCAAGCTGATCATAAGTCCCAAAGCTTTCTTCAGAGCTTTCTCTTCAGTGACTTCAGTTCCGTGACTTTGAAAGCTTTTGGCAACCAAATCCAGATAGTTGTCATCAATGTCCCTTAACTCTTAAGGCAAATATGCATATTAACTGAAACAGACAGTGATGCTAGGATTTAATTGCTTCTGAGGAAGAATAAAAATAAAGGTATATGTACACGCATCTGTAATATCTCTAAATTAATAATCTGTTTATTTTACTGTTTGGTAATAATCTCCCTTTTTGTTCTTCCCTATAAGATATATTATGTATTTATTTGTCTACCTACAATGTATAATTAATATATATTATATTAATATATTAATATAAAATGCATAAATAATATATTTAATTATTTTATGTTTAAGAATAATTTAAATGGATGACTACCTTAACTAGTGACCACATTACCTGGAGATTTCTAGCACAAAAATGAATAAAAGACAAGAATCTATGAACTCTAGTTTCTTTTTGATTATCTTTCAGCTATCTCACACACACACACACACACACACACACACACACGCCTGTACCTACACATAGGTAATTCAGCACTGCAGACCATGCTGCAGGGCCTTCTGGGCATCGTGGACTATCCTTCAGCTGGATCCCTTTATCCTGCTGCAGATAGTACATTCATTTCTTTCTTATTATCATCGACAAATGACACAGTATAACTTTAAAATGTTTGCTCAATTTGTCCAAATATTAACACAAATATTCTGCTGGAAATTATGAGAGCTAGAAATACAAATAATTTTATGAAAATCCAAAACATTGAGAAAATAATTGTTGTAAATATTACTTTGTGAGAAGTGTGTTAGAACAGTAGGAGTCAGGTGTCCAGGACCTGCTTTGCAGTTAATGCGTGCTCTTAGGTAAGTGATTTAACCCTCTCTGCCTCAGTTTCTTCCTTTGAAGAATGAAGATTTTGTAGCAAATGAACTCTACATTACCTCCCAGCTCCAAAATAAACTTTACTGGTAATAAAGAACATATCTTTATCTACATGTTGCACAAAACACTCACTAAATAAAAGTTTGTAAGATAGTTTACAATAGTTTTTTTTTTTCCAAAAGAAACCAGAAACTATAATGTAACAGTAGAGAGTAAGATAGTATTAAACAGTTTTATGACTAAAAGTGTACAAATCAACAGAAGTAAACTTGCATTGTTGAACGATGTATGTCAAATGAGAAAAGCACACAGAATGTGTATATATTGTTATTTGTGAAAGAGAATAATAAGAGAAGTAAATCATACTTTATCTACAGCAGAATAAAGACATCCATAGGATATAGAATAGCCCATAATTCTCCAGAAGATTACTATAATAGTAAAGTTTTATTGGGATTCATCCACTTTCCCTTTTATTTATTGAGACCTGTATTTCAACTGTATTTGTAGCAGTTACAATTGTTTAAAACCAAAGACTATACATAAAACACAATCTTGCCAGAGTGATAGAATGACTTTCTAGAATACATTTTTCTGTAACCAGCATACTTTTCATTTAAAGAATATTACATGCCTAAGATCAAAAGTTATTTCTTTCACCACTCTGTTTGATGTGGTATATGGATTATTTTTATAAACATTAAGATATTATTTTATAGTGGACAGTACAAGAGGCCTTTTTAAATTTAAACAACTCTTAGATTTTGATTTAAAATAGATTTAGATTTATAGAAAGTTGCAATGATAGTACAGAGTTCCTATCTACCCCTTACTCAGTTTCTACTATTGTTAACATCCTACATTACTATAATATGCTGTCACAATTAAGAAACCAACATTCGTGGATTGCCATTAACTAAAATCCACACCTTGTTCAGATATAATTAGTTTTCCCCTAATGTCTATTTGATGTTCCAGGATACCACCATACATGTAGTCATCATGTGTCCTTATGCTCCTCTAGGCAGGAGCCCTTTCTCAGATTTACCTTGTTTAGATGACCTTGACAGTTTTGAGGAATATTAACCGAGTACTAAGTAGAGTGTCCCTCAATTTGGGTTTGTCTGTTGTTTTTCTTGTGGTTACTGAAGTTAGGGTTTTGGGGAGTAAGACCACAAGGTAAAATGCTATTCTTATCTCATCATAAAATGGCACATGCTCTCAGTAGGACCTATACTGATGATGTTAACCTTGATCACATGGTTGAAGCAGTGGTTTTCAGGTTTCCCCAAATGTAAAGTTTTTCCCCACTTCTGCTCCTCCCATATTCTAGGCCAGATAGATAATAGATCATCAAACACAGCTACACTCAAGGAGTAGGAGTTATATTTGACCTTCTTGTGTAGAGAGTGTCTACATAAATTATTTGGTCATCTTCTCTATAGGAGAGTCATACGATAGACATATAAAATATCCATTTTCCAGACTACCAGGAAATGCTATAAAACAAAACAAAGATTTATTTTCAAAGTCCGTGAGCTACGGATAACTTGGTGAATCAGGGAGTTGGAGAATTTTTCTTGGCCTTATCATTCCACTTTACTTACTGGGGTAACTGTCAATTCTTTAAACTGGTCACTTTCATTTACTTATTCTGTACCAATTATTATTCATCCAGAGTCATATTATGTCACTGATATTCAAAGTATTAACTCCTTTTACTTACTGTGGCTAAAAGACCACAAAGAGAGATCTTTGAAAACATTTATATGTCAACATGGAGGGAACCATGAACGGATCCTGGAAAGATGAAGTAAGAGTGGGATCTTGCAGATCCAGTAATCCAATTCACATGACCTATGCTAATTTTCTATAAACCAACATATTTCCCATTAATCTGAGACTAAACATATACATGACTTAGTTTAATAGAAATTATTTTCAAATATTAGTAATAGATTTATGTTAGCTCATATATATGTCCTCATTACTAAGAGCAATACCAAAATTTGTTAAGGACCTCTGTAGGTGGAGCTCTGAGTTAGATGCAGGTTATTTTCCATTTTTAAAACATTATCTCTTACACTTAGGAAACAAAAATTACTGAAATTAAAAACTATGCCAGAAATACTTTGTCAAAGTGTGAGATGAACAATACAGAAAGTGCTATGAGAATCTATGGAAAGAGCAATTTCCAAAAGGTAGGATGATTTCAAAGACCTCCTGGAGGAAATAAAATGTGAGTGGGACCCTGAAGGTCTACAGGTTTGAATGTAGAAGGCTACAGGTAAGAATGTGCACAGTGTCTAAATATCAGAAATAGACCTCTTTGGTTGGAATAGCTTTAAGAAAACAGAGAGGGCAGAAAAATGATTGAAAAGTTAGTGAGTGGAATAGACTTCAGAAGTTTTTTAATTCAAGGTGAAATAAATTGTAAATGGGTTGAGACTAATGGTTTTAAAGATAACTGGGGATTTATTTAATTAATACACTGACATTACCCTTTGCTGATATTAAAATCAGGAATACTTACTGAAAAAATATAAAAGATAGAGAAGTAAAGAGAGTAAAAGCACTTGTCAACTTTCCATCACAGAACTACTAAAAACATTTGCTTTATATCTTCCTAGGGGAGTGTGTGTGCTGTGTGTGTTTATATATGCTTTTATTCTTCTTAAGACATTACGATAATATCACTATATAGTAGTTTATTCTGTCTTCATTTTATGTTGCTCTGTGAGCATTTTCCTCTGTCATGACTTCTCTAAAATTATTTTGTCTTAAATATGACTTCGGTAAAAGGTATTATTTTTAAGTTGGGCATTTTAATTCCATTTGTTTATTTTATAACTGATACAGTCCATCTTACTTTGTCATCTTGTTTTTTCCTATTTTACTGCTTTCTGTATCATTCTTCCATGAAGCTTTAGTACTTTTAGTTATCTTTTGTTTTGCAGTGAATTAAGAGGAACATATGATTTTTTTTATTTCAGTTGGGGATACTTTCATTTTCTGTAGTTAGTATTTAATCCTGATTTTCTCAAATTGTGTATGTCGCAGTTAACTTGGTGAATATCTTTTAAATTGAAATACAGAATTTTAGAATCAGGATATAACAATTTTAATACTATATCATTGATTTTATTAGAATATTAAAAAAAGCTATTTAGCTTAAGCTTAAGTGATTTTGAGATTTATTGTCTATACTTTATTTATTTATTTTTTTAAAATATTTTTATTTATTTCTAGGAGAGAGAGAGACAGCGTGAGCAGGGGAGGGTCAGAGAGAGAGGGAGTCACAGACTGAAACAGGCTCCAGGCTCTGAGCTGGCAGTCAGCACAGAGCCCGACGCGGGGCTCGAACCCACGAACCGCGAGATCATGACCTAAGCGAAAGTCGGACGCTTAACCGCCTAAGCCACCCAGGCGCCCCTATTGTCTATACTTTAAAACTGGCTTAGCTGTAAGCTTATTTATTGATTTATTTCTCTGTGGCCTTGTCACATGTTCACAGGTATTGATACTTGATATTTTTAAGGGATATTGGCATAGATTTAATTTTTAATTTAAAAGAAATAATAATGCTGCATTCAAATCCCAGAGAAAATTTCAGAATATAATCGATATGGTATAATCACTGCATAGATTTAACAAGAATCAACATTTTGCTTGATTTGGTTTTTAGAAATAAAATCTAAAAGTATGACTTAATCCCCACATATCATACATGCATAAAGAGTTCTGTTTGATATGCCTACTGGACAGCAGAGCGGAAGTCAGAGGAGAATTTGAAGCTTGAGGTCTGAACGTTTATGCAATATTTAAAGCCATAAGACTGGATAAGATCACCTAGAGAGTAAGTGTAGATTAAAGAGAGATGAAGCCCAAGGTCAGATAGCTGCAGAACTCCAACATTTTTGGGAAATAGGAAAAAAAAAGAACCAGGAAACAAGATTAAAAGAGAAGCTATTCAAATAGAATGAAAACCAGAAAGGTGTTGTGGCATGGAAGCCATGTATAAAAAGTCTTCTGTAAAAGAGGTGGTAATTAACTGTGTCAAAAGGAGCTATCAAATAAGATGGAGCCTGAGAATTGGCTACTAGAGTGAGCAGCCTTGATGTCACTGGTGACCCAGAAAAGAGACCTTTCAGGAGGAATGTGGGCTTGAAAGCCTGACTGTAAAAAAATGTCAAGAAAGAAGGTGATAGAAACAACTCTTTTGACAAGCTTTTTTCATAAAGGTTGACAGCTGGAGAGGAATATTTGATAAAGAGGGGTTTTTTTTCCCCCCTCTAAGGTGGGGGTATTACAGAAAGTGTATATGCTGATGGGAATGATCAATCAGTACAGAAGAAAGATAAAATTAATTACAAGAGCAAGATATTTGAGTGTATGAGAAAGGATGGTATGCCATTTAAATTACAATTAAATCAGGACAGCTCATCCATTGAAACAGGAGTAAAGAGAAGTACATGGGTAAAGGTAAAGTGGGTTGGTAGTCTGGATGGTGAAAGAATTAGAAAGTTATTATCTGAGTTTTTAAAAAGTCAGGGTAATCAGCTGAAAGAGGCAGGATAGGGGAGGAGACATTTGAGGTTTGAAGACATAAGAGAAGGTATCAAACAGTTATTTGAGTATGACAGCATGAGTTGACCACAGAATTCCAGTAGGATTTCTGGGCAATGCAGAGTCAAAAATCTGTGGCCATAAATTTAACATCAGTTAGTACAACTGTTAGTTTCCTCCAACTGTGTTCAGGGTTAGATGTAGGCTGGTAGTAGGAGGAGAGCTTGATTTGTAATCTAAGCTGGGGTCTGACAAGTGAGTTTGATAAGGGAAAAAACAGCCAAGGAACATGAAGTATGCAAAGGAATAATAATTATAATGATGAATCATGTAATCTAAGTTATGTAAAAGGGCAGTGACTAAAGTGAAATGGGGTGAGGGATAGTAAAAAAAATGGTAGCATCAATGAATCACAGGTACCTGTGGAATTAATGTTTGAAATTGGCTAGTCGAAGTGAGGTGGAAAGGTAAATAGGTGTTGATCAGACAATGGAATATTTGAAATGGAGATTTTAGAGATGTTGGCTCTGATGATAGGTATTGACCAGTCTGGGTAGACCCTGGGAATGAGTATAGAAGGTGGGATGGAAGACAAGTTAGTTACAAACATGACTAAGTATCTGAGCATTAGATGGAAGACCTTCACGGACTCACCAAGCGTGATGAAAAAGTAGAGCAGGTATTAACTTTTCAGAGAGCTGTAGGTGAAAACTAAGTCACCTAGCTAGTACAAACCAGGGTGGTGGATGTAATCATTAGCAACCACATGGTTGGAATAATCTGCTTCAGAAGAGAAAGGAACGAGTTTCTGATAGAAGCCGAAGTAATCAAGGATGTATGACATGGTAGATTTAGTCCTGATCACTTCTTAGGAAACAGATAGTCTCCTTTATGAGGCTAGTCTCCAGCAGTTCACAGTGCTGAACACAGTAATGTTGGTCATCCTAGAAGCATAAGGAGTCTGCTCCTTAACGGCTGCTGTGAACTGTATCTGGTCCAAGGAGACAGGTGGGTCATTTAAACTGAGTTTCAACCTGAATTAAACACTGAACGCCTATGCACAAGAAAATGACTGTATTCATTAAAACTGACTATGAAATAATCCTGGTGGTAGGGTGTCTCTTCTCATATTGGGGGTTAGTGGTCTATTTATTTAGGAAAGGCACTTTCGCTACTAGCTTGATTTGCTCTTTGGGATTTTACTGACATAGTTGAAATTTAGCCAAGGTAATAGAGCATTTCAAATTCAACTGGAAGAAAAGCAGCTGGAGGGCTGCCATGAAAAGCTTTCTAGAATAGAAGAGGGTGAAGGTGAAATGGACCAAGTTATATCTGAAATCCTGGCATCTTTTACATTCTAATAATTCAGATTCAGTTTCATCACTGGAAAAGCCACTGGGAGAGTATCTTTCTCAGTTAAACTTAGATACTTGTTTAATGTCAAAACTTAATACAACTGGCGTTATGGGAATCTAAGAGGGACAGGGAAGAAAGGAGACAGGACCTTGGTTTCAAAATGGGTCCACATACTCCCAGAGAAGCATTCACCACACGCATTTGTCCCATGCTACCTTCACTGGAGTTCCTTAGTAGTGAAAGCTACCAACAGCCACGGAGCAAAAACATAAAGCAGAAAAGTTTTCCAAATGTTGTTTTCAGGAGACATCAACTCCCAATATCTACTTTTCCTATACTGAATCCTGTATTGGTTGCTAGTAAAAAGAAAAATGTAGGAAGTAATTTGTTATTACAGAGGTTTATAAACAGGTTTGTTAATTTGGAGTTTCCCCAAATGCTATCGCTTTATTCTCTAGTGCACCCCCTAGGTCAACGCATTGAAGTTAAGGGACAGCGACGCTGAGAACAGTGGTCAAACTGGAGTGAGGGTTATCATTAGGTATGACTAGGAAAGAGCTAACGTCAGTATGGAGTTGAAATTATTTTTAATTTCTAAAAATTTATGTATTTATTTTGATAGAGAGAGTGAATAGGGGAGAAGCAGAGAGAGAGGGAGAGAGAGAATTACAATGTGGAGCTCAAACTCAGAACTGTGAAATCATGAACTGAGCTGAAACCAAGAGTCAGATGCTTAACTGACTGAGCCCCTCAGGTACCCCTGAAGTTGAAAAATGTTGTGATACTAGAACCACGGCTATCAAGAGTATAATCATTTCAGGGAAGTTTGTCTCACCTTTGTGTTTCATTTACTTATTGTGGGTTATCTCTCTAAGTCAGTCAATTTCTGTCCCATGATTTGGAAAGTGCTGGCCAGTCTGTATATATTAAGATGGAGAGAGTCCAAAAATATAGAAAATATTTACTGCTATCTTCACTTAGCTTACTTTTAGATGACATATAATACCTTACACAAAATGAATTAACATTTTTGTTCAAATTGTATTTTTAATTAGATTGATTCAAGAACCTCAAACTAGAATAGCTCATTGCTAAGTGACCTTCTAAAATGTCATTAATTTAGTTTTTTTAAAATAATGAATCACTTTCAAAACCTCTTCTACACATGTAACAAGCTCTCCTTTGCAATCTAACCTCTAAATCATTCCCCACAGCTAGGAAAACCTGAAAACTTAATTTTATATTGCAATTGAGAGTCTAAATTCCACGACTGCTGTCATTTTTAAAGAAGCTTTCCTGATCCAATTTAAAAAGCAGTGTTTGTATAAACTACTGTGAAAATCATTCTTCCTTCCCTGAGGGTCTGAGAGTATCGGAACAATGTTTGTCTTAGTAGCAGAAAAGTAATAAAATCACAAGGAAAAAGTTAGTATATTGGTATTGTTGTAATACATTATTGTGTAGCACAATAACGGAAATCATAGCTACATTTAAAAAATGTATTTATCACTTTCCACAATTAGGTCACAGACACTCTTTGTGATCAAAACAGATGGATAAGTATCCCTGCTCTACAATCTGTCTGTTCCTTATGTATACATTCATCCATTAATTCACTTACTACATTTTTCCTTTTATTTCCTGTGAGCATATATTCCCATATAAGGATGGATTGGTCATTGTCCTGATCTTTAATTAACCAAGGGTTCAGTGTGGGGAAAAGAGACATATACACACATTATAAACAACACAGACTACAATAAATGCTGTGTTAGAAGCTTAAGCAAAGAACTATGGGAGCACAAAGGAAAAAGTAAATCTGACCCAGAGGAAGATTAAAAAGTGCTTTAGCGGTAGGTGACTAGCTTCTTAAACTGGTTCTCAAAAGATGCATAGAATCCTTTAAAATTTTTATAGCTTGTATTGATTATAAAGGTAATGCAAGCTACTGGTTCAAGATGGCTTCCTTTCAAAATCTCTGAAGCGGGGGAAGAAATATAAAAGTAAGTCTATAGGAGAACTGTTATGGTTTCTCTCTGTTGTGCTGGCTAATTTTTTCTTAATTTCTGTTAGTATGGGGAAGGGAATCTGTGAGGTGTTTCTGGAAGACACCATACCAGTGGGAAGAAATGTACTACTAAGTCCATCAGAGTTAAGAAACAGGCAACTCCATGCAGAGGAAAATCATGATTCTCAGCATTTTGAGTTCCCTGGAAAAAATTGAAGTCCATTGCCTGGAAGAGGGGGTTGGGCACAACTGGCAGAAAAAGAAAGTGAATGGACCACGGGCTTTTTTCTGAACCACTAATTAAATGTGGTGAAATACTGAAGTAGGCTAATGCCAAGGCAACCTCATTACATACACACACAAAAAAACTCTATTAAAAAAGATAAACTTGGAAAGGATAATCTATACTAGAGAATCATAGATAAATTATGTACAGTCTTGGGGTTTGAAAAAATAACCAAGTCATTCACCAAAAACAGTGGTTAAATACATTGGTGTATTCATTCTAGGGAACAAAATGGAACGTTCATAAGAATGTGGTATATACATCATCAAGTTAAAAAAGCCCATCAGAATAACTAGTATAATAGAATCCCAGATAATAGTGAATACATATGTGGTGGCAGAGAACATGTATACATTCTGTCTCTACATAAGTCAACAGACATATTTCCAGAAGAACACACAATAAACTGTAAACAGCAATTACCTGGGAGGGTAGAGTTGAAAAAGGAGGTTGGGGGAGGGTGGGAACAGTGAAGACATTTATATTTGCATTTTTGCTTTGTTTAATATGTGCATGAATTTATTTATTTTGTAATGGCAGTTAAAAATATGCAGTTATTTTAGAGAAGTTAATGAAATACATAAACGTTTAAAGAGCCAAAAGAAACCATCCACACTCCCGCAATCATGAATGAAGAGCAAGATCTGGATATGTAAAATGGGTGAAAACTGTTTCTAGTCAAGGAAACCTTAATTACTTAGGGAACACAAAAAATTTCCGGAGTTTGACCCCTCTGCATGCATTTCCTACCAATGATATGTTAAATTCACATCACTTGCTGTAAAGCTTTTTCAGGACCAGGTTAATACATAGGGCTAATGCATACCGAACAACCTCATTAGAAATGTGATGTCCCTAAAGTCAGGAGTCTTCAGGTGTTTGGCAGTTTTAGGGATGCCCTTGAGCTGAGTCCAACTAACATGCAAGAAGTTATAAAAAATATGACCCTTCAAATGTTTTATTGATTTCCAGGAATGAGGTCCCTAATCAGCACTATACTTCGCTTGCAACATGTTTTATAGATGTTTTTATTAAAGTTGATTTAATTTCTCTCAGTTCACGTGTTCTTGCTAATTGAATCATTTCCCTCAGTTCCCAGAAGACCATAAAATAGAGAATTTATTATATACTGTGCAACAATATACATTAGCGTAAATATATCGATGTGACTCCATAGCCAGCACATTGTACAGATCTGATAAAGTGCCACCATAATTACTCAGTGAATCTGATGTACTTCATTATATTATCATGAGCTCTATTGGTTACAAAAGTTAAAATGATCCATTGTTGTTATTATTGAATTAAAGTCAAATATTTCATGTGCTTTCAGGTATAGGAAAGACATATTATCCTCTTCTCAAAATTGATCCTGGATGCTTATTTGGGGGTTCAGCTTATTGTCCTTCAGGTAATGAATGAAATTATCAATAGAAATTGCAAGACTGAAAAACATCAGAGTTCTTTATATTGAAAACAGGTATATCCAGCATGAATATCCTGACATTTAAAAAGTAAGTATTTTAAATAAATGTCTTACATAATGGGTAATTATCAAAACTTCATATTTAAGGATTAAATTTATTCCCCCCAGTAAGATTCATTTATCAGTTATTTTGTTGGATTATTGGACTCTTGATATGTGTTAAAAATGTACAAATCAAAAATATAGGCTCCAACTGATTCAATCTGTATTCTTTGGGGATACATGGGGTACCGAGCACTATCTTTGAAGTTTTTTGTTAGGTACAATTGGAACAAAAAAAAAAAGGTAATAAGAAGCTTCCTTAAGACGTGTATTGTAGGTAGAGCTTACATACTTATATTTTTATCTTCAAGTATAATCTTCCTTCTCTATATAAGGAGACAACCTCAGGAAAGTTTAATGGAATTATTTTCCCCTAAAGCCACATAAATTTTCATAATTGGGTTTCATCCCAAACCTTTTGATTTAAGATCCATTTCTCCTTCTTCTACAATGTACCATCTTTCCAAAATGTGCAATCAATATCGATTAGCTAAATTCTGAATTGAATCAGGATCAAAAAGTAATGTCTGGTGAATTGTACATAAAAATTCATAAAAGAGAATGTGCAGAATACTCTCATATGTCAGCATGGTAATGGAGTGTGACCTGGTGAGAATGCTTTACATCAAAGTAAAAGGCAGTGACTTCCATTATCCTGTAGGGAAGATTTTAGAAAATGAGGGAGATCCCATGATTATGGAGGAAAATTGTCATTTGTTAAAGGAAAAGAGAAACATGCATGGCCAGACTGTGAGCATTAGAAATACACATTAAACACATAGGGTACAATGAGGTTATTACTATAGGAAGTTTGAATATATTTCTAAAGGAGAATTCAGACAGGATTGTGTGCACAGAAACAAATACAAGAAGTCTCAATTTAGCCTAACTGAGGCAGCGTGAGTCAACTGGGCATTTATGATAGGTTTTCTTTTTTCACTCATTAATTTTGCAAACGATTACCGAATGAATACATAGCATCACAGAGGCATATGGCATTTGCTTGCATTACTGAGTAAAAGATTGTATAATGTTAATGTTGGAAAGTTATATGAAGGGAGTAGAAAGATTTGTGAAGCCTTTCCATTCTTGCAAAGGCATGAATTCACCAAGTATGTGGCCACCTGGGGAAAGACTGGGATTTCCTACTAGATACTTTAATTGTGCCCTCAGAATAGTAAGCAGGAAGTCTGAATTTATTTCACTTACACCCGCTTCTATTATGCTGATTTAAGACTATACAGTCATAGCATTCTGAATATAAGTTAGTGCCCCAAAATAAAATAAAAACATTCCCAGAAAGCAGTAATGTAAGTATTCAAAAACTAAAATTCCAGAGACTCAGAAGGGGTACATTTCATGCTTCGGTACATTTTATGACTCAGGTTCAGAATCTAAAAATCTCAGTCTTTATTCTGGGACTCTAAATTTTAAAACTTCTTCCCCAAATCATAGTTTGTAGATATAATTAAAAAAATGTTTTTCAAGTTGTCGACACCTGAATTTGTAAAGAATAGCAAAGAAACATTTGGGGAAAGAATGAGTAGTCATCACAGACTCTGGGAATTTATCCTAACTAAAACTAACGATAATAAAAATAGCAACTAATGTAAGATAGAGTCCGTTTAGCCTAAAACATAGTTCAAGATAAATTATAATAATACGTCATTAATTCAGAATGACTAAAGAAAGGAATCAGAAATCAATTAAGATTGTTAAGTGTTTAAAAAGAAATACATGTTCCAGTAACACTATACAGGTATAGTATACAACAGCTTTGCTATCCTAGTGTTGAATATACTCCCAAGACAGTAAACCTTGTTAAGTGTCCCTTAGGATAATTTGGTATTCTAAACTAGCTAACCCAAGCAATTTGTTGGTAAAATAGCATCTCTGGTGAGTATTTTAAGTTTCACAGAATATGCATTAGGATATTGACTCGTCCCAGCATTATCAGAATAATTAAGAGCTGAACTAAAATTGTCAAAATAAATGAATGAAGTACATCCTGAGATAAAATATCCGTGACTTTTATTGTATTTGTTCACATACTTAGTAATTTGCAAAATTCAGCAATTGTCTCCCTGTCATTAGCGTGAATTAACAAAGCTCTACTGTAATAGCAGTCAGAATGGTAATTATGGAAAATGAAATTACATTTCTAAACAAATGAAGGTTATGTTCATATTTAGTACTGCCTGAAGACTAAGTGCCAAAGGAAAAGCATTTTAGGTTATATTTTAAAAGCTAGCATGAAATTAAAGCGAAAACTTTAAAAAAGCAGTGTAATAGTTGCACATTTTATTTTACTATCAGACTCCATTCCTATTTCTCAGCCCCTACTACCTTATTATTCTTTTTTTTTTTTAATGTTTTCTTTATTTCTGAGAGTGAGAGAGAGAGAGAGAGAGAGCGCCAGCATGAACAGGGGGACGTCAGAGAGAGAGGGAGACACAGAAGCAGGCTCCAGGCTCTGAGCTGTCAGCACAGAGCCGGACGCGGGACTCAAACCCATGAACCGTGAGATCACAACTTGAGCCAAAGTCGGATGCTTAAGCGACTGAGCCACCCAGGCACCTCCAACTTATTATTCTTAATACATGTCATTAGTTCTTTCTGACGCTGGCCTTTTTATGGCATTAGCTGATTCTCAGTTTTGTAATTCAAGAAGTATTGATTTTCAAAAATTTTCTCACGAAATGTCTAAATTTTTTAATATTTCACTTCTCTTAATCCAACAGTTTTTCTTTTTTTTTTGTTTTTGTTTTTTTTTGTTTTTTTGGCTTGCCAAGAATAGCAATATTTCATTAAGATGTTTCAAAATGCTCAATTGGTACCGTCTGGCTTATGATTATTTTTGTGTACAAATCATGTCAACTTAAAATTTTTTAAATGTTTATTTTTGAGACAGAGAGAGACACACAGAGTGTGAGTGGGAGAAGGGCACAGAGAGAGAGAGAGACAGAGAGAGAGAGAGGGTGACAGAAGCTGAAGCAGGCTCCAGGCTCTGAGCTGTCAGTGGGGCTCCATCTCAAGAACCAGAAGACCTGAGCTTCAGTCAGACACCAAGATGCCCCAAATCATGTCAGCTTTAAAAATAAATCCATGTAAACCCTAAGTTCGCTTGTCCATATAAAGATATATAAACATACAAAGACTGCTACATATAAATAAAATCATAAGAATTGTAAACATTCATTTTTTTTATAAAATGATAAAAATTAATTTGTTCTGTAACATCTGGAAGTTTTCTTCATTATTTAGGCTACATACAGATTTTTGTTTCACTGGATTCTTGCACAACACTTTTTCATAACAGGAAGCACAGTTAGAATAGAGTGGTCATGTTAAAGAATAATAGCTTCCAGTAAGCGAAGGTAGTACCTAAATGTGGATAGTGGAAACAATACAATCACAATAGTGCTTACCACACCTGAAATGTGATGGGCTCATATATAAAACAGGTGATGACCTTCTACAAGTATTTCATTGCTTTTATTTTATCTTTTATTTTTAAGCAATCTCTACACCCAGCGTGGGTCTCAAACCCACAACCCTGAGATCAAGAGTCGTATTCTTCACCACCTGAGCCAGCTAGGTGTCCCACATTGCTTATCTTTTAATTATTAAACATTATTGGTGAGTCAGGGTACAAAAGTCATGCATTGGTCACTTTCAAAATAGAAAATTTGAAGCCAAATTTGATGTCATATAATTTTATGTTCTAGTTCTGTGTTCAGACCAGAATGTACGTTTGGGCCTAGTCTGGATTAAAGTTAATCTTCTAAAATAATTCTTTTACTGAACACTTTAATTAGTTATGTACTTACAGCAAACTAAACACATTTTTGAGGAAAGAAAATGATCATAACCTGCACACAGTCCCACAGGGCTGAGGCTTTCTTTCCCTGAATGTTGAAGAAAGGATTATGAAGAACTGCTCTTTTGGCTGAGACTTGGGTAGAGTCTTAGACATGAAGGAGATCATCACACTTGTGGGTACTTCAAATAATTTAGCCTGGCTAATTTAGCTCAGTGTGCGTATGAGAGCCTGATGGAAAAGGAGGTTGAAAACCGAGGCAATGGTCAAATCATGACAAATCTGTGTTAGTGTAAAAAACATACATTCCAGTTTGCATAGGACAGTAGCTATCTATGCCTATTGTCACAAAAGTAATTTGCAACAGTGCCTTATTTCACTCTAAAAGGTGAGATAAATACTATGTCCTCTCTACTGACTTGGCTGTTATCCTGTATATAGTAGGAAGCAAAATTCTGGTTTCAGAGTCAGAGATGAATAAATCATCGCATTGAACTTTTAGAGTCTTGTAGACCAGAGGAAGAGATTGGACACATACACAATAACTGTAAAAGGAAATGGATCGTTAGTTGTTTCATAGGAGAACTATAGCAGTTCTAAGCAAGCCATTTCTTCCCCTGGATGAACCGGGGATGTCTTTATTTGAGATCTGGCATTTGAGGTGATTTTGAATGAGAGCTGGGGGGGGGGGTAGAACCAGGGGTGCTGCCAGGTCAAATTTACATATAGGGATACCTTACTAATCCTCTTGGTTACTTATTATAAACGTTTAACTATCAATATGAAACTAGAAGGCATACAATAAATTAGTATCCTGAAAGATTTAAGAGCTGAAAATAAAGAAGACTTGAAAGCTACACTTTACACCCTAGTATCCTTGATTAGATAGTCAGATCTGTGAAATCCATACATACTCAAATCACTTTCATGTCAAGACTTAGAAAAGTGCAGCTGTGCAAGCAGGGGAAATAGATTAGCATAAATGATTAGGTTTATGATCCCCCCAAGCTAGCTGATGAAGAGGGGAGAAATAGATAGTAGCAAACCTTCTGAACTGTGTATCTGTTGCAAGATTTACAAGTGTTCTTGACATCCCCAAGGTAATGAGGGATTACCACCCTTTGGATTGTCCCTGCCAATAAATTATGTTTTCATAGTCCAGTCTGATGTAGTATGTGAAAATGTTCCAGGTTTAGTTGATGGTTTGTAGCACCATGACTCAAAGCCTGGCCAGATCATGGTAGGGACAATTTGGCTTCCCTCAGCTTTGCATGTGGCTTTATGTTTTAAATTCATTTATGCACATAGTCTGCATTTAAAAAGCATTTCCTGATACTACAGAATCTGATGGATTGAAGACACTTTTACCTTCTCCCTCTGTTTCATTCACATACACAGGCTCAGAGTTTGCTATCTCTGGTTGCTACAATTTAGGAACGATACAGTGAAAAATACTATGAATTCAAAATAAGAGTAAAAAAGATAGGCATGTCTAAGTAAAAAGGCAAGAAGCATTATGGAAAATTGGCAGAATACAAGGATTGCCTACGTTATTTAGTATTTCCACAAAATGAGCACTTTACAGAGATTTGGTTTATTATTCATGAAACCAGCACTAAATTTACCAGCTTTTGGTGACACAAAACCTGAGACCTGTCACACTATGATTTTCCTAACATTATTAAAAACCTCTACCAAATTGGGTATTTAAAACATAAAGAATCTGAATATTCATGACTTTTGTTAACCCTTTCTGGTCTATCAGGGATGATTCTTACTATTGTTATAACATACTGAAGGATCCTTTTTCTAGGATTTGTAGCAGTGTCTGAAAGTGAACAACTCACATGGCAATCATAACAAAGCACATTAGAATGGCTCATTTCTAAAAGCAAGGAGAGAATGCGAAAAAGTCTTCTTTACCCCTCTGCTTCCTTCCAAAGACCACTTTGCATATATTATCCCATTGATCTTTCAATATCTCTATCTTGGAGTCAGTAACTAATGTAATTCCCTTAGCTAGAGCCTGATGAGATTAAGTGATTTCACTCAGGGTCACGCCATAAGTCCTTGGTTGAGAAGTCAGTCTTTGTGTATCCTGTTTTAATACTGTACTAGGTGTCCAACTGGGTAGATTAACTTAGATTTTTGAATAGTGCTTACCCAAGCCTTTTTCTAGGAAGCCCAAATAAAAGCTAACATAGAGAATCACAGCAGAAAATAATTTCACTTCCCAACAAAAGGCTGAGGATGAAAAAAGCAAATGTAGGTATCCAAGAGAATGATTACAAAGAAAGGCAGGGAACATAAATGGAGGTGCGGAACCAAGGCTGAACAAATAGAAGCTGAGACTGGAAAGGGTGAGCTGCAACTTTGTGTGTGAAATGCAATTCCGTATCATTTTGATTGTACTTTTACACCAAATAATAGAGGTTGATGGCATCCTGAGAGATCAGTGGGTGCAATACTTGCCTTTAGGCAACTACACAACTGATGAGATAGAACAGAGGGATGTCAAGACTTTCAGGGGAAAAAAAAAAGGCTTTTCTTCCAATTTACCTAAAAGATTCTTCTGATATTTTCCATTACAGGTACTTTAGGAATGCCTGTGGTGTATTTGTGTGTGCATATAAACCACACACACACACATGAGATAGGTGAAAGATAGATATTATATTTACAAAGCATTTTTAAAATTTTTTAAAAATTTTTTTAATGTTTTATTTATTTCTAGGAGAGAGAGAGAGAGAGAGAGAGACAGTCTGAGAGGGTGGGGGGGAGGGGTCAGAGAGAGAGGGAGTCACAGACTGAAACAGGCTCCAGGCTCTGAGCTGGCAGTCAGCACAGAGCCCGATGCGGGGCTCGAACCCACGAACCGCGAGATCATGACCTAAGTGAAAGTCGGACGCTCAACCGACTAAGCCACCCAGGTGCCCCCAAAGCATTTTTTACATAAACTCTGTGCCCAGTGTGGGGCTCAAATTCATAGCCCTGAGATCAAGAGTCATACGCTCTACTGACTGCTCCTACCAGGTGCCCCTGAAGCGTTTTTAATAACATAACAACTTGCCTATCTTTTTCTTCATTTGAATCTTGCAACAACAACCCTATGAGACAAGTAAGGTATATATTAGTATGCTCAGTTTAGGAGTTGGGGAATAAATGCCCCCAAGTGTTAATTGAATATACTTAAAAATTCAATTTTATCTATTCTTTTGCTAAACGTTACCCAGTATCCAGATTCAAATATTGTCAATGTTCAATCAAAACCAATGCATAGGCATTTTTGATAGTCCAAAGAGGATAAAAATATTCTACACATTTAAGATGATCTGATTATGCTTATAAAACAAATATGAACAGGTAAAAGATGCTTGCTCAATTGATTTAGAAATGACTCCCTTGATTTGTAATTCAGAATTACAAGTGAAAATTAAAAGAAACATTTGAGAGGCAGTTAAG
Organism: Hyaena hyaena; assembly: GCF_003009895.1. Taxonomy (NCBI): domain Eukaryota; kingdom Metazoa; phylum Chordata; class Mammalia; order Carnivora; family Hyaenidae; genus Hyaena; species Hyaena hyaena. The sequence goes on along the minus strand of NW_024081139.1, from coordinate 1,091,549 downwards.
TGTCTGACTCTTGATTTTGGCTTCAGGTCATGATCTCATGTTCGTGAGATCGAGGCCTACACTGGGCTCTGTGCAGGTGGTATGGAGCTGGTTCAGATACTCTCTCTCGTTCTCTGCCCTTCCCCTGCTCTCTTTCTCTCTCAAAATAAATAAATAGACCTTAAAACAAATAAGTGACTATACATTGTTTGGAAATGATGAGCTGACCATCCTCAATAAGAAGTTGTAAGGTACCTTTGCTCAGTAAATTTTTCACCAATTTATAGAGTTAAATTCAGAAAATCCCAAAACTTAATTTTGTCACAATTTTGAAAGGGCCTCACCTCTTAAGGTGAGGTTATATTCACAGTAACTAATATTTTATATATATATATGTATATTTATGCATATATATGTATGTATATATATATATTTATGCATATATATGTATGTATATATATAATGAGAATACTAACAGTAGCTTATATGATGAACTGAAAACTAACAATTGAGAGCCAGCATATTCCTATTTTTACAGTCATTATATTTTCTTCCTATACCTAATCAGTTCAAAAGCTAACTTGGAATCAAAAGGTTTATTGAAAGAACATGAAAAGTAGCAACTTGTTGATTCAAATATTTAATGGATTAGACTAAGGTAGCCTGATTAATCCAATTATGCAATAAGGTTAACCCCACCAGTGAAGTCCATTGGCACCTCATTTGCAATATTGCACTAGGAATTTGATTTTTATATAATGGAGCTTTTGTTTTTATGCGTGAGCTAATTTATAGTATGACTTTCCCTCCCTTATTCACTCATTCATTCATCCAAAAATATTTATTAAATACCTATTATAGGCTGCTATTGCAAGCACCAACAAAGGTAACAAAGACAGACCTGTCTTCCCAGGTTTGCAATACATTAATTATCATGTTAATCAAATGATCACAAACATGAAAGTATAATTACCGACTGACTTAAAGTAGTCCTAAGGAATGAGCATTATGTAAGTGAATATACAACACGGTAGATCCTGAACTGTAACGAAGGTGTCAAGCTGCTTTCTGAAGGATAACTGGGTCCTAACATGACGGAGGCAGAAATGGTGCAGAGAGAACAGCGAGAGCAACAGCATGAAAAGTTTGGGACGCTGATTGAAGGACGATGCAGCTGAAGAGAAGAGACTGAGAACGCGGGGCCCTGAAAAGCAGTTGGAGAGTCTGGTGGGGGTAAGTAGGTCATGCTCAGCCTTGTTAGCCAAGTTATGAATTTTATCCTCTCACCTCAGAACTAAGTAGAGCTATTAGAAGGTTTAAGCAAGGCGATGTGAGCAGATCTCCTACTGAAATCCATCATTCTGACCACAGTGGGATGTGAGAAATGGATTGGAGGAAAAGGGGTAACTTGCTGTCATGCGGAAGAGAACTGAAGCTGCTTGGGCAAGCACTGATAACATGAACTGCAAAGAATGGATCTCCTAGCGATTTCTATGAGCAAAATCTTGAATGCGAGTGTTTCTTCCTCATTTTCAAGTTGCTGTTTTTTAATATTTTACTGTAAGCATAACACAACACCTATTCCTGTCCAAGTTTAGACTCCATTAAGTTACTGAAATATAGAAGAAAGACTATAATCAGACTTGAAGGGTTTAAAAAATAGTCATGATGATGCAGATAGTTATTTTTAATGTGTCAAATAAAATCACACAAATCATATAACTATTAATTGTTTCAAAATACAAACAAAAGAGCAAACACCATAATTCCAATATTCGAAAGAACTATTAATATGTGTAATAGTCTCTTTCTTTTCAAATCTTAAAATTTTTAAATAATTATAAACTTAATAAGCTGATTTTTATATATTTTCACTAAAATCATAATCTTATGAGTTACTATATACTCACAACAATCTTTTATATAAGTGCATTATATTTTCTTGAGTCTGTATCCCAGGACTTGGGTAAGCATTTCTCTATTGTCTAGTTTATTTCAATATTTTTATTACCATAAATGACACTGTAATGAATATTCTTATGCATAATTTCTTCATATTTGGAAGTGTTACATTGAAATATGTTCTCAGAATTAGGATTATTGAAATAACAATGTTCATTACATACCAAATCCTCTGCTAACTCATATTATGCATAAATAACAGACAAAACTATTTAAAACAGGGAATTTTCCACCCATATTTTAATTATTTTTATTTTTATATGGTAATTCCTATTTATTCATTAGAAAGTAATATTATTAATATATTCATTGTGGAAGTGTACTCACTAAATTAATGAGAACAACCATTACTTTTGAAAAAATAGTTTCACCATGCAAATATTGTGATCTTAAATAATTATGATAATTTGTAATTTATATTCATGGCTTACCTGATAAAATCATTATATGTCTTAACATTAACTTTGATTGCATAAATATTACATTAACTTCAATCACATAAGAATTTTAGAAACTATTTTACATGAGTATGAAGGTAATGAGTCAGGCTTGAGTGTAAAAACCCCAACTATGTAAGGGTAGATTTTATTACTTTTTCTTCAAGTTTTATTTTGCCTGATGATTTTGTTAAGGAAGTAACACTTTCATACGAAAGAGAATCGAGGAAAGTTATATACTAGTTTTCTATTGGTTCCATTGTAAATTAGCACAACGTAAGTGGCTGAAAACAGCGTACATGTATTATGTCAGTATTTTAGCTCAGAAGCCCAGGTACAAGCTGCTAGTTTCTCTGCTCCTGGGTTTGTGAGACCATCAGCGTGTCAGTTGGTGGAGGCTCTTATGTGAGATCATGAGGTAAAATTCTCGAGAAGAAACCATTTCCAAGCTCATCCAGGTTATTGGCTCAATTTAATTGTTAGTTGTAGGGCTGAGGTCCCTCTTTCCTTGCTGGCTGTCAGCCAAGAGCCACACTCAGGTTCTTAAGGCCACCTGTATTCCTAGTCACCTTTTTTTAGTATATGTGCTGCCAAAGCGAGCACTCTTTGTCACCTTATTTCTATTTTCAAACTAGCATGTCCAGCCTTTGTCAGGCTTCAAATTTCTCAGACATTCTCATCTGTGGCATTTCTTTTTCCAGCCAGAGAATGTTCTTTTCTTTTAAAAGGTCATGTGATTAAATTGGAACTACATGGAAAATTCATGGTCTTTAATACCCCTACTCTTAATGACATCTGCAAAATCCCTCTGGCCAGGTAAGGAAACATATTTACGCATTCCAGGGATTAGAGCGCTGACATCTTTGGGAGCCATTATCCATTTTATGGCAAAATGTAATCATAGTGAAACACAGTGTTGTTTCAGTGCTTCAGTTCTCATCTATTTACTAATTTAGCTCAGATTCTGTATTTTTTTCTATATTTTTTCTATATTTGTATATTTGTTATACAAATATTTTTTCCATATTTGTATAACAAATATAATGAGATTTAGATTCATTCCAACAATAGTTTCTATGTCATATTCACATGTTTATAGAGTGAATGAATATAATCTGTGGATACGTCTTCATTTTTTTTTAATTTATTTTTGAGAGAGAGAGACAGCAAGAGCAGGGGAGGGTCATAGAGAGAGGGAGATACAGAATCCGGAGACAGGCTCCATGCTCTGAGCTGGCTGTCAGCACAGAGCCTGATGCGGGGCTCGAATTCACGAATGTGAGATCATGACCTGAGCCGAAGTCAGACGCTTAACGGGCTAAGCCACCCAGGCGCCCCATCACAATTCTTAACTTCATTGGAATTTAATTTTATCCTTAAAGCTCATCAATACACTAAACCATCTGCTAGAATAAAGTTTAAAAATGAAGGCATATTGGGGTGCCTGGGTGGCTCAGTCGGTTAAGCGTCTGACTTCGGGCCAGGTCATTATGTTGCAGTCAGTGAATTCAAGCCCTGTGTTGGGCTCTGTGCTGACAGTTCAGAGCCAGGAGCCTGCTTCAGATTCTGTGGTCCCTCTCTCTCTCTCTCTCTCTCTTTCTCTCTCTCTTCCTGTGCCCCTCCCCTACTCACAATCTGTCTCTCTTTCAAAAATAAATAAACATTAAAAAATTTTAAGAAGAATTGGGATAATTTTCCAGATGACTCAAAAGGAAAAGTCATAAGAACTTACTTGTTGATTTAACATATTATCCTTTGATACCTAAAGTATTTGCTTCATTTTGTTCTTTAGGTTATTTTTTATGTTTGTAAAGAGCATGCACAAGTAGGAGACAGGCAGAGAGAGAGAATCCCAAGCAGGCTCTGCACTGTCAGTGAGGAGTCTGATGCTGGGCTTGAACTCATGAGCCATGTGATTATGACCTGAGCTAAAGTCGGACACTTAACCGACTGAGCCACCCAGGCACCCCAGTTCTTTAGGTTATTTTAAAGTAGTGAACATCTGTCTCAATGTCTCAACTGAATTTTTAAAAAAATGTTTTTATAAAGAAAATCATTGTGAGTCAACAGTATATAGTCAAATTTCTTTTGCAAGGAAAGACTCCTTGGATAGACAGAATAAGGATAGATTTGCCTTAGAAAAATGTTACAGCAGAATCTTTCTGACTATGAGATAACGTTCAAAAAGGGCCAAGTATAATGTTACACAGGTGCAATTTCCCATCCATTTTTTTAAATTTCCAGATCTGATGCTTCTCTTTTATAGAGACAAAACCATAGGTCCCTGTTTAACACATTCTTTCTTCAGGCACAGATGACTGTATAGTCTCTAGCACGAAGAAGCTACAGAATATGCTACTAAAAAATGGCTGAAATTAGTATGCCACAGAGAAGAACTGTATAGGGGATGCAGGGACAAAATTCATTCCTGAGTCTTCTAAGAAGGCCTGTGGCAATATTAGTGCAAAAAATTTAAATATGTGCTATTTAACTAGCACACGAGGTTTTAGATTAAGAGTAGTATGAGATTGAAGACTGGTTATGATATGCAAGAGGATTTATATTTAAATGCACTCCTGAAATGAATATCCTTATAGGTTATTCACATTACATACATATCAAAGACAGGTAGAAATGATTAAACTTGACAGTCGTAGAGTCTTCATAATAACTACCCTTCACTGAAGCTATGTGCTAAGCACTTGACCTCCTAGTTTTTTAATCGACATAACAAATTTGAGAGGTGGATGTTAGTCTCCTAATTTTGTATATTGACAGGTTTGGACAGGTTAAGTGATTTGTCTAAGGTCACGTAGCTAGTATGTTAAGGAGATTGTAATTTTTAACCCAAATCCTGTGCTTTTTTCCTGTTATGCTACACTGCTTTTAGAAATCAGACACTAAATAATGATATTGCTGACACTTCACAGCTTACTGGTATTAATTACAACTTGAGCTTCAGCTATGGATAGTATTAGTGAGCAATAGTTACAAAAATAGTTATAGAAGATGCGATTCTGACTCAACAACAATACCAGGAATAACATTCTCCCTATTTTCTTCAAAAAGGATATTGAATATATCATTAACAAAAGTCTAACTCTCATCAGTTTTAACTATGATTGTGCCTCATGCAACACAGATCAATTCACACTCAAAAAAATCATTACCTGTAAAATTGTGTGCAAATCCAATTTTGATAAATGGAATTGCTTTTTAAATATGCAATGGGGTTACTTTAATAAAAGTAATCATGTTGTCAATAACTTGTAAAATGAATAATCAATTCCTGGTTTACCTGTGTTTCATTGATTAGAACCTGACATGCTATACATAAAATTATTTCACTGGAACAAATAATTTCCTTTGGAGCACATAAAATTTTGACAAGTTATAATGATGATTTCATACTTCTCAGAACGATCTCCAGAGTTTTAGTCAGAATTCTAGGCAACACTTTTTAGGGCCTGTCCAAATTAGTTGTTGGAGAAAAGACCACGTTGTAAAACCTTTCCATCCATTAAGAAGTCTTCTTGGAGCTCTGAAACGTAATATCGAAGGCCCTACCTGCTTGAGCCTGTACATGTGCATTTTGTATGTGTGCATAGGTATTTGTGGGTCCCATCTTCTGTCAAATTAAACACAGGCTATTTATATTAATGAAGTTCAGCTGATTCACCCTTATGAGCTCAACTTACAGCACTTGGAAAGTCAAGCAGTACATACATAGACTTGTGCCAATAAATCCCTTCTGGATGTGAGCAGCATAAAGACCTTTACCCTGAACCTTAGTTTCTTCCCCAGCTTTTGCATGCGCTGGCCTATACAGCTGCTTCCTCCAGGGGGCTCAGCTTTGGAACATCATCAGGGGCTCTTCGCTGGGCTTCTGTCCTCACTTCCCCTTAGTGGAGAAAAAGGTAAGGCTGGACTAAGATATAATAAATCTTTTGAAAAACCGAAGCAAAATTTGCATAATTATATAGACTACTAAAAGATTAATTTTAAGAAGAACACTCTTCTGTGTGTATTTGTTTGGATACATGCGTTATCATAAGCATACTCAGTAAAATCCCAGAAAAATTATTTGAAGTGTCAAGTAAAAGAGAAACTAATTTTCTAATGATCTTCTTTTATAATAAAATATTCAGTCCTTATAATTGAAAAGGAAAGGCCTTTGATTCTGAGGAACTTATATATTCATTTATTCAACAATATTAATTGAAATTTGGATCACATGAATCATATCCAGATATTATTCTCAAGGATCTTAGAGACTGATAGAGGATAAGATAATACAGAACACTACATTAGAAGGAAGAAAATGCTAAGTACCTGAAAGAGGGTTCATTAAAATGCTAAGGTCCTGGTTATTAAGTTATCATCTCTCAGTGTCACATCCACCCGTCTATGGTGTTTTGCGATGCTGTAGTAGGCTTCTCTTCTGCCAGCTGGCTCCCCATTAGTTTTTGCCCACCAAAAGAGTAGACGGTTGAAGGAGGGAGAAGGGATGTGCCCCTCTACCTTTCTGCTTCCTGCTCCTATCAATGTCACCCCAGCAACGAACTCTTCACCTTCACATCATCAGCTAGTTCCACCTGTCATTTCCCTCGTGATTCCTGAAGCAGATATGAGCCCCAGAGACCTGGGATGCCTTATTCTCAGAATTCCAAGTCCTCATTCTGTGATTAGACCTCCTCTGGGTTCCTGCGGCAGCAGCAGAGCAATGTGACATGTCCCTTCCTCGACATGGAAGTCCCAGCTCCGCAGGGACCTTCTTCTGAGCTTTTAGGTTCTTAAAATTCCAACCTCTTTCCTTTGTTCTCCCAGCCCTAGAGATAATATCTCCACCCTTGCGATTATTGTCTTCTTATAACCTCAAGGTTCCCCTCTCCTTTTGCCTTAATATACCTGTTTAATTCTTAATTAAATTCTCTCTGGTAAAGCAAGTGGCATGTGTTGTTATTCTGACTAGATCCTGACTGATACAGTCATAAAAACTCAGAGAAAGGAATATACACTTACAGATGCAGTGATCAGGAAAGGTTTTACAAAATATCTGCATTTCCACTGGGTCATGACAGATAACTGATGTGCAGTGAAATTGAAGGTCAGGAAAGTAGAAGAGGAGGCAGCAGAGGCAGGAAAGCAGGAGCACATAGAGGGAAGATGAACACGTCAACTGGGCTGTGGGGAGGGTAAATGAATAGGAAGAGTAAGACCAATTCAGAACTACTTGCGGTTTTGGTGTGCAACTAACAAAACGTACAAGTTGGAGGCCTTTTCGTTTTATGAAATAATATGAGAAGAATAGGTTTAAAAATGGAATAAAATAGGGGCGCCTGGGTGGCTCAGTCGGTTAAGTGTCCGACTTCGGCTCAGGTCATGATCTCACGGTTTGTTCGAGCCCCGCGTGCTGACAGCCAGCTCAGAGCCTGGAGCCTGTTTCAGATTCTGTGTCTCCCTGTCTCTCTGACCCTCCCCTGCTCACACTGTCTTTTTCTCTCTCTCTCAGACCTAAATAAAAACAATAAAAAAATTTTTTTTAAACTTGAACAAAATAAAAATGCAATTAAAGTAGGAGTGAACTTCCTGACTTCCAAATTCATTTCGGAGTACACATTCCCTACCTACTTTGTTGCAACACAAATAAACTGTATAAATAAGTAAAGACAAGATGAAACAAAACAAAACAAAAAAACCACAGAAAGCAAAAAAGAAAAAACCCACAATTTTACATGATTGGGTACTGGAATGTCCTATTTAAATATGCTTTATAAGTATTTATATTAGATAGGGATATAAATTGTAATTGAATATATGTGATGTTTGATTTAATCCATAAGAACTAGATATGAGTCCACTGGGCATAGTGTGACATGTATTTGTAGGGTGGCTTATAACATGGGCATTTGCAATTTATATACTGACTTTGAAAAAACTGAACCATGACTTCTGCTTCACAACTGATTTCATATTCTTTTGACAGTTTTTTCATATTTTTGACAGTTACAAAGCATTCTTCGCCTTCTGGGGTTTTGGTGTGGACAGGTGAGAATATGAGCAGGTCATCGGTCACGAGCAACACCTTCAATCATATCAGTTTTTTAATGTGAGAATCAGATTTAACTTACATCATTTATATTTGCAACATCTTTTCCAGGAAACTTAAGTATGAGTACACTATAGATTTAAAAAAGTAAATCATTATGTCAATTGCCTAGTCCTTCCCGTGTATGTTTCATTGACCTAAGTGGAAGCAACATGTATGCATCCAAGGCCAGAATCTGGGCCATTACTGTTAATGAATTCACATTTAAATGCTCATTAGTACGTTTCAATTGTTATTAATGACACATTGAATGTTAGCCTGTGTGTTTGTTAAATTAGTAACATGGCTTAAATCAAATTGTCTTCAAAACAATTGTTGAAGTATATAATAGTTTTAGACCTTTGGTTGGTTATTTTAAATCACATTATTAGTTTCTTAAAATAAATCTTTCCACACTAAATGTGAACTTTATCTTAATGATACATTTTGCTACACTTACATATGCAAACAGATAAACAAATGATTGGCAATTAAGAAAAAAATAACACCAAGTGCTACAACTGTTTAAAATAGAACAAGGTTGTTCGGTATCTTTATACTCATCTACTTATCATGTATCTGTCTAAACCAAAGCAACTCGTTAATTCCATTAATTTAGTGTAATGGGAAAATCACTTCAGTGAAGAAAAATCAGTCCAATAATTTGTTTTTAAAAATGGAGTACCTTAGTCTAATGAAAATGTTAAATTATTTAACCTCACACAGATACAACCTAAATCTGTATCATAAGTGGCAAAGAGAATTTAAAAGCTAAATGAATAGGTTAAAATTTTTTTTTCTTGGTTTGTGTGAGAAGAAAAATGGTGATGTAATGTGACTATCGATTGCCTGTACTGGTTGGCTTCAAAGTCTTGAGAGGTTAAACCTTACAAATGTGCGCTTCTCAAAACATGCTTCGGAATGTGCGTGCACAGTCATTAGAATTTTGTGAGTTCCTCGGGTTAATAGATTAAGATACCACCATTGGGCTTCATTAGAAAATTGTTCTATTTATCCGTTTTGAAGAAACTGCAATGGCATCTCAAAACTAATTCTTAGTTGTTTTAGAAAGTCTCTATCTTTCCTCCCTTTATAAAAAAGGACAGAAACAACCTCTCACTAATTTGTTATAATTGATCCTAACATGCATGTATCATCTACAAATAACTTCATCAACATTCAGAAAGGATTACCTAAATGAACCAGTCTACATATTGCTCCTTATAATGAGACCCCACAAGACTAATGACTTATTAGTGCCATGGGCAATGAATGATTAATTAGTTGATTCTAAAGCCAATTGTTAAGAGTATAATTGCTACTTTTTCTTAATTTCTGAAGGTTAAAAGAAGTTAAGGTGATGCTAATATAGCCCAATAGATTCAATGAAATTTTTTATTAGCAAATAAAAAAATGATTTGAAAAAAACTGACCACAATATAAGAATTTTAATATTTATATTTGATTAACATTAATTCTATAATAATGTTCAGTATCTAGTATTTATTAAAAATAAAGTATAGGGGGATGGGCATGAAGGAGGGCACTTTGGGGATGAGCACTGAGTGTTATGTAGAAACTAATTTGACAATAAACTATTTGTAAAAAAAAAAAAATAAAAAAAAATAAAAAAATAAAAAAGTAAAAACAAACAAAAAATAAATAAATAAAAATAAAGTATATATTCAAAATATCATACTATTCTATCAGTTCTTTATTTTTAATATATATTTTTCATCAACATCACTAACAATTCTCAATGTAGATATAATTTTCATACTTGCATTGTGTTTTTTGAAATGGATTAATTTTTCTTTATTCTTTTGAAGGTTGGTGAATTCTGTGCTTTGAAAAGTGAATTGAACCACGGATTGTTGATCTTCCTAAACACAATCAACTCTCAATTATTCAATGTCAAAGAAGGGAGGCATTGGTATGAATAAATAATGCAGGTTGGTAACTCACAAAATCTGGGCTAAGTCAGAGGCAACTTATGTCAGGTTGCTCGAATCATATGAATGAAAAGGAAGCATGACTGGAGAAACTCTATTTGTGGCAGGCTTAGGAAGTGGTGGAGAGGTGGGGTTGTTATCATATAATACATGGGCTGGTCTGGGGTCCCATTCTGTTGGGGGCATAAATGCTGTCAGTGATGAAAGTTGTATATTAGCCTGACATTTCCTGTAACTTTAATTTGATATCTTCAAGGTATTGTTCTTCACCGCAATCTGCAAGATAGGTGTTATCATCCCCATATTACAGTTGAGAACACAATCTCAAAAAGGTAAAGAAAAAAAACCCACACAGCAAAAACTCTCACACAAAATCCCACAGATAAAAATTGACACTATCAGAATTTAAAGCCAACTGCCTCTGCTGTGCACAAAATGAGATAGTAACAATTTACTGTATTTAAAGAATGTAGAAATCATTCTTGGGATGTACAAATTACCAGGAAGAAAAGAAAGATTATTGATAAATATATCCCACTACATCCTGCATCCCACTACACACTTAATAAGTTATATAACACATTTTAGACTCACTTATTCATTCAACAAATACTTATTGAATGCCTGAACTGGACCAAGTGCTAGAGATACCCAGTGAACAAAACTAGTCTCTGTCCTCAAGAAGATCACACACTTGGGGGAAAGGACAAAGATAAAATATTAAGAGCATAATAATTTCAAATGGCGATAAAAGTTTTTGGGGAAAAACAAAGCATAGTAACAAGGGTGTGTACATAGGGTCAAGGAAGATTGGTGGAGGTGTCCGTGATTATGTGGTTTTTTTGAGAAGAGGTGTGGAAAAAATGAGAATGAACCAGGGAGCTCTCCAGGTGAAAGCATGCTCCAGAGAGTCTAGCTGTAATGCTCTGAGTACAAGTGTTCGTGACATGTATATGGAATTGTTAGGAAACTCAGGTGGGTGGGAACATGGGTACAAGGGAGTCAGTAGTTAGAAAAGAATTCGCTGCTCATTAGTTAGAGTATTTTCAAAATCTACGAAGGATTGTTAAAAGATACATGTCAAATAGTTCCCTCCCCATAAACAATCTTCAGGAAACTAGAATCTAGAAAAACTGTCATATTTATTAATGAATAAATTGAGATGCAATGCTGTGAGGACTTTTGGCTAAAGGTGGGCTGGAATTCAGGTCTTCAAGTTCCCTAAGCAGTGCTTTCCTTGATATTTTCACACGTAGACAAGTTTCTGGGAGGCAGTGTGTGATGAGAATTTGGATCCACACTACCTGGGTTCACAATCTGGCCCTGACACTTAGTAGTTGGTTATCTTGGACAAGTGAATTAAAATTTTGGGCCTCAGTTTCCTCTTGTCTAAAATTAAGTTAATAATGATGCTAGCCTCAGAGAGTTTGTTAAACATGAACTTTAATACTTGTACTTAGAACCTTACCTGGCTGCCTCTGACAACTAGAACATGCTGCATTTTATATGCTGCCATCAACCTATTTCACTGACAAGCAGGTCTTTGAGGTTAGCCTGCACATTAGTGCTGGCGATGCATGCACTAGGGAATTTGTGTCATGTAGGAAAAGCATAAACATTACTTTGAATACTAAAGCTCACAAAGGATAGAGTGAAAGGGACTGACTTCCCATGGGGTTTAATGATTAGATGGTTTAACACAGAGAGAGTATTTTCACTGCACAAGCTATCATAAAGCTCCTGTTATTTGGCAAGTGTTTGGCAAGAAAAAAGAAGCAAAACTTACCCTACATTGAGTCAAAACATCAAGTTCTAAGTGTTTTATCTCTTACTGATGGAATTGTGGGACTTATTTTCCTAATTAGAGGTAAAATCCATTTGAAGTATATGACCATAAGTTGGCAAATATTTTTGCAACTAGATTGTTTCAGGCTGCATTGAAATAAACAATAAAGTTAATGCCATTGTAGCAACTTGTTAACATGTTAGGGTGCACTTGGCCTTCCATGAACAGATATAAGGAGCATGAAAAAATTAACATGCCATTTGACAGTTAACAAGCCATCAATTCTTCTCGTGTGTTGCCGAAAGAGGTAAAAAAGTTTGATTATTGTGAAGGTTGTGAACTGAAGTGACAATTTCAACTCCGGATAAGAGATAATTTTTGAATATTTATCTCTGGGTGACATATTTTAATATATTTTTTAAAATGTACTTCTTATTTTGGAACGGTTTTAAGTCTACAGAAAAACTGCAAAGAGCATAGAATTCCCAAATGCCCCATGCTCAATTTCCCCTGTTATTAATACCTTACATTAGTGTGGCACATTTGTTATAATTAATGAAGCAATATTGATACATTATTAACTAAAGCCCATCATTTATTCAGATTTCCGTAGTTTTTACTTAATGTCCTTTTTCTGTTCCAGGATCCCATTTAAGATACCATATTATATTTGGTAGTCATTTTTTCTTAGACTCTTCCTGGCTGTGACAGTTACCATAATATTTTTACATTAAAAATATAATTACCAGTAAAATAAAAATCTTAATTGATACATTCCTTATGCTGATTTGAAAACTTCTTGGCAGAAATATTGCTTCCGTGTTTCCCAGTTTATGTCACATGCATATTCACAAATATGTTTTGTTTCTAATATTTATCAGTGTGTCTGTCGTATTTCATCCGCATGCAGGATTTCATTTACTATTTAATCTCTGCCAGTCTCTGGAAACAGTGGGGCTGGGGGCAAAGGAACTGTTGAAGGAAAAGATAAATCACAAAAGGCAACTTCTAAACTGAGAGTGTGTATTTTGAGGAGGGTAAAATGGATTCATCTATTTTGCTTCAGTGATAGATAACATGAGTGGATGCCGTAAGGTCGGCAGAACAGATAACATAATTCCTGTGACAGAACAGGCTTTCTACCGCTCAGAACAATGACTGTATGTCCTTTTGGGGCCAATTTTTAAGATGATTAATAGAATCTAGGGAACAGTGAAAATATGCATTTTTGAAACGTGCATTTGTGTATTTTTTTCACAGTGATTTGACTTTGGCTTCCTTTTAGACCATTAGTGAAAAATCATTAGAAAAGGATTACTAGAGCAATCATTTTGGAAGACATAATTTAATTTTTAAAATACCACTTGCTACATCAACAAAAGAAAAGATAAAAACCATATGATCCTGTCAATAGATGCAGAAAAAGCATTTGACAAAATACAGCATCCCTTCTTAATAAAGACTCTCGAGAAAGTTGGGATAGAAGGAACCTACTTAAACATCATCAAAGCCATCTATGAGAAGCCTTCAGCTAACATCATCCTCAACGGGGAAAAACTGAGAGCTTTCCCCCTGAGATCAGGAACACGACAGGGATGTCCACTCTCACCACTGTTGTTTAACATAGTGCTGGAAGTCCTAGCATCAGCCATCAGACAACAAAAGGAAATCAAAGGCATCAGAATTGGCAAAGAGGAAGTCAAACTTTCACTCTTCGCAGATGACATGATACTCTACATAGAAAACCCGACAGACTCCACCAGAAGCCTACTAGAACTGATCCAAGAATTCAGCCAAGTTGCAGGGTACAAAATCAACGTACAGAAATCGGTTGCATTTTTATACACCAATAATGAAGCAACAGAAAGAGAAATCAAGAAACTGATCCCATTCACAATTGCACAAAAAACCATAAAATACCTCGGAATAAACCTAACCAAGGATACAAGAGATCTGTATGATGAAAACTATAGAAAACTTATGAAGGAAATTGAAGAAGACACAAAGAAATGGAAAAACATTCCATGCTCATGGATAGGAAGAATAAATATAGTTAAGATGTCATTACTACCTAAAGCACTCTACACATTCAATGCAATTCCAATCAAAATTGCACCAGCATACTTCTCAAAACTAGAACAAACTATCCAAAAATTTGTATGGAACCACAAAAGACCCCGAATAGCCAAAGTAATACTGAAAAATAAAACCAAAACGGGAGGTATCACCATCCCAGACTTCAGCCTCTACTACAAAGCTGTCATCCTCAAGACAGTATGGTATTGGCACAAAAACAGACACATAGACCAATGGAACAGAATTGAGAACTCAGAAGTGGACCCAAAAGTATACAGCCAACTGATCTTTGACAAAGCAGGAAAGAATATCCAATGGAAAAAAGACAGCCTTTTTAACAGATGGTGTTGGGAGAACTGGACAGCAACATGCAGAAGAATGAAACTAGATCATTTTCTCACACCATGCACAAAAATCAACTCAAAATGGATAAAGGACCTGAACGTGAGACAGGAAACTATCAACACCCTAGAGGAGAAAGCAGGAAACAACCTCCTTGACCTCCACCGCAGCAACTTCTTACTTGACACATCCCCAAAAGCAAGGGAATCAAGAGCAAAAATAAACTGTTGGGACCTCATCAAGATTAAAAGCTTCTGCACAGCCAAGGAAACAACCCAGAAAATTAATAGGCAACCAACGGAATGGGAAAAGATAGTTGCAAATGACATATCAGATAAAGGGTTAATATCCAGAATCTATAAGGAACTCACCAAACTACACGCCCGAAAAACAAACAACCCAGTGAAGAAATGGGCAGAAGACATGAACAGACACTTCTCCAAAGAGGACATCCAGATGGCCAACAGACACATGAAACGATGCTCAGCATCCCTCCTCATCAGGGAAATACAAATCAAAACCACACTGAGATACCACCTCACGCCAGTCAGAGTGGCTAAAATGAGCAAATCAGAGAACTCTAGATGCTGGCGAGGATGTGGAGAAACGGGCACCCTCCTACACTGTTGGTGGGAATGTAAACTGGTACAGCCCCTCTGGAAAACAGTGTGGAGGTTCCTCAGGAAACTAACAATAGAACTCCCCTATGACCCAGCAATAGCACTGCTAGGAATTTACCCAAGGGATACAGAAATGCTGAGGCATAGGAGCACATGTACCCCAATGTTCATAGCAGCACTCTCCACAATAGCTAAAACATGGAAAGAGCCTAAGTGTCCATCAACAGACGAATGGATCAAGAAGATGTGGTTTATCTATACCATGGAATACTACATGGCAATGAGAAACAATGAAATCTGGCCATGTGTAGCAACATGGATGGACCTTGAGGGTGTTATGCTGAGCGAAATAAGTCAGGCAGAGAAGGACAAATATCACATGTTTGCACGTATAGGAGGATTAGGAGGAACTTAACGGAGGAACAAGGGGGAGAAGAAGGGGGGAAATGGTGGGGGAAAGGGAGAGAGGCAAACCATGAGAGACTCTTGAATGCTGACAAAAACTGAGGACTGATGGATGTGGGGGGGATGGGGGATGGGCATGGAGGAGGGCACTTGTGGGGATGAGCACTGAGTGTTATGTGGAAACTAATTTGACAATAAACTATTTGTAAAATAAAATAAAATAAAATGTGATACAGATTAAAAAAATAAAATACCACTTGCTTTCTTTTCACCTTCCTGTGAATGCATAGTGTATTGCAGCCAGAGGTAGAATGAGTGAATGACTCATATTCACAACACCTTCCTCGACACCATCTACCTAGTGACCTCCTTTGAGTATGAGATCTTCCTAATCTATCAGTTTGTTTTAAATATTATAAAAATAATAGAGTTCTTGGTTAGAGTTTCAGATAATGTTTAAATACTCTTTTCTGATTGAAATTCTCAGATCCCCAGATAACAGAAATATACTACAAATGATTTTTTCAACAATCCAGCTTTCTATGTAAAACTGGATATCAGCAGAGGACATGATATTCAAAATAGAGAAAGTGATTTTTTAACTTATAAATAACTATTTTTGATTTTTTCTAAAAATATTAAGAAATCAATTTTAAACAAGGAGGGAAAAACCCAACCAGTTCTTCCTGTTGATAATGTCTGTTTTTTAATAAAAGATTAATTAAAATTTTGTAAATGTGCCTTAGTTTGAAATGGTGGCTAATAATGAACAAAACTATGAGTTTTATTAAAATGATCAAAGTGGCAATATAGACTCCTGATACCTCTTAACAACTCTAAAGGGACCAAGCTAATCATTAAATTAAGGACAATATAGCTTAAAAATAAACTTTCAAATATTTGACTTTTATGACCAATGGGCTTATTTTTATGAAATGCTACCATGAGAATCAACTTACGGTATATAATCCTACTGCCATGTCAGATCAAAAATACTTTTTTTATATGTTGGTTAAGTATAATTTGGAATGCACATTAAAAGAATCTAAAAAACAAAAATAAAAAAAAAAACACACACACTAGTGCCTTATGTAAGATAAGAGCCCATTTCTTTTTTACCAGAAAGTCTACAGTTAAGACGTGTAGGACTGATAGGAGCCCCAGGATCTAAGGGATCCAGACACTTTCTATCCTGATATTCCATAACACCAAGGCTCCCCTTCTCAAGGTGACTTCATATTTCAAAATAACTCATGAAGTGTCAGTCATCAGATATGCATTCCAACCTATCAGGAAGAGGAAAGAGAATGAACATGTCACCTCCTATAAGGGAAATTTCATATAAAATGCACACTCAAGTCTTCTTACATCTCATTGGCCAGACTTCATCCCTTGGTCACACTTAACTGCAAGATAGGCTGAGAGATATAGTCTTTATCGTATGTGACCATATACTCAGGAAAAAATTAGGGCAATATCAGTAATGGAGTAGGAATGGACAGATACCCTGAGAATAACTAGAAATCTCTGCTACATCTGTTAGTACATCAACAAACGTCCCCATTCTCAACAAATGTGATAGGTAACCATAAATCCTATTCATAAAGGATCTGTTATAGATACAGTATCTCCATCCAACTATCCTTTTCAACTCCCTGTTCTTGAAGAGCAAAGTCAAGAAAAACTATTTTTCTAAAATGTTTAATATAATTAATTCAAAGATGAAGGCACTGGCCTATGATCACGTATGTGCTTACTAAATAATGTAAAATAACCAGTTTGGATGTTTAACTGAACCAATTAAGTCAACTGGTTAACTTATCATTATAAAACAATGCATGTGCCATATGTATTATAGATATAAATACATAAACATAGCTTCTGATATTGAGTCAGAAATGCCATCCTTACTTTCTTCTTGTTTGTTTCTTCAGAATATGAATAAGTAAAATGATGATTATGATTCTGACACCCATTAAAGACTTATGCAAATAATGTAGGTAGTAATTAAATAAGAAACTTAAAGAGGATGTAACTGATAATTTTACTGTGGGAAATTTTGTCTACAGATAGTTCAGCGGCAACCAAGAAATCTCTCTGTTATCTTTGTATATTTGTGTCCTTATTTCAAAATCTAAATTCTATATTTAGAGCATGATTTCTAATAAATGCACTAGGGACTTATTAAATTTCCTTACTCCATTAAAATCATTTTACAGTTTTAAATATTTTCCACAATACTGAATTAATCAGTAATTTTGTTTTCAATGTGTTGGAGAGGCTTAATACAAATAAACATTTTGTAGGTTTGAACGGTCTTATGAAATAGTCTCAAAACACCTTTTCCATTATCTTCCACTGAGGTTTTGTACTTTATGGATCTTTGCTGTATGATCGTTCAAATTCCTTTTGGCAAGAGATAGAGTACAAATGCACAAACCCATGAAAGTATCTAATCTGTATGCAATCTATGGCTATAGAACAAAGACGAACTAATTGGTCCATAAGTGGAATCTATGATCTTGGCATCATTTAGTATGCTGCTCTAATCCAATTAACCAGGCACTGCTCTTGTCTAGATGCAGCTCAAGGGTATGAATCATATTATTTTTGTGTACCTAGCATCTAGCACATCTCTTGGCACAAGAAGTAGAACTCAGCATTTATTCAATAAAACTGTAATGCTATACTATTCACTTTACAAAATGAATGCTTTCTTCATGTACTTCTTCTTATTTCCAAATTTCAGGGGGAAAAATTAAAAAACGGAAAGAGAAGGCAAGATTGCCATTTTTTCTCGTGAGGGCATCAAATCAGCAATTAGTTTACATTACCGAATGCAAATATAATGTAGAAATGACTTTTAAAATTCTTTTATTAATATCAAAGAATAAAAATATCAGGAACATTTTATTTGCTTTTCTTGATAGAAAGAGAGATTTGAATGTCAGATGTGCTTTTTTCATTACAAGGTCAAACAAGGAGTTCGAGGTAAGGGCAAGTAGCACCTAAATCCTGAAAAGTGGGTAAACTCAGACGGGAGTAAGTAGGTCTGGTCCTTGGAGCCCTGCTGTTCTCTATCAGTTCTTTTGTCTCCTTTATCTTTTGTATTGACTCTGAGTGGAGAATTTTTCCCACTGTACTAGCTATTTGTGCATCATTCTAATATCTCTCTGGGTTTAAGTAAGCCCAGGGCGAGCTACCAAAGCTAGAGAGTGTGTAAGCCAACATAGGTCCAAGGGCCAAGAGGCTTCACTGAAAGTTAGATTTTTGATTGACTTGTTAAATTTGGTTTTAGAAAAAAAATATTGGTTTTCTGGGTTATTTTATTATAAAAATGCAGTTTCTCTGTATTTTCCTAGTGTTTACTCTATAAGAATATTGCTTTGGGGGCTCAGTCGCTTAAGCCTCTGACTTTGGCTCAAGTCATAATCTCGTAGTCTGTGAGTTTGAGCCCCACATCAGGTTCTGTGCTGATAGCTTAGAGCCTGGAGCCTGATTCAGATTCAGTGTCTTCCTCTGTCTTTGCCCCTCCCCTAGTCGCTCTCTCTCGTTCTCTCTTTCCCTGACTCTGTCTCTCTCTCTCTCAAAAATAAATAAACATTAAATAAAAAAGAATATTGCTTTAACATAACACTAAAATAAAAACAACTGATTGAGTTTTTCAGAGCTGTATTTGCAGTTGAATGCTTTACTTCAGCAAATACAAGTTCTGTTTTTGTCTTGGTTTGTTTCTTTTACTCCCTGCCCTGAGATTTGTTTTTGAAGATTCCTAAGATAGATGTCACAGGGAAGGAGAGAGAAGACAGGTCTTTTATTTCAAAAGGGTGCATAGGTTTTTGTTTTGTTTTGTTTTTGTTTTTTTGTTTTTTGTTTCATCTTCTGCCAGCTCACGCTCGTCTTTGCTTGACATATTTTTACTGAGTTTCAGAAATGAAAGAATAAAAATAAGATAATGCTTAATGATGTTAGCCAATGGTAGCTAGCAGAGCAGTCATTTTATATTCTGTGAGAATGAATTTATGACTTTAAATGTTGCCCAAGCATTTTTATTATTTTTAAACTAGGTAAAATGTTATTTTTAACTGAAGAAAATATTAACCAGAATTTGAGCCCTTTATTTTAAAAGCTAAAGTGCTCTATATTGTGGAATGGGACCATATTTCTTAGCATCTTATCCAATATCCAGATGCTAACAATATTTACCCACCGACTCACCTGCTAAAAAAGAGTACATCAATATTCATGGGTGATCTAGAATTCTACCAGCAGAAGGAGCATTTGCCAAAGTCCTACCACAGGTGCACGAAGTGTATGTGTGTATTGCAAGGATATTTAGAAGTTATGCCTCTGGCTGAACTCAAACTTTAGTAATCCTTTGCAGAGCCTTCCATAATTTATACAACCACCCCCTAATCCTTAATTCAAACGTGTATACCAATATTTTTCTAATTCTAATGACAATTGTACCACTTGGTCTTTCAGTATGGCAGGCTGCCTAGAAACTGTTTCAGTAAATTACACACCAAGATGATCTACTCTTTGGATTGTCTCCAGAACAAAGACTATGATGTATAATGAAAACCAACTAACAATTAACTGTCATCAAAGATAACATGAGGGACAAGCATTGTAAATTTAGTTATTTACAATAAGAAGCAACATAAAGGCTTCTTTCAATGAATGATAAAAGTAAATCCATATTGTTGAAGTTATAATTTTAAGGTTTATATAACATAATAATGAAACAATAGAAAGCTAACATTCCACATTTCATTGTGTTGAAGTAATTTTGTTAGCATAATTAGGAACTGTCTAAGAACTCAAAAATTATTCTATTTATTCCATGTTTTGAACTAAAGCATTATTTTAAGAGACATAGTAATATTACTTTGGCATCATTATTAGTTATATAAGTGTGAGGGTGGTGAATGAGCCAAAATTCTGTTTTTGTACGCTGTAATATATTTGTGCATACCAAAAAGAGTTACTTAATTACGGTGATGTAGCTTTTATATTTAACACCCACTTAAGGATCAGATCTTGAAGATCTGAACTAACAAGTTTCTTTCATTATTTATTCTTATATAACCTAGGGGAAAGACATAGGGAAACAGCTCTCTAATTATGACTGTTTCAGAAAGATAGAAGAGAGGAGCAAGACATTTTTCAAAGTGTTTTATAGATGGATGCAGAGGTGGATTTGCTGCGAAGCTCATGAGGCTTCAGTACCCTTGTCTTGCAAGGGTCCCTTCCAAGGTCCTGAATTTTTTATTCATTAGTTGGTATCCTATTTCTGTTGCTTAGTATGTCTTCTTCCCCTGCACCCCACTCTTAAAGCTGCAAAAGGCTGCAGGCTTCATACCAAGTGGACCCACCAGCATGTACGAACATCTGGAGGTCTCTTGCAGTCTTGAATCATTGGGGACCACAGGATTGAGAAGGGACTAAATACAGAATATACTGAAAAATTATGAGAATTGTAGGCAGGCTTTCATTGTTGTCAGAAGAAAATAAAGAAGAGGAACAAAGGACAGAATGCAGAAAGTTGAAGGAAACAGGAGGAAAGGAGGGAGTGAGAAAGGATTTTCTGCAGAAAGAGCATATAATCTGACAAAGCTGTGAGTCTTAGATAGTGACTAAGAGTCCCCAGTCTCACACATGTCTTTGTCCATAGCTTCCAACACTGTCTCTCACTTAAGACCTGAATTTGTAATCTCCAGGTTTAAAACATAACCTTTGTACCATTTTTGCATGGATTATTGTTACTTTTATCCTGGACATGCCATTTGATTTTATTTCATAATTATGAATTGATGAGAAACCACACAGTGTGCGTTCAACATCTGATCCTTATCTTCCTACTCCTTCTTTTCCTCTTTGAATTTCATCCATTTGAGGATGCTTGCAAAAAAACTCAGGGTCTGAAAAGAAGTCGATTAGATGAACTTTAACAAGATCTTAAAATAGATTTCAATCTAGACCGTAAGGCAATAGGTAGCAGGTAACCTAAGAGGATATACCCTGTAAGAATTTCAAAATAATAAGTGGAAACTGAAAAAACAGCTTTGACCTGCCTACTTTGAGCCTGGAACTTGGTTGGGAAAATAGATATGAAATGTGAGATTTGCAGAGCAGATTTCTTTTTTGTTTCAATTTTTTTGTTTATTTAAAATTTTTTTAAGGTTTTATTTATTTCTGAGAGACAGAGAGAGAGCGCGTGAGCAGTTGGAGGGTCTGAGAGAGAGGGAGACACAGAATCTGAAGCAGGCTCCAGGCTCTGAGCTGTCAGCACAGAGTCTGATGCAGGACTCAAATCCACATACCATGAAATCATGACCTGAGCCGAAGTCAGATGCTCAACTGACTAAGCCACCCAGGCACCCCTGTTTGTTTATTTTTCAGAGGAAGGGAGGGAGGGAGAGAGAGAGAGAGAGAAAGAGAGAGAGAGAGAGAGAGAGAGAGAGAGCGCGCAAGTGAGCACAAGGGGGCAGGGGCAGAGGAGAGAGAAAGAGTCCCAAGCAGGCTCTGAGTTGTCAGTGCAGAGCCCAACGGAGGGCTCCATCTTAGGAACTGCGAGATCATGACTGGAGCCGAAATCAAGAATCAGATACTCAACTGACTGAGCCACTCAGTTGACCCAGCAGGCAGATTTCTTGGAGAGAGCTGTGATGGGAGCCTTGCCATTTCCACCAAGAGGGAAGGGAATGTGCTTCCAGCGTACTGCATTTTGGGACAGCTTGGAAAACCTTTATATGCTTCCCTGCTGTTGGAAGACCCAAAGAACCAGAGTCCAACTTCTATGCAGGGAACATAACAGGAAAGAAGCTCGCTAACTGTTTTGGTGCTGAACTGAAGGAGAGTGGCTGCTGTGTGGGAATTAGCTTGCATTCAGGAAAAGGAACACAGAGTCCTGATTGATAGGGCCACCTGAGGGGGCAGTGGACACTCAGCCGACCAAAGCTGGAATTGGATTGGTGAATTTCCAGTTGCTGCTGAAGCAGTAAGCAACCAGCTAGAATAAACACACTCTCATCCAGACTGAGGGACAGATTCTCATTAAATGGCCCATGAGAGAGCTTAAATATCTATTAGGCTCAGGAAAGGCAAAGCCATCTTAGCAGTCGGTGCTCCTTCCTGTTTTCTCTGTGTGCTTCTCTCCATCTTTCTGCAAGTCTTAGAGGTCACAAATCTTAGTACACGTGATGGTGGAAGAGGAGGTAAAAGCTAGGAACAAGGTAAAGAGATAGGAAAGGCAATATCCTAAATTATGAGTCAGTAGCTAGCCTTTTCCAGGCCCCAGCTTGGGAAGCTTTGGGAGGTTAAAAATTGACTCTCAAATCAGATGTTTGATCGTTATATGGAATGGAATGTTCCATGTGACTGTTTGCTACTAAACAAGGGAGCAGCTATGGGTTTCCTACGTTTTTAACCCTTGGTTAGGGAACTACCACCCTCCATGAGGAAATTGTAAAGGGGTTGTAGGGATAAAAATAAAGATGTTTTCAGATTACATCCCATTTCTCCAGCTTATTCAGAGTACAGCTGACACTTTGTAGTTTTACAAATTGTTTTCTGTGAATATGCTTTTCTTAATTTCCTTGACAAAAACATTTTTAAAGTATATGTTCCTGAAAAACTTCAACTTTGTCAAACATTCTACTTCTAGCCACCCAAAAGCAAATACTGAATAGCAAATTAAATTTTAAAAGTGAATGTTTTTAAAAATCTGAAACATCTCAAGAAATACAGAAAGCCATGGAAGGAAATATACCGTCGTATGGACCAAGAGTTGGAATTCTCTGAAACAGAATTGTTGGTATAGGCTGAATTTCTCATGTTTGTGTGTCCACATAGGTCTGCAATTCCCAGACTGGAGATAGATCAGAGTATGTGTTGAGTTTAGAAGCTCAATAATTCAAGTAGAGTTTTATTTTAAATATATTCTTTACCTTTTCAAATATTTTTTCAAAATCATATATATATATTTTTTTCTTCTTCTTCTTCTTCTTTTTTTTTTTTTTGTAAAGGTAATGATCTGAAAGGGCAGAGGATGTTTCCTTAAGTGGCACTGGTATCTATCACATGGGCAAATGTGCAGATTTTAGACTGGGCATGGAAGAAATATGATAATTAAATGCATTGTTCAAGAACCCAAGCAACTCGTTTCTTTTCTGTATGCAGTTATTCTCTCCTACAATGTACAAAACCTTAAGGGACCTGTCATATAAATATTTCTAAAGATCAGTCAATACCTGCAGCATTGCCATCCATCATTGCTGAACAAGTTCTGTTTTACACAGTAATCACATAAATCGAGTTATAAGAGATTATAATTCTTTAAGACACACCTCTTGGTCCTTGGCAAGGTCATTACTGTGCTGTGAGTCTGTTCCCCAAGATGGCATATATCAAAGTATACAGAATGGTGCCACTAAGAAACAAAGAGCATGAATTAACAGACTCTGGAGTCAGTAATCTTACTTACAAAAAAAAACAAAAACAAAAACAAAAACTCAAAAAAATCTCAAAACATAGCTTTAGGGTGGAAGCTAACACTCGATGAGTTCTTATAAAACCTAGTGAATTTAGCATTGCATTGTTTGCACAAAAGAACAAATTCTCGCCAGAAGTCAAATACAAGGTTTAACCATTATTTGTGGTACGACAGAATGGAAAGTGAATCAAAAGTCACATTATTTATTCACAAGCTTTGGCATTTTAGGTAGAATGTTATTAATAACGATACCTAAACCCATATTAACCATAACTCGTGGATGTAGATGTGTTTTATAAAAGCAAAGTGTATGGTGCCTGTGTGGGTGCATCAGTCATTTCACCTGATTTTGGCTCAGGTTATGATCCCAGGGTTATGGGATCGAGCCTGTGTCAGGCTCTGCCATGAGCATAGGGCCTGATTAAGCTTTTCCCTCTCTTTCTTCCTCTGTCCCCTCCCCCTCCTTGCATGCGCTCCCTCTCTAAAATAAATTTAAAAGGAGAAAGAAAGAAAAGTTTATCTCTGAATAAGGGAAAATATCAAGTTATGCAACAATGAAATTTTGCTTTCCTTTGGAAAGTTGGATGACATAAACACTTTCAGGGTATTTCATTGTTGTTAGTGTTTGTTGTATTGCATGGTTTTGTTGGTTTTATTTATTTGTTTTTTGGATACCTCGGATATTGCAGTTTTAAATTCCTAGGCCTGAAAGTGTTTATTCGGAAGAATTTCCAAAAGTACAAGCACCTGGGACCTTGTAACACTAGAGATTGTGAAGACCCTCACAAATTTTGTAAGAGTGCTTCAATAGTGAGGGCTCAACATCAAGTTAGATGGCCGCAGAAAACATGATGCACTTGATTATCAGACAGTAGAGAAAATAATAAGCACTATTAATATAGTTATGGAAATCCAAAGTACTTAGGGGACAAGAAGCATTCACTTGTTTAAGATGATTGGTGAAGATGCTGGAGACTGCACCTATCTGGGCCCTTCTTTGTGGGGGTTTAGTAAATCACAGAACAATCCATCACTTCTTAACTCACCTTAACACCTTCTTAACTCACATCACACTGTCAAAAATGCAAGTTAGAGATCTTTTCTGATCTCTAGGAGCAGTTTCTAATTTAGTAAAATGATTAGAAATGAACATAGAGCCAATCAGCTCTTTGGAAGTAAGAAAGACCATTTACAAAACATAACTTTATGAATATGCCAACATATCCAGGGTGTCTTTATATGTTGCTCTCTTTTGTATCCATGACTTTTGCAGTTTTTGAAGATTCACTGCGTGTTGGGTACTTTGTGCTACACGGTGGCCGTGGTGGTACCAAATTCAATCAGATGGGAGTTTGTGCTCAACAAATAAGTCAACTAGTAGTGGAGATAAGATGAAGACAAAGTACTATGACAAAACAGTTTGCACTGTATGGTACCAGATAAGTATGTGTGGAGGCAGGCTTGGCTTCCAGATGGGGGCAGCACCAACCATTTCTGTGACTGCATGTAAGTGCAGTCTTGAAAATTAAGCAAAATTTGCTCTAAAAGAAGGGTATGCGATGAGGAGGAGACATGGGCTGCAGGGATCAGAGCAAATTGAAGAACATTCTAGATAAAAAGAACAATATGATTAAAAGCACCACACCACTTATAAGAATTTCTGTGATGAAAATTATCTCTTGAAAATGGTTTTAAGTTCTTGGAAAGTAAGGCTGTACTTCTTTTAATGTGCTTTGTACAGATTCCAAATACAGCCTACAAAAATCAGAAATAAAATGTCTTTTTGCTACCAATGATGAAAATAAGGAAACTATGTATAGTTTTTCCTTTATTTTGGAAAATTAAATATAAAATAAATGGGTTGATAAAAATTATTTAGTACTTGTTTTTAATTCAGTTATAATTTATTTAAAATATACAATATATTTTGAACACTCATTAATTTCCCTAAGCCTGTAGAAGCTGGCTTTGTAAAATTTCCCTTATCAGAGAATCCATTTAAATACAGCTCAGTATATAATGAGGTTTTCTTCCCTTTGCTTCAGCTGAATATTTAGCAGTATAGAAACTTGACAGGTTAGGCAATTAGAATATAATTTATGATACAAGGCTCATGCGGATGAACTGTTTCCTGCCTATAATTTTGAATGCAAGCAAATCACAGATTTCTTATGTTAGTCTCAAAGAAAAATTTTACTATGAACTGAATTGTATAATATATTAATAGTTTCACTTATATCTTCAAGTGACCATGCTGGATAACAGTATCTAGTGCAATTCATTTGGCTTTTTTAAAAGAAATAAAAAATATATATATAAGAAATGTACACTATGCCTCAGGCTAAGCCTCATGGACAACATTTATTTCCCATGGATAGAGCTCACATGCTCAGGTTTCTATGGTGTCTTTTAATACATTGTTCTCACTTGGTTTACTAAATGCTCTTCTGATAGCCCTTGTGAGCTACTGTGCCTTATAATGTGCCTATCTCAATGAAAGTGATATCTGATACTTACAAATGTTTAATGGGGATCTGTTTGAAGAAATATTAAATAAGGACCAGTATGGCAAATTGGAAAAACTATTAAGACCTTGTTTCTTACTCTATTTTTGTTTCACTAATTTATTTCTCTAAATACCTCTATGGTGATATGTATTGTTTTGTAGCAGAGGCTCATAGATGTCTTCTAATACCCACAATACTTTTTTTCTACCAGAGTAAAACATCTGAGTTTTACCTGAGTACATATATTCATTTGAAGTAAGACTACTCTCCCAGACTCTGTTGTTTAACTAAGACTATGTGAGTAATTCAGGTCTATAAAATCCAACTAGAAATGTCCTATGCCTCTGGGCTTCTGGAACACCTTCCTTAAAACACAGTAATGCTCCAACCTTTGCCACTTTTCCCATCATCATGGATCTTGAGTGTTAATAGCTCCATTTGCCATCTTGGATCATGAAGTCAATGACTACATCCTTGGATGGCTGGAAGGTACCTAGGTCTCTGTGGACTTGTGAAGCAGAGCCACACTTACTTCTGACATGAAGGAAATACAAACTCTATCTTAAAAAAAAACTATTAACACAATCCTAACTTAAATAACTTAAATAACATATAAACCTACATGAGCTATAACTTCTTATGAGCTACAACTTCTCTCATCTTGTTAAGCATTCTAAGGACTCACTTCCTTCCAAAGGTTTTCCAAGATTGAGGAACATCACATACATGACCCTATGAATATTTCATTTTCCATGTGGCTATCCAGACACTCCAAAGGGTCCAAGGGTAAGATGAGCTCTTAAAATATATGTCACATGAAGGGAATCTTGGGATCTTTCTGGCAACTGATAAAAATACAATTAAAGAGCTCTTGATAGAATTGGATGCTCTTACATGCTTCTTATTTTTATTTAAATGTTAGCAGTATCTTTTATTTTTCAGTCTAGTTAAGAAAGAGAATGATTAATCAGTATTTTTACATGCTACACACAACACTTAGCAGAGAAAGGATATTATTATAATCCTTTCATATATATATATATATCTATATATATATCTCACAGATATATGACAGTTCTTGTAAATTATTTTTATCTTAAAAAGAACCTAGACAAATCCAAATGCCATCATCATCATCATCATTAAGCCTGATTAATAACTTTTTGTGGGGTCAGGTAATAAAATTTGGTCAGCTCAACAAGTGACTGTATTAGGGAGTACATGGTGTGTATACAAATTACCCATAAATCCAGTTCTTAGGGAGGTTAGCATATTATAGAGAAGGAAAGACAAAAATAATTATTACACAAAGTAGTGCATGATATCTGCTGAAAAGTACAACAAAGATCTGGAAAATAGAAAGGTCACAGCCAATGAACAGGGAGAGATTAGTAAAAGTATCAAGGAGCAGGTGGCAGTAACACGTTGTGCAACTAGCTGCATGCCAATTGACAATATTATGTGGCCTTCTCATCTGACACTAACTGTGGGCTCGACCAAAACCAACAGTGACATAAAGGGGCTACAGAGAGAGGTTAGAATACATCAAGTCAGTCTGAGGCTTGGAGATCTAAGTTCTCCAAACTCAGAGTCCATCAAGGCAACTTCTTCAGATGGAGTGATACAGGTTTATGGGACAGCTTTTGCCCAAGGAGATCTCTGAACTAGAGCAGATCCCTTTTCCTTTTAAAAAGTTAAACTTTTTCTTCAAACAGCCACTGGTCTTGTCCCCTTGATTTCCATAACTTTTAATCATCAATTTTGAAGCTACCTGTCTGTATCAGCCTGTTTTTTATTTGATTTTGTCTGTTTCTTTGTTAATTCAACCTCCTAGAATTTCTTGGCTATGTCACATACCTGCTGCCTGCCATTGGTATGCTGCCAGCTACCAATATGGTAAATGAATATACTACTTTTCCAGAGCCTAAGAAATATTTATCCTTCTTGTTGCTTTAGAGACACAGTTATTTTTGGGGCACCTGGGTAGTTCATTTGGTTAACTGTCTGACTCGTCGTCTTGGCTCAGGTCATGATCTCTTGGCTCTGTACCTGGGATCTAGTGCCGCAATGGGCTCTGTGCTGACAGCATGGAGCCTACTTGGGATTCTCTCTCTCTCTCTCTCTCTCTCTCTTTCTCTCTCTTGCCATCTCTCTCTCTCTGCCCTTTCCCTGCTCGTGCATGTTCTCTCTCTCTCTCAAAATAAATAAACTTAAAAAAAAGACAGAGTTGCCATTTTAAGACCTTGCTTTTGCCTAAACTCAGATATTAGCCCTAAGGTGGGTAGAATAGACCATAGGTAGAATACTTTAACTGTTGCCTTCACTTTTCTTTCTAGTATTCCACCTCTAGGTCTTGACCTTGACCAAAATAAGTGAATATAGCTTCTATGAATGATTTTTAGTCTATGAAATTTAGGAAAAAAGAATCTCAACTGAAGATTTACCCATGAGAAGTCTAAAATTGTAACTTTCTACATTTTCTTTGCTTTCTGGATATAGGGGAAAGTTAACGGCATTAAAATGCATTAAGCTGATCAGCCATTATGCTAATGTATAATCTGCATGGTTCTGGGTCAGTAACACCACAGCCCCAACTATCCTGATTGAAAGGGACACAGTGACCTGGGCAAGTTGGTTTGACAGGCTTGTTTCTTATCACACAATGATAAAATAGTTCTCACTGAAGAGCTGAATCACATTGAACTGGGTTCAAAAAAAAAAAAAAAAAAGTTGTCATTCTGTCCTGCTTTAAAATACCCAAGAGTGGGCTGCTAATATCTTTGATTCTTTTTAATGGAATGTTTGATCTCATTAATTTTCAAAACAACACTGTGCTTCAAAACAACCCATATTATCTACTGCTTGTAGAATAGGTTTGAATGTTAGCATTAATAAAGCATAAACATGAAGGATTTCCACATTAGTATGCTAGTGAGAAAAAAAAATAAATAAAACTAACATGTTTTAAAGATTTGATTATATTTCCAAAGCATCTATTTATTTCAGCAGCTTTATTATTACTAATGCACATGATTTTGGGGGAG
Organism: Hyaena hyaena; assembly: GCF_003009895.1. NCBI lineage: Eukaryota > Metazoa > Chordata > Mammalia > Carnivora > Hyaenidae > Hyaena > Hyaena hyaena. The sequence goes on along the minus strand of NW_024081139.1, from coordinate 1,061,854 downwards.
TAGAAAGAAACTGAATTTAAATAACTACTTGTGGCAACACAGCACCAATTATACACTCCATGGCTATTTATGTCCTCTGGTGATCAACTAGCAGCGGGAAGTAAAATTGACAACACACTGGTACAATCACAATTGTGGGTCAAACTTCAACAAGCCTGTTTAAATGGTTCCATTAGGTCCTACTTGAAATACTGATTTACATATATTTTGACTATTTTCAGACATGTTATCCACTTTAACATGCAGTGATATAATCGTTTCCTATAAGGATGCATTAGACGAGAGCACAGAAAAATAAAACAGCATGCTATGCACACAAACTTCTGTAGAATTTAAATTGCATTAGAATACAGCACCAATCATATTTTAACAGATTAAAATATCATTTGTATTCCACAGCAGGTCTATTTAGTAGGAGATTTGGATATTCTTAGAATTGTTTAAATGGGCTTTTGCTTGGAGCATTAATGTATTTCTAAGGTAAACAAAAGCTGTCCAAAAGATAGGAGACATCTTCTTATGAAGACACATCACTTGCCTAATTTTTATTATCTTTTATATTAGTCTGATGTAAATATAGCTCTTTGAGATGAGTTTTCTCTCCATTACAAATGCAACTTCCCCACAATGTTTTCTAAATATTGCTTTTTTATTTTTATTTATTTTTTAAATGCTTATTTATTTATTTTGAGAGAAAGTGCAAGTGCATGTGTGAGCAGATAAGGGCCAGAGGGAAGGGGAGAGAGAGAATTCCCAGGGAGGTTCTGCGCTGTCAGCCCAGAGCCCAGTGCGGGACTCGATCCCAGGAACTGGGAGATCATGACCTGAGCCGAAATCAAGAGTAGGTTACTCAACAGACTGAGCCATCTTCAGGCACCCCTAAATATTGGTGTTTTAGAAACTTGTTTTAATGTGCCACAGATATCTTGTTTATTTCCTTTTACATACAGTGTCATAATATATAGAAAAAAACATATGTAATGCATACAAAATTTTATGCATACAAAACTATGGGGAAAATGATAAAATATACAAACTAAAACACATTAATTAACTTATCTAGACATTACTGCTACTTGAAACTACCTGATTACTCCTTCTGGATGCCATCTTTAAATTTGTTTTTTAATGTTTATTTATTGTTGAAAGAGAGAGAGGCAGAGCAAGGTCAAGGAGGGGCAGAGAGAAGAGGGAAGACACAGAATCCAAAGCAGGCTCCAGGCTCTCAGCTGTCAGCAGACCCTGGTCAGGGGCTCAAACTCACGAACTGTAAGATCATGACCTGAGCTGAAGTCAGATGCTTAACCCAACCACTCAGGGGTCCCTTAATGCCATCTTTCATCTTCCCCCCAAAAGAAACATGTTAAACTTTTTCTTATGATTTTATTCCCTTAAAATACAGTTTGTACCCTACATTCATGTTTCCCTAATAGTGTATTATTCAGTTTTGTGATTTTTAAATTTTCTAAAAATGATATTGTTCTATATATAGTCAAATGACACTGTTTGCTTATTTACATTTTCACTATTTTATGATTCATTCATTTTGAATGTAATTACTTGTGGATCAGTAATTTTTACTGCTTAATTAATATTCAAATGTACTAATATATTATGATTTATTTACCAATTAGATATTTGAGATATTTTCAGTTTAACACTATTCTGGGTTGTGCTCCTATGAACACTCTGGATCATATCTCCTGATACAAACATGCAAGAATTTTAAAAGTGTTGGTATCAATGTCTACTACCACAATCAATATATGAATTTGCATCATTTCACATCTTTACCAACACTTGGACTTGTTAAACCTCTTAAGTTTTGCAAATATAGTGGGTGTGAAATGTTATCCTGCTACAGTATTAATTTGTATTCTCTTATTACTGATAATATTGAGTATCTTTTTATTGGTTTTTGGTGTTTTTGTGTTTCCTTTGCTGTGAAAAGGAAATGCCTGTTTATATCCTTTATCAATTTTCTATTTGGCTATTTGGCTTTTTTCTTTTGTATTTGCAAGAATTCTTTATGAAATCATACATTGCTTCTTCAGATGTGTGTCTCCATCGATTAAACTTAAACTCCTTGAGGGGAAGGACTGCACCTTCTTTATTCTTATCTCCCCAAGGATCAGCATCATGATTTAATTAGGTAGTTTCCTCTTTTATAGATAGTAACATGTCACTTTTGCTAAAATTTCTTTGTTAGTCATTGAGGAAAGAAGGAAAGTATTAGTCTGTAAGATACTTCTGAGATGATAGAATAGGATAGGGTAGTAGGGAGGAAACAGAAGCTTCATGGTATACACACACACACACACACACACACACAAACACACACACAATGATTCAGTGGAAAGATGGTATCAAATATTGGTGTAATACACAAGCTTGTCTACAAAGTGACTTCAAGAAATCTATCTACCTTAAGACTTTCTTTATAAATCACACATTTTGTTACAACTTTAGGTTACTACAGATAATACATAATTTTTTGTGTGTATGCATCTTTTACTTTTTTACTAGATTCTCATTCCATAAGAATGACTAGAGTTGGGAATTGAAGTCTTCCAAGATCTAGAAAAATAAATTACTTCTTATTTGATTGATAGCCATGAAATAGTGTGGTCAGGAAAATACTAATGCCTGGAATAAATTTATGAAGACATAAAGAAGACATTTTTTTTTCATTTGAAAACATGAAATTGTAACTGCTATTTTATACAGTGTTATTAATAAAAAAGTGTGATTAGACATGTTTAAATGGTCAAATATTTAAATTAAAATTTCTCCTGTTACATGAAATCCTTCAACATTGGAGATATTTTATTAAAAGAATAAATCATAATTGCTAGGCTGAAATTATTGACATTAATTACATAATTGCACTAATTACACAAATGGGTAGTAGCATTTTCAGGCATCCCCTAAATGCAACTAAAATTTCAAATACATGAAATGAGAATTGAAGCTAATTTGAAAATGAAAAGATGAAAGAATTCTGAGAATTTAGTTTTTAAAAAGTAAGTTCATGTGTTTTCAGTACTTTAAATAAATCCACACATAGTTTGCTAAGATTGCTATTATTCTTATGTCATTAACACTGACAGACATGCCTACTTCTGGTGGATCTCTGCACAGAACTTGCTGTGCTATATACTAGGAATCTAGACTACTATTATTACCACCTGTTCTTGGGTCAGACTTTTTACCATAGTTCCAAGAAACTTGAAAAATAGTTACCTTTAATTATGAATGAAATGCTACCAAATATGTTATTTCTTCAAAAAGAAGGAAAGCCTTTCTATAATATTAGAAAACCCTTCTTTGTGATTCTAGAATGTTTGTAATCATATATCTGTTCTGTTACTGTAGACATGACATAGTGTCTCGCCCATAGTGGGCACCTGGTAATGACTTGTCTCATTATTAATTGATATACATAGATTTTAGGGAACATAGTCTTACCTAATAAGAAACTTTTCTTTCTTCAACCCAGTGAACTCAACCCAATGTACATGCTTATGTTTCTTAAACGTGATTCAGAATCTATATCATAAAAATTATCTGCTTATTTTTGAGTGTTGAGATTAGAAGTTTTAGTGTTGCATTAGAAGTATGAATGGCAGTTTTCTTTCCTACGTCTTATCAATGTGAAATCCAGGAGAGGTTCCTTAGTCATTTGGTCTTTAGCATTCATTAAGCATTCACTGAATCTTCATTTTGGCTTGTTTGTAAGTGTGGCCTATGGGGCAGGTACTTTATCCAATCAACCTCTGAATTTCAGTATAATTTCAGCAATGAGATGACAGATTTACTTGCTTGAGCAGAAATTTTATACCAGATGGTGATGACTAATGCTGAATATGGAGAAAAATATTATTTTCCCGAGCTATTCATATTTTTTGGTAAAGAATTATTTTATCCAATCACTCCAAATCCCTTTGTGACTATTTAGCACTTTTGCAATGTCCCAGGGAGTGTGTGAAGTATAGACGAGAGCCACACAGGCATGGCATAAAAATGACTACACCTTAGACTTGTCCTATGAAGCTGCTGCTTAACCTGTGGTCTGCATTTTGATCACTCTTTGCGATTTATGTGTCATGTGCTCCTTTGGCATTTTGGTGAAATATATGGATTCCTTTTCTGAACAGATTTCTAAAATGTATGAAATGAAATGTATACGATTAAAATAAAAACCATTAATACCAAAGTTCAGTCAGAAATTTGTTAAAAACCCAAATCATGATACCTTTTTTATCAAGAAATCATATAAAATAATAGTTAGGATTGAGCCTAATAACTACGTAGATCACAAAGTTATGACAAGTTGAAATGTATATGAGAGCAACTACTATAATGCAATATGATACAATGACAGTATAGTGATATTACTGGTCTATATTCTTATATTCATGTAGAAAAGCTAAATAAATATCACTGAGATTTCGGGGAAAATTAGGTTGTAATTTTGTTTCCTCCAAGTTCAGAGACACTAGAATATTACTGAAATCTCTGATTCTTGTGAGTAATATGCTTCAGGCCAGGCCAGATTGCCTTCTGTCCAAGTGATCTGTGCAAACAGTCATTCTGCTTGGTATTTAGCCCCAGGATTTTTGGGCTTCCAAGTCACCCTGGCGAAGCCTACATTTTACATCTAGTTTAATATAAGTTCTTCTTTGTTTAGAGTGACATGATGGTCCCTTTTCTCTTTGCTCATCTGGCTGACCCACCCGTGGGGGTGGTTATAGATGGAGTTACCATCTGAAATGTTTTCAGATAGCCTCTGTATTTCTGCTAAAATTATCACAGAGCACCCATAATAGAAATGTAGGTAATCTTTACTAATTTCTTAAATTTATGGCATCCACAATATTTACTACTTCAGATCTTGGAGAGTCCTGCTATGTCCCTTTGGGATGGGACACGAAGCTTAGTGCTTTCTTTAAGTGCATAAAATACCACTTTAAGATTAACATTGCTTCTGATAAGGGTATGGCTGAGTGAATAATAGCAATTGAAATGAAAGCATTTTCATCTCTATTGGAATCACTATAACTGTAACATGGAAAAATAATTATAAAATATGCTTCTGTCAGCAAGGTGGATGACCCATCAGGAGAGAGGGAGAGGATTTTTGTAATGGATGTGGAATTCCTGTGAGAGGTATTTATTTAGAGAATATTATGATGATTTTTATTTCATTGGAGGTCTGTAGCTTAAGCTGCATTACTATCAATTGAATGGGTGCTTATCGTTCACAAGGAAAAACAATCACTAATCAAATAGAACTAATTTTCTATTAAAGTTGAACTAAGTTTCTATAAGTTTAAATATAAACTAAGTTTCTATAAAGTTCTGTATACTATATATGTACAATATGTACATAATACTTACATTTGTATCTGTACCTGACTCATTCACATACAATTGAATAGAACTTACACAGAGTTATAATAATAACAGAATGATCTATAGATACACAGGTCATTTATATTATATATGAATTAATTACTACTTATGCTAAATGTTTTAGACATGATGTATTAGTTATACAAATATAAACTATTCTAGATGGAATTATAGGATTATTTTGGCTTATGTTTAATATACAGAAGATGAATATATATGTAGAAAGATTGAATTTATTTCTAGCCGGGTGGTAATTTTAATCAGGATACTTGTTAACATTTAGCTATAATTGACAATTTATCTGAATGATCTAACATTCTATACTTTCAAGTGGTAGGCAAAAATTGGACAGATTAGAGTAGTTTATTGAATATGTGTTTTTTTTTTAAAGTTTGGAAAGTATACTTTGGGTTTAACTAGCATGCTAGATCCTCAAAATAAGTCGCAATTCATTATGTTGGTTTTTCTATGTATATTATTTCTATTTAAAGAATAACAAGGTTTTTAAAAATTGTGTTTTCTTTGCAAGTACAGAAAAATGGACCAAAATGACAATTCATAAAAGGTGATACAAAATTCATGAATAAACACAAAATAAATTAAATAAAAAGAATGAGGGTAACAGTTTTTCCAAACAAAAATATTTTACATTAACAAACGTTATTTAATTTTTAAATAATATAAGCCTTTACAAACATCTAAACGATAAAATATACTCGTAAAGCTTCTCAGAAAATAAAGCCACTGGTATACTACTTTCCTGACTCCCCCTCCTTTTTTAATTGCATACCATTTGCATGGGGGGTGCCAAAATCAATAATTTCCAACCTGTTTTTTACGTTTGTATAAAATCTTGAGATTCTTCCTGTATTATTTGAAATAAAGTCTTACGTAAGGTGAAGTGTAGGAACCTGGGGTGAGTTGTGGTTCCAGGACTTCATTGCTGTGCCCTTTAAATAAGTGATAGTGATGATGTCCAAATATGGAGTCTTTCTACACAACCCCAAGGAATTTGTGGAGACCACACATGGTGCTGCAATTAGTACTCATGTATAAGTTCTGTGTGATTCACTGACTTTGGGGATAGTTGATGCCATTTTTTTCTCTCTCTGTCTTTTCTGTATTCTGCCTCATCGTTTCCACTTCCTTCATTTTCCTCAATATTCCATATTCTAAGTAGTGTTCAATTTCCTTTACCTTGGACTTCGGCGTGTAATTGTACCTAGAAGAGTGTTTTAGCTGTTTCTGATATTGAAAGCTAAATTAATGCTTGCTCTAGTATCAAGGGCATCTTTCCTCCTCCCCCCCCCCTTTACGTAAAGAACATGCCTTATTTCTAGTAAAAGCTGTAAGCTTATTTGGCTGGAAAGCCAAACCTGTTGAAATTTAATTTATAGAATTGTGATGCCAGCATTGGTGAGAGCCAGACCGGATCACTGGAGTGCTCCTGTGCTGTGCTTTTCACACTGGCTTCCAGTAGCTTAGCATATTGATTTTACAATTTATGGCTTTCAAAGCCATTTGCAGTCTTGATCCTTCTCATAGTTCCAATTTGCTTATGTCAGTCAAGAGCACTGAAATTGTTCCGTGGCAGCATGTTTCCTTTGTAGCTCTGATTTTTTAATAGTTCAATTCATTTAAATTGGGATTGAAAGTTAACATTGACTTTCCTTTTTAATGTCTAGCATTCCTCAAGTTCTTGTCCCATATATTTCAGGCTTATTATATATATGCTTAAAAGGACAGCATTTGTAGGTAGTAGTACTTTACAAATTCCCTTTGCATTGTCTCAATTACTATAACTGACTCAAATAATTGGTGAGCTATGCAAACCAGGATAAGGACAAAATAGAAATGAGCCAGACATGGAAAGAATCCCAAACTTTCTTACCACTCAGCATGGAAATTTTCACTCATTCCTTTTGTTTGAATTTTGATGCACTACCTGCAGCCAGAATCCATGAATCCACATATGAGTTTTCTGGGTTTTGTTTTTGTTTTATTTTGTTTTAAGGAGGCTCCATATCCAATGTGGGGCTTGGACTCATGATCTTGAGATGAAGAATCACATGCTCTATGACTGGGCCAGCCAGGTGCCCCTCCATACTGCTTTACCTATTCTACTTTGTAGAAAACAAACCTCTGGCCCTTTCCTCATACCTTGGTTGGCTGGCTAACTGCTCCCTATCTTAACTTGCTATCAATCCCCCTTACTTTCCCCTTCCCCCTTCAGAAAATTTGGTCCCTGCAATTCCCAAATGTTTCTAGAGTTCTACAACATTAATTACCTTACATCCTCCTGGCTCCCACACCCTGCAGGCTTAAGTTTCATTATTTTCTGGTCTGCTAAGTCAACTACCACTCCTCTGTTTTCCCTTGGTTTCTAAAATTTCTATGATATTCCTCATTCACCATTTCTCCTATCACTAAAACTAATTTGAAAGTATATAGGTGCCCTTATGTTTACTGCAGCATTATTTACAATAATTCAGGTATGGAATCAACCTAAATGTCCATCAGTAATAGATGAATGGATAAAGATGTGTAGCACATCTATTAAATGGAATATTACTCAGCCATAAAAAAAGAATGAGCTCTTGCCATTTACAACAACATGGATGGAGTCAAGAGGATATTATGCTAAGTGAAATAAGTCAGACAGAGAAAGACAAATACTGTGTGGTTTCACATTTATGTGGAATAAAAAAATGAACAAGCAAACAAAAAAAAAACAACAAACAAACAGAAATGGACTCATAAATACAAAGAAGAAACTGATGATTGCCAGAAGGGAAGGGGTTGGGGAATGATAAAATATAGGTGAAGGAAATTAAGAGGTACAAATATATAATAAATAAGCTACAGAGATGAAAAGTACAACAGGGAATATAATCAATATTGTAATAATGTCATACAGTGACACATTATAACTATACTTACTGTACTGAACATTAAGTAATGTATAGAACTGTTGAATCACTATGTTGTACACCTGAAACTAATATAACATGCTATGTCAACTACACTTCAATTTTTAAAAAAATACATTAATTCTTAAGTGAATGAGTTCTAGTCGCTCATTTCTGTTCATTCATTCATTTGTGCATTAAAAATTATACATTGGACACACATATATATTAGGTGCTGATAATATAGACATGAACACCAAGAAGCTCCCTTTTCTCATATAGTTTACTTTCTAGAAAAGGGAGATAGAAAATACAAAAACAAAACAAAATATGTGTAATGTTAACAAATGCTAGGAAAAATAATAAAACATTATAAAGGGTCTGCAAGTTATTCTTTTTTAAAAAAAATAGGGGCTCAGTCAGTTAAGCATCCAACTCTTGGTTTTGGCTCAGGTCATGGGTTTGAGCCCCAAATCAAACTCTATATTGGGCCCTGCACTGACAGTACAGACTCTGTTTGGAATTCTCTCTCTCCCTTCTCTTTCTGCCCATTCCTTGATTGTGCACTTTAAATAAATAAACACACACATAAATAAATAAATAAACAAATAAATAAATATTATTGAGGGGTGGGCAGTGAGAATGGGGGACAGGAGAATCCCAAGGAGGCTCGTGCTGCCAGTGCAGAGCCTGACACGGGGCTCAAACAGTTTAGAACCTGAGCCAAAGTCAAGTCAGATGCTTAACCAACTGAAATACGTAGGTGCCTCTGCAAATTACTCTTTTAGAAAGAATTGTCAGGGTAGCCTCTTGGATGAGGTAGCAATTGTTCTGAATTTTCTTTTTATATTTCCAGTTTCTTACAAAAAATTCTCTAGTGTCCTCCACATATATAGTAGATGGTTTTATCCATAGAGAATCCAGTGGAAGTAGGACTTCTGTGAAACACCTCAAGGTCAATCTTTTATTTGAGCAAATCAAGGACTTCTTTTCTCCTCTTTTGTGTTTTGTGAAAAGCTATGGTCATGTCTTTGTCCTGTTTCTTGGGCAGGCACTGCATTTCCATTCCTACACTTTGATATTTCATGTTGCCATGGAGTCAAGTCCTTCCTGCCATTATTTGAGGGGACAAAAGATATTTTCTTACTCTCAGATAATGAATTGCAGGCATTTTAAGATTTGATATTTAGATGAGAGCTTTATAAGCTGAAGAAATAATGTCCAAAATACAACCTCAGTAATTTCATCATTAATATAATACCAAACATACCAGTTACTGCAACAAAAGGCTAATGGTTGTATTCCATTAAATAAAAGATTACATTCTAGTTCATCAAACCCTAAAAATAAAAACATTAACAAATTAGAATTTTTCACAATCTTGATTAAAATGCTAGTAAAACTTTTGAAAAGATGCTCAACATTACTCATGACCAGGGGAATACAAATTAAAATTACAATGAGATACGACCTCACACCTGTCAGAATGGTTAAAATTAACAACTCAGGCAACAACACATGTTGGCAAGGATGTGGAGAAAGAGTATCTGCTTTTGCATTGCTGGTGGGAAGGCAAACTGGTGCAGTCCCTCTCGAAAACAGTATGGTGGTGCCTCAAAAAATTAAAAATAGAACTACTCTTTAACCTAGCAATTACACTGCTAGGTATTTAGCCAAAGGATACAAAAATGCTGATTCAAAGGGGCATATGCTTATATAAGCTGCACTATCAATAATAGCCAAGGTATGGAAAGAGCCCAAATGTCCAGTGACTGATGAATGGATAAAGAAGATGTGGTTTACATATACAATGGAATACCACTAGGCAATAAAAAAGAATGAAATCTTGCCATTTGCAACAACATGGATGGAACTAGAGTGTATTACACTAAGCAAAATAAATCAGTCAGAGAAAGATAAATATCATATGATTTCACTCATATGTGGAATTTCAGAAACAAAACAGATGAATAAGGGAAGGGAAGCAAAAATAAGATAAAAACAGAGAGGGAGACAAACCATAAGATACTCTTAAATACAGAGAACAAACTGAGAGTTGCTGGTGGTGTGTTGGGTCTGGAGACGGGCTAAATGGGTGATGAGCATTAAGGAGGGCACTTGTTGGGATAAACACTGGGTGTTATATGTGAATGATGGATCACTAAATTCTATTCCTGAAATTAGTATTATACTATATGTTAACTAAGTTGAATTTAAATTTTAAAAAAATGCTAGTAAAACTGATCTCAATTTTTTATATATACAAAATATGTGATATATTTATATAAGTATATATGTGGGTGTATATATAATGCATATACGTCTAGATCTTAGAATATGTGTGTGTATACTTTATCTTATTATGAAGAAAAAAACCCAAAGGCATAAAGCCCTCATCTTGATATATTTTTTTGTTGAACACTAAAAACTTGATACATTTTTAAAATAAAATGAGGAGTCTCATAAATGGTAGATTCCATCTCTTAATTGGAGGTTCTGCAAGAACTTTGTATTACATATTTGATATGTTACATAAAATGCAATTAGCAAAAGTAAAAGCACATAGAATAGGAAAAAATATTAAAAGGTATAATAAGCAAGTTTAAGTGGGAATGTTGAAAACGACCCTTTTAATCTTAGGAGAAAAATGTATTTGTTAAAATGTATTTCAGTGTATGTTGAAATACATTCCATATGACAAATTTGTTGTATTTTGGAAATGGATATTTCTTCTCTTATCTGTGTGATGAAATAGATTCCATAGCTGCATAACAGAAAATTGATGTAGTGCCTTTATATAATTACCAAAAATAACTCCACAATGAGAGCCATCAAGCATCAAGAAGACAAGAGACAACTGTCTACCACCCTGAAATCTTAGATTAACTATATCTAAAGCCTGTTCTAAACCTGGAATTGGACATGAAGGATTAGGTGACAGTTACAATAGCTACTCAATAGGAAATAAATTTGTGACAGTCATATCAATGTGTCCTTCATGCTTGCATGCTTTTCCTCATTTCCTGTCTCCAAGGCAGTATTTCCTTCCCATTTCTAAAACTCATCTCTCCCAATGTTTACTAAAGTTTTCTTTTCCTATGTCTCTTTCCTAGAATTTTATTCTCATGGATCTCTTATTTGTCTTTATTTTTACATTTTTTTTGCCTAGTTTTATTTCTCTTCTGCTGTCATATACTCAAGTTTTGCCGTGTTAAATTTTATGAAGCAAAGCAAAACAATAACAACAAAAAAATCTTCTCTGATTCTTCCCACTCAGGTACCTGCACATACACATTCTTCCCTCTCCTATCAAACTTCTAAATTTTTTTTAATGCTTTTTTATTTATTTCTGAGAGAGAGAAAGCGAGAGAGAGCGCATGAGCAGAGGAAGGTCAGAGAGAGAGATGAAGCAGGCTCCAGGCTCTGAGCTGTCAGCACAGAGCCTGAGGTGGGGCTCAAACCCACGAATTGGGAGATCATGACCTGAGCCAAAGTTGGACGCTTAACCGACTGAGCCACCCAGGTGCCCCTCCTGTCAAACGTCTAGAAGCAATATTCTATACTCGGTGTGTCTAATTCTTCATCTCATATTTACTTATCAACATCTTATCAAACATTTACTTATCAAACGTCTATAAGCAATATTCTATACTCGGTGTGTCTAATTCTTCATCTCATATTTACTTACCAACATAACACAGCCAGTCTTTCATTATGTCAGTTGTCTGATATTGCTTTCTAATTTTCAATTTCTGGATCCTTGACCTATCAAATGTACCTATAACATTTTCTACTACGGTTTCGTTCTTCCATTTCTAACCATTATTTGCTTTGACAAGGCAGGCTGCAGGTTTTTCTCGTTTCCATTGCTTCATTCTTTATTTCCCTCTCTCGTTAAATGCAGGTATTTTCAAGAATCTTTTAGGGGTTCCTGGGTGGCTCAGTTCGTTATGTGCCCGACTTGGGCTCAGATTATGATCTCACGGTTCATGGGTTCAAGCCCCGCATCAGGCTCTGTGCTGACAGCCAGCTTGGAGCCTGGAGTCTGTTTCAGATTCTGTGTCTCCCTCTCTCTCTGACCCTCTCCTGCTCACACTGTCTCTCTCCCTCTCTCAGAAAATAATAAAACATTAAAAAAAATAAAAGGAATCCTTCACCAGTCTTATTTTTTAGCTTCCTGTTTCTCTTTTCAGATAATCTCACCTATTTCTATTTTACCTATCACTTCCATGCAAATAACTTGCAAATCTCTATTTCTAGTTCTGACTTTTTAAAAAGCTGAAGGATCCAGACTTGTGTTCCAGTTGCCTGTTGAGTATTTCTTCCTGATTTTCACTCTGGTCTCTTATACAACAGCATAAATTCTAAAGCATCATATTTCCTTTCCTTGTGTCTCTCTCCTCAACACTCCCCTTGCTGAAAGCCATACACCTTTCAAGACAGGATACCAATACTACATTCTTCTTAAACTCTCTGATAGTGTCAGTAAAAAAGGCTAATTAGGTGTTTTAAAAATCAATCCTTAAAGTATACAGCCTTTATGTCAAAGGCCCTACAGCCCAGAGGTTAAGAACCTAAGCTTTCATATCAGGTAGTCCTGGCTTAAATCTCCATTCTACCTCTCAGTAACTGTGAACTTTCTCAAGTCACTTAACCTAACCAACCCTGTTTACTTTTTTTTCACCTGTTAAATGAACACAGATTCAATAAATGCTAAAAATTATTATTGTTATAAATAAAGTATAATTCTTTTAGTATAGTGTATGACCCTCCATGCCAGTTTGAGCTGGAAGTATCTGGTCTATCTTCTGAGCAGCAGGTAAAGAGTAAAGAGAAGTGCACCCTCTGTCTCTTTAAAAAGACTTCCAGGATGTTGTCTAATTTTTGTTTCTCAAACCACAGCTGCAAGGGAGTCTGCGAAATGTGTTCCATTTTGGGTATAAGGCCATTGTGAATAAGGAAGGAGAAAGAAGAATGGATTTTCAAGTAGGTAACTAAGCTTGACTGCCCCAAGGACTATGGTAGTTTCAAGTTTAGCAAGATTAACTGATTAGACTTAATTGTATTAGCTGTATAGCATAATTAATGCAATTAATTTATCCAGTGATTTCTTCTGGGAGAAGAGCAGTTATAGGTAAGTTTATAGATAAACTCAAAAAATCTGATGAGAGTCTGATTTCAAGGCTCCCTAGATTCACATTTAGAACTAATTTGAATAGAGTATGAACTGCAAGTTTGGATGCTGTGAGGAATGGGAAATGTATGTGAATGTGGAAAAAAAATCAATTGGCCTTTAAAAGTAAGAAGAAAAGATTTTTCACCTTATAGATTTCTAAGAGCCTTCAAGACACAATTTTTTAGGCATCTAAGATGTCACAAAAAGTTTATTTTAATGACCAGAAAGAACTCAAGACATATTTTCCCTATATAATTCTGGAGTTAGTAGGATTAGAATTAGCACAGAGATAAGATAATTAAATCTGATTTAAAATATGACAAATGCTTGCATGCTATCAATTTACAAATTTTAATGGCAACTTAAAATATATCTTCTCAAAAAATTTTATTATGAAAAAAATTAAACATAGAAATGTAGAGAAGAAAATAAACCAAACCTTCATAAAATCATCAAATTCAACAGCTTTCATGATTTTGCCCCATTTGCTTTAACCGCTCTCTCCCAATTTTTTAAAAGCATTTTATAGTGACGACTTAGATTCTTTTATCTTTAATGATTATTTTTGAGAGAGGGAGAGAGAAAGTGCATGTGCACCTATGTGTGCAAGCTGGGGAGAGGCAGCAAGAGAGGGAGACCGAGACTCCAAAGCAGGCTCCCACTGACAGCAGACAGCACACAGCAACCAGCAGGATGTGATGCGGGGCTCAAGCTCAGGAGTCAAGCTATGAGATCATGATCTGAGCCAAAGTCAGAAGCTTAACCGACTGAGCCACCCAGTCGCCCCTGAAGTATTTTAAAACAAATCCCTAGATCATATCATTTTACCAAAAGCCATCTTTTAAAAAAGAGTTAATCATTATTCAATTATTGATTGACAAACAGTGTATTTCTACCATATGTCTCTTAAGAGGTTTGGCAACTTATGTCCAAAGTTCTCAAATGATGCATTTATCAAAAAGCCAGAACATTTTGCATTTACAAATGCTTTGTAATCTCTATTATGCAGCTTTTCCTGTATTGCAGTTATCCACAGATCACAGTGCTAAAATACTTTCCCTTGTGTATAGTGGGAGAAGAGAATTTAGCATATGCACAGACCCAATTACAGTCAATATTCAATGTATTCTAATGGCCACATGAAAGCTTATCTATATGAAAAGAAGAGTCTAATAGAAGAGATGTTAATTTTACCAGTTTAAACCTTAAGGTCTTTTTTATGAACAAAATTCTTGATCTCTGAACACAGTTTGTTTTTTTTTTTTTTAATTTTCAATGTTTATTTTTGAGAGAGAGAGAGAGAGAGACAGACAGAGAGAGAATGAGCAGGGAAGGGGCAGAGAGAGAGGGGAGGCACAGAATCTAAAGAAGGTTTCAGGCTCTGAGCTGTCAGCACAGAGACCAATGTGGGGCTGGAACCCATGAACTGGGAGATCATGACCTGAACTGAATTTGGACACTTAACTGACTGAGTCGTCCAGACACCCCAGAAGTTTATGCTTTGAGCAGGTATCAGCCTTTATCACCATTCTGTCACCACCATGTAATAATGGGATATATCCCTTCTATATTTGAGTATTCTGATTCTTTCTCCCTTTAGAGGAATATTTAAACATATCAGATAGAAAATACATGCTGTGAATTACCAGAATAAACATTTTAGAAATCTCTGGAAAAACACCAGAATATATTTTTAAAATATTTCTTGAAATTCTTCTCCCATAAAAAGTAACTACTGTTGAAAATAATGATATATATTTTGAGGTTCATTACAGGTTCATTTTAAGGAGTACAATGTGGTTACAAAAACTTCTTCTAGTTCCGTTGTAACTCCAAATGCTTACACTCCTTTCTTGTCTTTTCAGTCCACAAAGTTACTAAAAGTAAAAAGTATTTAAAAATCAAGTTTAAAAACATACCATTTACCATTAGTTGATAAAACAGAGATTTGGATGTTTGATAACATACATCTTTTTAAAATACTAGGTTAGTCTTACTATACAAGAGAGCTGATATTTTGTGAACACCAGTATAATTTTGCCCTTAACCTTATTGTTATACAGATGATATGATCAAAATATTCTACTCGAATACATATACTGGTAAGATTTCAATATATCGACTAAATCTGTATTTAAAATTGAAGTATTATTTTATTTTAACTCTGAGTATGTTCTGTGTTTGAAATGAAAACAAACAGGGATCTGTGACATATATTTTTTCTAATAAACAAACACCAATATAGCTTCACATTGGATGTAGTTTAAGCTTCTTAGGAAAAAAAGTTATGAGGTCTTGCTTTTCTTTTGTTTCTACTTGATAAAATTGTATGCAAGAAGCCTCACAACACATCTGCAACACTACAACCTTGAATTTTAAGTTGATATTGCCTGTAGTCAAGTGTGAGTCATGAATTTCAATACATTTGTTTCAATTGTTCCCTACAGCTAAGATGCAGAAAATACTTATTTCCCTGGTTAGTATCAAATTCAAATGAATTTTATCATTTGAACCAAGGAGAAGACTCTAAGGTACTATCCTTCTTACAAAAAATGCATAATGAGAGGGAAAAATATTAATGGTTTAATACATTATTAAATTAGAGAGGATCAAGTTTCCTTCTATTTTACTTGGATATAATTATAAAATCTCCAGTATGGTTATTTTCCCCGCTTGTCTCAGAAAGACATAAAAGATTCTGTCTCTCGAGTCTGATAGAAAACATTATAGCCAGAGGCCAGTATAAGAAATTGTTATTGAGTCAGAAATATGAATTGTTAGTAAAGCTTTTTTTAACTGTTATTTTCTTATAGCTATAATTATATTATTCAAAAGCATTTAAACCAATCTTCACCCAGATCATTAGGAAGTTAAAACTTTTTAGCAGCTCTTTATTTTTCATATTACATCAGGAAAGTATATTTTTTCATGATTCATTATCTAAGTTGAGGATAAATTAATCCTCACTCTCCATGGGCCTCTGGCATGAAGACAGTAGCAGAACTTGGTTCTAGTGACATCCCTATTGTAAACTGAAAATATTACCTCACTTTTTGATAAGTTGTTTTTTTCCCTGAAAAACCATCAGAACTTATTATTGACATCAATGGGGGGTTGCTAGTGTAACCGAGTGATAATTTGAGTGATGTAAGGTCCATCAATTGTGTGTGACATAGTGAAAGTCCATGAGTGACAATGCACAGTTTAGAAGTGCCATATGGACAAGCCCGCAAGATGGAGGGCGGCTTCGCCCTGAGCACACGCCTGCCGACCTGGAAGCTGTTGGCTTCCCTGCCACCCTTCCACCTCTACCTCAGGAAGACTGTTGATCATTATGAAAATCCTACAAATGTAGGGTCCCCTGACGAGATATCAAAAATGCTGGCACTGGATTGGTGGGGGCTCCAGGTTGTGGTGATGCAAGGAAATGACAGGTTTAAGTAGATGGAAAGGAGAAGGCTGTGGATGCCAGGTTTGAAACAGTTGGTTGTGGTTCTGCAATTGCCTCCAGCTCATTAGCCACTTAATTGTATATGGGACTACCGTGGAGGAAACACTGACCATCAAGAACACACATATAGCCAAGAAACTCTGCCTTTCATGCTGTGAAACTGCACTGTTCCATGCCGGCTCAAGATGCAATCAAGGCCGCCCTGGCTGATTACAAACTGAAACAAGAACCCAAGAAAAGAGAAGTGGACATGAACCCTCCACAAAGCATCCAGCAGGCCATATCCACTGTTTGCTCACTCGCCACACAATCACCATAGATATTTAGAAGTCCCTCACACTACAGTAAGAGAGCTCTGACACACACACAGTTTTGCTGGTCATGTTGTGGCTCTAACGTAAGCAAAATACACAATGTTCTTGTTCCAAATCCCGTGCTTTCTTTCAGTCCACTTTTACTGCCTTAACCCAGTTGGTGTGTGTTTTGAATTGTGTGCATGGCCTCCAGACTGAAATCAATAAAGAAGTCTCAAATGCGGTCGTCCACAAAGTGCACAAATACATACTTTCACAACACTCTTTTTTTGGGAAAGATTACCAGTAGAGAGTCTTGCTATGATTATTTGATAGAAGTAATTATTGTATCACAAATAAAAGAATGTAAGACCAAAATAAAAAGTGCCATATATGAGAGTACTGTATCTTTTATGTTTGTAGCAGGCTTTTTTTATTTTAAAATTTTTATATTCTTTGAACATTTTTTTTAAGTAATCACTAACCCAACATGGTCCTCAAACTCACCACACAGAGGTCAAGTATCACATGCTCTACTTACTGAGGCAGCCAGGCACCACTGTAGTATCCTGTAAGTAGTAAAAGTGTTTTAGGATATATTTTCCATTTGGAATGAGTTAGTATAGAGATTCTAATGTAATTGGCTTTATAAGGTCAGTTTCTTAATAATTTTTGCTATAAATTATTGACAAATTAATGTGATGCATGATGAATGAGTGATTAAAAGAATATTATTATTATTATATTGTTTGCATATAAAAGAGAATCCACTCTGAGTAACTGAAAGGAAAATTTGGTGATGTGAGATAAAATGAGAGTTTTGTGACCTGTATTTTGATAAAGAAAGCAACTCATTAGTTTTGACTCCAATTTGTGTGTCTTGTAATAATTATAGGTGTATATTATAGGTGTAATGATTATAGGCTGATCTTACCTTACAAGTATGGAATCCAAACATTCAACAACTGTTGCTGAATTATTACTTTGGCCCTATATGACTCTCATTTACTCAACTCCACATAAATCCCAATTTGTCTAGCATGCTTGACTTCATTGCCTTACTCAGACCACCTACCTTAGTAGATAGTTCTGTGCTATTCTGTTTTCTCTTAAAATTACATATTTTAGTGCTCACTATTCAAAATGCCATCTCAGATAGTACATAGTAAGATTGTTAGCATACACTAAGCTAGGTAGCTTACAGTAAAGCAGCTGTATGTAATAAGAGCTCTTCTAAACAAATTTAACCTATTCTGTCGCTGCTATCTTACATCTGTATCCTAACTTCAGATACTTGATGCTAAGCCAGAAGGAGAAATATGCTAGGGTCATGGAACAATCTAACTACTTCTCAAAAATGTCCTGTGGTGATAGCTACCTAATTTAACACTTTAGTCATGAGATGAGGCCAGCCCCGCTGGTAGGCATTTGGAAAGGTTAAGGGCTGTGCAAAAATGTAGAGCCCCTTGTGATGCTCAAACACAGCAATTACTCTTATGGTTTAGATATTGCTTTCTTTTCTTTTTATGGGTTATAACTTCCTATTTCTATTTTATTAAGTAGTATTGTCCTCTAACATAAGTCAGCATACATCTCTTTTGAAAAGAGAGAGGGTATAATGGATTTTTTGAAAGGCATAAAAATAAAATTAGTGAGGTCATGTATAAAAGCACTATTTCCCACCTACCCCCTCTATTTCTTCCCACACAAACATGCAAACACACCATATAACAGAAAAATGCAACCTAATATGAATAAGAACAGGTCAAGCCTAACGTATTAATTGACTTAGAGGGCTCATGATATGAATAGAGTGAGGTGGGCTGGTTGGCTTCATGTTGTCTAGTTTGCTTATTTGGTTAAATAATAAGTATGCAGTTAGTTGACATAGCTTCTTTGAAAGTAGCTTCCTAGTTCAAGCACTGTTATAAACTCCGGAATTGCAATGCGGAAGAAAACAGACAAGAATCTCTGGTTTCAGGAGCTTACACTCTAGTAATAGTTGGAAATTTCTTGCTCCATACCAGACACTGTTTAAGTTGATTTATGTGTTTTAAGCCTCACAACAACGCCATCAAATAGGAATGATTGACACAGTGAGAAAACTGAGGTATTGAAGGTTAAGTGGCTTGCCTGTGGCCATGCAAGTGTGATATGGTGCTGGGATTTGAACTGGGTTAATATCTCCCCAGGGTCTGTGCACTCATAGCCAAGGCCTTATGGAAGGTTTGGTTAATGGTAGGTTTGGCTTTTTAACCTTTAAAAGGTTACCATTAATAAAGCAACTGTTTTCTCAAAATGAATACATTCTTTTGTAATGGGATGAAGAAGAGTTTCTTAGGATTTGTTACAATGATGAATCTTCACCTTTGAAACCTGGTGTATTTCCATCTTCCCATTACCATTTTCTGGCAGTTTTCAGTATATGATTCGAGGGACTTGGATTTGATTTAGTGGGAACTTTATCATATTTTGTCTCTTTTTCCTTAATTTTAACCAAATTTAACTGAATTGGTCAGATTTCTGTTAGCTTAGCATTCAGCACTGTCATAGCTTACACAATTTACTGTAATGCTATGTGGCCATATGATCACTGTTAACATGAGGAAACCTGGAAGAGTAGAGCAAAATGACATTTTCCATGCATATTATTTTTCCCTTCACCATGCTCTTTTGACACTGGAGCCAGTCATTTGAGGTCTGGGAACCTCAGCTTCCACCTCCAAAACAGATAGTTACTAATGACCTTCTTCCACAACAGGACCGGTGTGATGACCTGATATAGAAAATGTAAATAAAAAGGCTTTGTAATTTTGAAAAATTATGCAAATTTAAGTTGCAAATAATTTTAAGGAATAAGATACAGCATTTAGCCTTCTGCATAGCAAGCATTATGCAAGATCATTATGAAGATCCTTATTTAAGGGAGGAGGAAATAAAATGATAAAGAGAAGTACTTTGCATATAGCAGCAACTCCACAAATATTAGTTAACTTTATCTTTTCCCTTGATATAAACTAGAATATATCCCTATCTATTTATCTATCCCTAACCTTAAGAGCTAAATCGAATTACCTCTTGCTTCTTGAAAGTACAGCTTTTAAAAATGCTTAATCCCCTTTTACTCCTTAGCCTTTCTGAATATAAGACTTTTCTGAATAAAAATGTCTAAAAGGGATTGGCATTTCTTATAGCAACAGTTCCAATGAAGTGCAACCCACAAGACTCAGTTTTGGTATCTAAATCTAGGTCCTTAATAGTCAAAAACAGGGGTCTTGAAGAGAACAGATAGATGATTGAGGTCCTGCTTCTCAAAGACTATAATGAGAATATGTCGAGAAGCACATGACCTCAACATCTTCTACCCTTCTTTTCTGGAGAAACTAGATGGAAATCACGAGTGTTGAGGTGGAGAAATGGTGGTCAGGGCTAGCTGAGGAAAGCAGCAAGGGCAGAGAACGTTCTTGCTTCTATTCCTCATCAAGGATTCTGAAAAGAAGCCACTGCTCATGATCCTACATGCACCTGTGATGCCTTCCCATGGACTTGGCAGAGCAGAATGGCCAGGCACTGGGAAACTTGAGTTCCCATGTGGATGGAGTACATGGTCCCCACCTAGAAACTGTGGCTAGGGAATTTACGAGAGGTGGGCACTACAGAAAAGAGTGGGGGTACGTGGTTTTGTAAAAAGAACTGTGCATTGCTCAAGCTGGCAAGAAAATGTGGCAATCATGGAATGACACAGGATTAAGTAGGACACAGGCAAGGACATAATTAGGTCACATCACAAGTCACGTGACTTTAGATTTCAGTCAAGAAGAACAATGGGACAAGTAGCAGATGGTTGG
Source organism: Hyaena hyaena (assembly GCF_003009895.1). Taxonomy (NCBI): domain Eukaryota; kingdom Metazoa; phylum Chordata; class Mammalia; order Carnivora; family Hyaenidae; genus Hyaena; species Hyaena hyaena. The sequence continues at coordinate 1,040,762 of NW_024081139.1, read as the reverse complement.
ATAAATAGTGCTACCCTACAGTCCCAAAGGGCAGAGAATGCTTCCCAAGGATCCTGAATCTCCCTTCTCAGCACAAGGTCACAATGCCTCCTCTGCCCCCTAGTATACTTGGTGACTAGCTTACGGAGGGAAAGAAGATGAGAGGAAAATAGTTGAGAGTAAACATTTCATCCATGTAGGTGGAATATTCCTCCACACTGTTACAATTAAATTAAAAACCAAAAAAACCCCACTTTTGATTGGATTAAGTTTTCATTTTACCTTGTTAACCAGTGCACAGAGTACACATGAAGGAGGCTGTGTTAATGATAGACATAATGAAGAAGTTATTTTACCTCTAAGCATGAGTTGGTGTTTGAGTGACATGTGCTACCCTGATACAAAAATAACAGGGCAGAAGAAAGAAGAAGTACTGGGTGGGTGATCAGAGGAGGCCTTTTTGAAGACACGGTACTTGAGCAGCATTCTCAGTGATCAGAAAGACGCAGCCCAGTGATCACAGCAGAGAGTTTTTCAGTTGGAAAATGTGCAGAGCCCCTGAGTCATGAAACCTGACCTGGACGCCTTCCCATAATGATGCTTTCTGTTGCTACCACCAGACACTTTATTCCCTGTGAGACTTGGGAATAAAGAGACTTAACACATTGAAGTTACATCCTTTAAATTAAGCATACTCCAAGGCTGCCCTGGATCACATTCCATCAACCACCAGTGTGACCACAAGCTCCATGCCCAGCTCTCTCACGTGGACATCAGAACCAGGGACGCCTCCATCTCTGGGTACTGCAGCTGATCTTCGGCATTTCCTCAATGCTGGGCTGTGTGCTGGCCCTGTGCGGACTCCCAGGCCTGGTCATGACCGAAAGGCTCCATATTCTGCAGTCAGTCTACAGCCATCCTGGTTATCAGTACACTCCCAACCATCATTGTCTGTCACAGCTGGATTTCATGTTTGCTTTGTTTCTGAATACCGATTTATTAACTACTCACAACTCTTTGTCATCTCTTACCAACTCCTTTTTGTGGTTTTCAGCTTCATGTAGATTCCAAGGTCTACTGCTGTTTCTAAATATCTTCCCAAATGTCACCACTTGTCCTCACAAATTTACCAGTTTTCTTTCCCATTGTTCATAGCACTCTGTATCCGGGTGATGTCTGTTTTAAGAGTCTAGTTCACCGAGTCTAGTTATGGCTGCTCCAAAGCTTGAAGTTTTCACAAAACTCTAGGTTCCCACTATAAAGTTTAAAAACCAACTAACTAACCAATCAACCAATCTACCAACCAAAATAACCCCAAACAAATTTTGTATGTGTGTGTGTGTGTGTGTGTGTGTGTGTGTGTGTGTGTGGTGTGTGTGTGTAATTCAAGCCTCACAACAATCTTAGGAAAAAAATATTATATTACTATTTTACATGAACTTGAGGGGGGTAAATTGTCCATAATCATGAGCTGATGACAGGCACTTGGCACTAGCACAATGTTATTCTAAAGCCCACACACTTTCCACTGTGGTACGATAAAGGTTTTTACTCCACGTACTCTTGTGACCTTTCCGTAGTTTGCTGAGTTTACACTATCTTGGCATATTCCTTGTAGTAATACCCCCATGCCCTCACCACTTGGTAGCAATATAACCTCAGGTAAATGTATCACTTTCTTGAATTTTGTTTACCTTATATCTAAAATGGAGATGATAATAATAGCAATAGTTATAGTGAGGTAATATTAGACACATTAAAAATGTTTATTCTTCTATAGTCTAGTTGTTGTTTTGTCATTGGGCACATGGTCTTTGAAGATTTTACCATCCACGATGCCTCTACATTTCTAAAGGTATATGATTCCTTTCCCTATTTGCTTTATTGAATATTACCTTATTATTACAGCTTGCTCCAACACTGGACGCCACTCAATATTAATAAGTACTGCAAAGAACAGTTGACATTTACTCTGTTTTTTGTAACAGAGGGTAGAGTTGAGTGTCCTGTCTAATAGGGTTAATTTTCAAAGGACTAATGTTGTCTTGTCATCATCAGTCCCCTCATAACAGATCCTGACAATGGTGATTGTGAGGTGATAGCAAATTAAAGTATGAGAGAAATTAAATAGCTTGACTATGAGTGAAGCAGATAGATAGTGACAATAAAGGGCTCAAGTTTCTGGACACCCATTATTGGAACACTACCCAAGTCAAAAAAGGTATCCCTTACAGTATCAAATGTGAATCACTCCAGATCCATGGTGTCAATATTTCAGCATGTATTTTCTATTTAGAGATAACTTGGAGATATTTGTAAAATAATATTTTCCTCAATTACACATTTGGAGGAATGTATCATTCTAGTTAAAATAACCATAAATTGCTACTATTTGTATATCTGTCACAATTAATTGTCTTTATTTTAAGGATTTATAATATGAAAACAATAACATCTTTAATTTCTTTTAAGAAATAAGTCTCTAACTTTTTTTAAAAAAATGTTTTTTATTTATTCTTAACAGAGACAGAGACAGAGCATGAAGAGGGAGGGCCACAGAGAGAGGGAGACACAGAATCCAAAGCAGACTCCAGCCCCTGAGCTGTCAGCACAGAGCCCGATGTGGAGCTCGAACCCACAAACTATGAGATCATGACCTGAGCCGAAATCGGTCACTTAACCAACTGAGCCACCCTGGCGCCCCAACAACATCTTTAATTTGAGGACACATAGGCAATAAAGACAGTGACTTTACATTTGATTCTCAAGAAGTAATACTAATAAAGAAGAAATGTAATCTACTCTATCATATTAAAGCATAGCTGCTAACTCAAAATTGTCCTTATTAACATTCTATATAATAGTTAGGTATGGTTTGTGTATAATTTGGAGATTACATGGAATCTCGATCAACACGTTAACACTACTGTATCCTCTATGTCTACTAATGGTTCACCTATAATTTCTAGTGGTTTTAATATTACACACATACAAACATATTTTTTCTTTTCTTTTCTATTATTTAAGTTAATGGGGAGTTCTTAAGCTCCATGACTAATTCACATACTGGCTTAACTGTGGAGCCTTACCAAGAATGTGACTTCAATCGATAAATGGATACTGGATGCGTTTTACCGATATCATATATAACATATACAATGTCACATAATAATGCATGCATAATATTATGACAAATGTATTGAGTCACCAGGCATTTACCTATTCCTTTCTATTCCCCTTTGTCTACTAGGATAGTTTCCATTCTCTGCCTTTCTAGATTGGTTTTAATTCTTATAGAATTATAAACCTTTTAAGCTTTGAAAGGGAAGTTAAAGGTCATCTATTTCCTTCTCAATTATATTTACCATTTTTCTTTCTGAAAACAAAACCAACCAAACAACAACAGCAACGAAAGCATCTCCTCTAGCTAACAAGTTTATGTAAATTGGATGAGGAATTGGAGGAGGGGGAGTCTATGAAGGGAAGAATAGCCTTTGCATGGTTGCCTTTGAAAAATGTTATTAAGGTTTGTGATCTAGGACATAAAGCATCTGATCTGCATAAAAAAAAAAAAGAGGTTGAGATTAGCTCACCTAGAGAAGAGATAAATAGGCAGGGCACATTTAATCACTTATGTTAAAGTGCTTGGTGGGAGAATCGAAACTAAAGTAGGAGTTTGCAGAAATACAGGTCCCAGACTTGTGGACATTACTAGTTGGAAAAAAACCTAACAGTGCACAATTCATTTAACAAAGTAAGTATGTGTTATCCCTTTCTTTCAAATAGATATAGCTTCTGCTGGTAGCAGCACTGGGGCATGGTACTTTGCTTTCTTAATTTGTTACATCATTAGTGTTTCTTAGGAAGAGAGGTACCATGTGTACTAGTTTTCATAGTTAGTTTGGAAGAAATGTTAGTATTGTTACTATTAAAAGGAAAACAATTTCAGATATCAAGCCACCCTAGAATTCTATGCTCAATACTAAGTAAGAATATGAAATGAAATTCTACTATATCCCCCTACTAACAGAGGTAAATTACTAGTCATAATCTTAAATCTCAAAATATAACTCAACCAATATTCTTAATTTGTATAAGGAACCAATAAGCCAAGTGTGACATTTTACACTACTAATAGGACTTTAAAATTCAGTCTTCTTATATTTTTCTTTCCTTATGAACCAGAAGATAGATTTTTAGCCTCTGATTTGAGTAACACCAATACTAGTATCATGTAATTAGTTGGGTAGTTTTCAACTGAGAAGACTCCTATCAGATTTACAACTATTTCAATCAGAAAAACACTTACAATTGGTGTAACAGAGAAGATGGGAGAAATTTGTGCTGATCTGTACTTCACCCCAGGTCATGGCCACAGTCCAGGGCTGCTAATTTGGTTTTTCACTTTGTCATATTCCACTGAATCTTTCTAGGGGAATATCCTATGCATCTGGCAGATAAAAACAGACAGGGAGATGGAGCTAGGACTTGAACTCCCAGTTCTCCACCACCGAAACAGAGCATTGGCCGATAATGACTTTCTAACAATATTAGTGTTGTTAGACTCTCCTGTATCCTTTTGCTGAAGCCTTCTGGCACCAGGGAGCTAAGAATGAACACAGCAGGACACGTTTAATGCTAAAAAGCTATGCATCCACTGAAGATATTTAAAATTCCAAAATGAAATTATACGTAGCACTTCACTGTGAAACAGAATTTAAATATGCCACTCATGGACGAAATCATGAATTCCATTTTACTTTCAAATACACATCTTTGTAAAATTACACTCAGCTAATAACTAAACCTCTTCCATTACAGAGGTATGAAAAAGATGAAGTGCTGGGCTTCACAAATGAGAGGATCCAATTCATCTATGTTTTGTGAATTACTCATGCTTGACATTTGAGGAATTTATACCAATAAAATGCATAATGGATCAAAAGTTAGTAAGTTTTCAATTTAACTTTTAAATACAGGGATTTGAATGTGGGGAGTGGCACTTTGAGGATGAGAGGCGCTGTGTGTGTGTGTGTGTGTGTGTGTGTGTGTGTGTGTCTATACATATTGTATCCGTAAAGATCTTTCCAGAATCTGCTATTATCATCCAGGACCATGCTTCCTTAGTAAGTTCTAACATGGAAACAAGTGGGATTTCACGGTCAGCAGTATCCCTGTTTTCAGTCAGGGATCAATGAAGAATAAGCCTGAAGCTGGGCTGATATCCTGTGCAATCTCATTATGACAGGTTTCTAGGAAATCAATCTGTCTGCTGTTTATTGCACATTTCTCAGATAGATCACATTGAAATTCAGCCCTAAAGTTCTTCAACCCTCATTCCATAGAAAACAGCAACACTGGAACCAATTCACTGTTAAAAAATATATAAATATGTAAATAAAATCGTAGCATATAGATAGGCTTGTTGTTGCTATGGATTCTAAAATATCCACAGAAGAATGCAATTTTCTAAAAATATCTTATAGAAAATTAAGTTCCTAACTAGAAGCCACTTGATTTTTTTCCAAAAAAGAATGTTACAAGTATAAATTCAGCAGTCTTTGTGCAAATTATCAGCAGAAAGAACCATTACTGCACTGCTGTGTGGAGGGTGCCACAGATCTGTACTGTGGGTAACATAATGACATTAAGAAGGACACTCCTTATGACAGTGTTCAGACAAAGCCATCCTCATTTCCCTATCTGCTTTAGAGAAAATCATATTACAGCAAAGGGACTCCAATTGTTATTTACTTTAAAGCTGCAAATAAATACTAATGCTCTATCTCTTATTCATATGTCTGTGAAATGAGAATGTAAGAGAGAGTTAAGTAAAGTACTCAGTTAATATTTACGAGGGATTTAAATGGAAAACAAAGAGAAAAGTCCTAATATATGAATGCTATTTTCTGCACATAAAATACTTAAATATGTAGAATTAAATTTTTTCACATCCCATTTACTAAACCAGCTGCATGCATTCTCCCGGATACCGATTACGTTACAGTATACTTTTTCTTTAACAGAGGCCTGAAGCTTCTAGAGACTACCTTGATAAATGCAAGTTTGTATATACATGCATAGTTGTCATTTATCAACACTAATGTTAACAGTGAACTTCATAAGTGGCCATTAAAAATTCTCAGTAAGGCCTGATTTTTCATTGCAAAAATACTACCGAAGTACCTTTATGGATTTATGTTCCAGATGGTAGTACCATCTGGGAGCTAACTTTCATTGTCTAATAGTTTCTTCCTACATTTACATGTATTAGGCATCAACACCCACTTCTGGTTACAATTGTTTTCTTTCCTGAGTCAGTGCTTAGTAGAATGTGTTGTGTATAGCTTATTATGCACTGATCTCAGGTGACAAAAAGAAGTAAACAGACTGGAAATTTCATATTGCTAATAATAGAGTGCACAGCAATAAAGCGACCTCCATTGACCATTTCCAGACATAAGATCAGTAGCATTTGTGCCTCACACATTTGCATGAAATGTGTATCCTAAGCAGGTTGGGTCTGCCACTCGGTTCCCTTGTGAATGTAGACTTGCCAGATGGTTCTGATGAAACTTTATTTTCTTGAGAGGCTGCGTTTAAAGAACACCTGATGGCCTCCAAATGCACCAGAAATTAAACTGCTAGATTTTCTAGTAGATTGATAAAAATGAGAATAAAATGGAGTGAACAGCAACTACCACAGCAAATTACCCTGTTCTTAGGAACACCAACCCTATTCTAGTTCAGCCTTGAGAATTAAGGAGCTGATGGATAGGCCTATCTCTTTTATTCCACATTCTGTGACTGAAGTTTGACTTATTTTAGTAAAAATGTCTACCAGATGTAATTTTCCCTGCCCAGTCCCATGGATCTAACTTCTATAATTCTCATCATATTGTCATAGTCTGCTCTTTTACAATCTTATGGTAGCCACCCCCCCCCAAAGATGTCCACATTGTATTCCTTGGAACCTCTTTTTTTAATGTTTATTTGCATATTTTGAGAGAGAGAGGGAGACTGCATGTGTGCTAGTGGGTGTGGGGCAGAGAGGGAGAGAGGGAGAGAGAGAGGGAGGGAGAGAGAGAGAGAGAGAGAGAGAGAGAGAGAGAGAGAGAGAATCTCAAGCAGACTCCACACTGTCAACACTAAGCCAGATGCAGAGCTCCATCCCACAAACCGTGAGAGTGAGATCATGACCTGAGCCAAAATTAAGAGTCAGAGGCTTAACCAGCTGAGTCACCTAGGCACCCCTCCTTGGTAACCTCTTAATTTATGTTATATGGCAAACATGAATTTGGAGATGTGATCGAGTAATCACAATAGTCATTCTAAAACGAAGACAAAACAGCAAAAGTCATAAAAAGAAAACAGGATGACAGAAGCTGAAGTTGGAATGGTGTGCTTTAAAGATGGGCAAGGGACCATGAGCCGAGGGGTGTGGGCAGACTCAAGAAGCTGGAAATGACAAGGGGATGGATTCTCTCCTGGAGCCTCAGAAGAAACACACTACTGCAGGCAGCTTGATTCCAGACACTTAAGAATCATATGGGACTTCTGGCCTCTAGAACTGTGAGGCAGTAAGTTTGTGTTATTTTAAGCTCAAGATTTGGGGTAATTTGTTACAGCGGCAATAGGAAAGTAAGGCACATAACCTTAGAGTCTGTGGGCTCGAGCACTGTTTTCACAGAATTATTGAATCATTTTACTATAGGAATACTCTCCAGAGAGGGACAATTTGTTACTAAGGGAGAGTAAAGGGAACATTGCCAGAATAATAATCTTGGGAAAGTAAGAACGGCTGGAAGCCAGGACACAAGTGGGTGGATTGTATTCAGCTAGGAACAGAGACAGTTGGCTTCTTTTTTTTTTATCTCTAATGATAAGAATATCATAGACTGTGATATCATTGGCTGACAAGCTCTCTTAGTTTTATTCCAAGCCCTGAGAACAGTATTACTCTCCATCTTTTTCCTGGGCTTATTTTCCTCCATCTTTGAATGGTTTCCTATTCCCAGTGATCCCATCAACAGCCGGCTTCTCCTTCCTCATTAGATGTCTCAATCCTCAGTCTTATCCTCTTCTAATTGCAGTTACCTTTGTTGATTGCTTAATTAAAATGAACACCTTCTAGAGCAGTGGTTCTCCACTGGGGACAATTCTGTCCCGCAAAAGGCACTTGGCAATGCTTGAAGACATTCTGGTTGTCACAGCTTGCAGGGGTTGAGGGGGGTGTGTTGCTGGCATCCAATGGGTGGGGTGCAGGGATGGCTGCTAAATATCTCAGAAGGCACAGAACAGTCCCCCAAGCAAAGAATTATCCAGGCCCAAATGTCAATCATGCCACTGTTGGCTGTTGAAAAACCCTGTTTTAGACAATACACCATTCTTTATGTCATAGCACTCATTTTCCTTTAAGTCAAGCTTCTGGAAAGAGTAGACTCCACCCATAATGCCTGCTCTCCTTACTTCCCATTGCTCCTTTACTATACCACACTGATTTCAACTGCTATATCCTTATGCTCTCCTTTGGGATGACTTTTCAAGTTCGTGAATTTAAAATTTATTACCAATATGCAAATAATGCTCACATCTTTATATTTTTTCAAGTGTAACCTCCAAACGTTAGACAAATTGGTCTGACTGCCTGCTAGGCACCCCTACTTTCTTTCAAACACCTTGATGAACATACACAAACTGATCTCATCAGTGACCACTGAAACTGAGTCTTCCTCCTGCATTTTTGCCACTTTCTTCCCCTCTAAATGTTTCACGTCTTTGATAGTGTTTTTCTTTTCAAAAGTTTTCCACTCTTTGCCCATTCACTCACTTGCCAAATATGCTTATCTTTTAAAATTCTGTTCAAGTTTCTTCATGGACACCCCTCCTGACCTCTCCAACTACTAAGAGCAGAATGAGATATCTCTCTCTGCTCATTCTTTACGGTCTTATAGCATCCTTCTGTGATACATCATCTACACAATTTGCCATATGGTATTAGCAATTAGTCACACAGAAATAAAAAGCCTATGAAATTGCATAATATTTACCCATAAGAACCCAAGTTGGGTATCTCTGTTTTGATACAACCACACAGGACTTCCCCAGCTTCCTTCACAATATGACCTAAAATTTAATGCCCCACTGTCTTTGTAACTGTCTCTCCAAAATGCTGAGGTTCAACCTTAGCTCCGTTATAAAAACAAAAACAAAAACCAAAAACCAAAAAGACTTTCGTAAGTGTACTGTGCAGAATCCCAAAGAGACTCCAGTGATCTTTGCTCCCTGGTGTTACTCCTGTGATTATGTTACCTTGCTTAGCAAAAGGGGTTTTGCAGTTGTAGTCAAGATTACTAATCAGTTAATTGTAAAATAAAAAAAATTATCAAAGTGGACTTGATTTAATCATGTGAGCTCTTAAAAAGTACCAAGTTTTCTCTGGCTGGTAGCAGAGGAGATATCAGAGACATTTGAAGCATGAGGGCTTCAAGTGCCATTGAAGATGGAATGGAGAGGGGCCAAGAAAAAGAAGGCAGGTGGCCTCTAAGAGAAGACAGTGGCCCCTGGCCCCCAGCCACCAAGGAAACTGGGACCTCAGACCTATGGCCACAAAGAACTGGATTCTGCCAAGTACCTGGATGAGCGTACAAACAGATTTTTCCCCAGAACCTCTAGAAAAGAACCGAACTTTGCTGATGTCTTGATTTCGGCCTTGAGTGACCCAGTCAAACTCAGACTTCTGATCTAGAGAACCATGAGATAATAAATGGCTGTTGTTGTAAATTGCTAATTTTGTGGTAATTGGATAGGCAGCACTAAAAAGGACAAGGAAGGCCCAACTCTCCCTCCTCCTCAGCAAACAAATCAGCTCTTTTTCTATACTGCTGTTCAAATAGCTCTTACGATTTTGACACAGACTTGCTTCTTCAACCTCTAGCTAGTTTTGAAGTCCCCTAAAGGTAAGCAGTGTGTATTATTTACATAACATCTAAGGAATAGATAAACAAATGAGATTTAAAAAGTTCACGTGACAAATAATTAATCATACGTTGGTTCGGCTCTCTGGATATAAATGTTTTATAACCTTTAGCAGTCAAATCAAACTATCCAACTACCTGCAAGAATGGACTCAGCGAGAGAGGACCCCTGACAACCTAATTTGATAGAGCAGTAGAGTCTAATTGGCAGCTAGGGGAAAACCAGGCAGTTTTGTAACATGCTATGGGGTAGCTTGGTATATGTTCTTCTTGAAAGAAAGTCTCAACTACAAGAGAAAGATGAGAAATGTTTGCCTTATCTAATACATTCAGGCAGGACATTCTAGTGCAATATATATACACTGCAATTCTTATCCTTCAAGAATGGACTGCATTGCTTTCTACATCTGAAGATTTTGCTTGTGTGGTAAAAGGCCCAACCCATGATCAGCAGTCCACTTCTAAGAGTAATGTAACTTGCAATGTCACCAATTTTGTTACTCCAGGATATAAATGGTAAAAGACGAAGCAATCAAGGATGCCTGCTTTATTTCTTTATGCATATCAAATTCTCCGGCCACTAGTAAATTCAACCTGGAATTTACAACCCAATAGTGAAAACAGAAGACTAACAGCTGAATGATTTTGTTTTAACTACACAGATTTAAGCACATTAAAGCACGTATCTCTCATTCTAGACCAAGTCATAGCAAAATGTGAAAGAACCAGATGGAGTGACCCAAATGTACAGAAGAATTCTGCTTGACAGTGTATAACTTGCAATTCTTTATAATACTACATGATTCGCAAAATAAAAATAAAAGCTTAAAACACCTATGCGCCTGATGCTAGAGTTTACAAATGTGAAAAATCAAACTCCTTAAAATAACTTTAAAGGAGAACACTTTAAGAATAGCACTGATCGTACTTACTTTGAGAGATCTAATTATTATATTCTTCCAAACTGTATGAGTAAGGTTGAAAGGGAAAGGCATAATTCCTTTGTCTTGAAGGTTTAATATATATGTCAAAGATTAAAATTAAGTCATGATTTAATTATCTTAGCCTATGTAAGAGGAAGATTACGTTAAAGAAAGTAGATATCAGAACAAAGTAGTAAGTTATATGGTTCCTTTACCAATCTCCACAGGGTTTCTGAAGAGCATAAATAAGCTCGTGTTGTGCTGAGCTTTGAGATTTGGTGATTTGTTACTAGCAGCTGCCTATCTTAGCTTGATTTCAAGATGGTTGAGAAAGTAATCATGAGTAAAAAAGTAAATGAAAAAGAAGATTAAAGCAGAGCAAGAAGGTGTCACTAGTGCTCTTGTTTTTTATATTTGGTATTTGTGTACTCCATTGAAAATATGAAAATCAACGGTAGTACTATGGTTTTGTCTCATGGTTCTTATTTGAAAAGTTCATTTCTTCATCTCCCTAATAGTTATATTCTTGTTTCATTTCTTTTCATAGAAAGGGGGTGTATGTAGTTTGACAAAGTAAGGATTATTATCATTTAACACAGGATAAAGTAACAAAGTAGATGATTATTTTGGCCAACAAGAGAAAGGGCTCAGGGTAGAAAGTACGCACTTCTTCTATAAAGGCATATCTTGAAAAACATTTTAAGGGTTTACATACTTGTAAGTGCTATTCTATTAAAAGAACATTATTAGAAATAGTAATATTCTTCCTGACCAGAGACCCATTACAATTTGGTCTTCACTCTTTAAAATGCTCACTTACCTGCAAATTGAATCTCGACAAGGCAAAGCTAAATGAATCTCAGAATCTAGAATTTAAACAAAAGAGTAGAGTGGCAAAAGAACCTTCTTTTAAACTTTCTTTTAGAAGTCTGATACTCTGGGCCTCTGGGTAGCTTAGTCGGTTAAGCATCCGAATTCGGCTCAGGTCATGATCTCATGTTTCATGGGTTTGAGCCCTGCATCACGCTCTGTGCTGACAGCTAGCTCAGAGCCTGGAGCCTGTTTCAGATTCTGTGTCTCCCTCTCTCTCTGACCCTCCCCCACTCACGCTGTCTCTCTCTCTCTCAGAAATAAATAAAACATTTAAAAAAATTAAATTAAATAAAAGGTTGATACTCTATTTGTATTAGTTTCTCAGATTTAATAATCTTGTTTATAGGATGCTACTTCAGATATCAAATGTTAAGTATCTGTGGAAGGCCTTAACTCTTTAGACTACTGCATACCAACAACAACAAAAGTCCATTGTTTTTCCCTTGGGCTGTTTTGGACAATACATTTTGAAGAGCATTAAGGAAACAACAATAAAATTACTTGTAGAGAGAGTAATCAATACTAAACATCTTATACATCCTACGGTATTGCGAAAATAATTTAACCTTATAATTTTCTTTCTGACATTTCTTATATCTAAGTGACTTAATTCCCATTCAGGTTGATGAAAATGATTGCATTTTTGGTTATTTTTAAAGATGACACATGTTAAGGACCCAACTTTCTCAAGTTTATTTTAAAATTCCTTGAATTTACTAAGCATACCCACTGATTTGTTAGATCTGCAATGGAAAGCTACAAGCACAGGAGTGGGCAGATTATGATTTTAGAAAGGTGACAAAAGCAGAATTAAATGAGGGCAGAAATCTGTTTTTTTAAAGCAAAAATAGCATTATATTGGAAAAATAACACTATTTCCATTAATCTACATACATATTTATTTATAGTCTTCTTTGTAAAAGCATCCTGCACGCACCTCTTAGAAAACTATGACAGAAGACTCTGTCAATTATATAATTTCAAATAGCAGCTCAAATATTCTGCAACCTAAAGCCATATGCATGGTGAGAAGAATAGCATGAATGAAAAGGAAACTAAAAACCAGAGCCATGGAGGTTTGAACAGGGCAGTGATGTAAGAATCTGTGGGTCTTCAAATAAATTGGAGAGGGGGGCAAAGTATCGGAAATAGCAGTGTATCCAGCTACGTGAAGACACAGCAGTGATGTTAGAAATGTTTTGTTAATCTGTAAAAAAAAAAAACAAAAAAAACCCAAACTAATTATAATTTGCTCTAGGAACCCTGTGAAAATGTGCCTGCTTTTGTAGATATTTTCTACCAAGAGGACAGAAGCAGAGTGACCTCAGTGGCAGCCCTGACAAGTCACCAAGGCTAATTAGCTGCTATCCTGTCAATAGGTACAAATCATTGCAGGACCTGGGGGGGCTACAATAGAAAGTTCCTTCAGCCAGGGTGCCTGGGGCAGGAAGGTGCTAATGACACCATAACCACATCTAAGAAGGCCTTTAAACAGCACATTGTCTCATGAGAATTTTGGCATCCAGGAACATAGAAAGTGCTGGGTGACAGCAGAATAAAAATTACACAGTAGGTTTAACAATAAAGCATGAAGTAGAAACAAGGGACACATTTTCCCTTTTGTCCAAGTTATATATCAAAGCAGGGGAAAAAAAAAAGGACTCTCTTAACTATCTGGAAGGTATTCATTTTTTATAATAGTCTATAAGAAGAATTACTTATCTTGGTAGAATTTGTAAAGAAGAGTGTCAAGCCTCTTAATTTTTTTTTTTGTCTTCTGTGTGCTTCTTTTTGTTTAGGTTGAAAGAAAGTGGTCTTTCTTTGAAAAAGGCAATCACCCTAATTTGAGGGTTCAGTGTGCCCCTAGTTTCTCTTTAGCCTGTAAAATATAATCAGCATCAGCGTGTAAATGTCCCTGATACTCCCACAGACTGTTCTTAGCTTGTTTTGTAACTTACCTCCTCACGCACGTTCAACATGGGTAATATTTCTGTGGTTTATATTCTAGATTCAAATTTCAATTGTTAAAATAAGGGGGACTGGGGGTCTTGGTGATGAAACAAATTCTCTTAAGTTCTTTAATAACTTTAAGGTGCCTTAGGGGGCTGAGAACAAAACTACAATGATGAAAGAGGAGACAGGATGCATGAAGAGATATCTGCAATCAGGATGTAAGGAAGTGGTAAGCGAACTATTTTTGGAGTCAGGCCAATGTGAGTTTGGATATAAGTTCCTCCCCTTGACAGTTGAGTTTGGGCACATTGCCTATCTTTGACCAGCTTCCATTTTCCAAACTGTAATGTGGGGATAATAATTTAGATCTCTAATATTGTTTTTTGAATAAAATTACACTACAGCTTTGCAAGCTCCTGAAGAGTGCCTTGACTACAGTACTCATTTAATAAAATTCTCTAAAGGGATCTCCACTTAGCCTACAAAAGAGATAATAATGTTATGCTTAGTTATGGAGGAAGTTGGTGACCTAGGACACAGTTAAGAAAAGAATTTCCTCCTTCCCTAGTCTGAACAAGGGAAATATTCCCTCCTAATTGGGAGCATTTATGTTTCTGCCTAGATTAAATTCTAAGATGAGACTCATTAGCAGAAAGAAGCAAAAGGAAGAGAGCACCGAGAAAGAAACACATAGAAGAATGCAGTTCAGGTTATTAATATGCTCTTTCCTTGTTCTTTTTAGACGAGAAGAAAAATGTCTTTTGCTGGCATGCATTTGGGGGAGAGGGAGGATTCCTGGACTATGCATTCACAAGAGTGATGATGAAAATAGGATGCTGAAATAATAGATTCTAAAATTAAATTACTAGGAAAATAAATTCTCAGGCACAAGGAGAAAAAGTAAGGCAGAAAAAGAAACCTCTATGTGTTTTTATCCTTCAATTGGAGTTTTTATTCAATCATTTATTTGACAAAAATTTATTAGGTGTTTACTATATGCCAGGAACTACTATTTTAGGCACTATAGACACAGCGCTAAACAGAGATATAAAAATCCTTACTCAGATGGAGCTTACATTCTCAGGGAAGAGGGATACAAACAATACATAAAATAAATAAACATTATATCATCATAGCTGCTCTAAAAAAAATAAAGCAAGGAAGGGATGGGAAATGACCTGCTGAGGGTGGGAGCAATCATCGAAATGTTTAATGGAATGATCAGAGAAAGGTTCACTAATAAGGTATGGGTGAGTAAAGACTAAAGGAAGTGAAGGAACATGCTATGTAGATAATTTATGGGAGAGCTTTCTAGGCAGGTGGGACAAACAACAAATTAAGATCAAGCACTGTAGGCAGGAACACACCTCCTATGCTGAAGGAATAGCCCGGAGGCAAGTGTGGTCAGAGCAGGCAATGAAGAAGGAAGTGGCCAGAGCGGTAGTGGTGGAGGAAGCCAAAAGGCAGGGCTTGTTGGGTGTTGAAAGTAGTTGGGCTTTGTTCTTTTTTTTTTTTTTTCCTGGGAGTGACTTAGAGCCATTGGAAGGTTCTGGGACACATGTTCTGACTTCCATTTTAATTGGTTCATATTGGCTGCTTTGTTTTGCAGACAGTAGGAGTTAGAAAGTAGTAATGATGATGATGATGATGATGATGATGATACTTTTCTAGATACAACCTGAAGAAGAGTCAAAAAACACCCAAGGATTTTCTCTGTGGGAAGAATGTTCATTATCTTCATTTAAATTTAATAACTAGACAGTTCTCAAATAATTATGGTATATATTTCATCCTCTCAATTTTATGTTCCCATACCTCCTATTACATAAATTGAAATTTTCATTTAAGCATTACCCTAACTAGGCTTTGTTCTTCTTGAAAACAAAGAATGTGAATTATTCATTTTCTTTTTCTCAGGATCTGATACACACTGTGTAGTTATGGTGGATGTACAATCAACAACATTTTATTCCATTTTTCCCATCCAGCATCTGAATCCATTTTTAGGTTGTTGGAATTCTCTCCTCTAATGAATCTTGATTGATGTCAAAGACTCTGACTT
This sequence comes from Hyaena hyaena, assembly GCF_003009895.1. NCBI lineage: Eukaryota > Metazoa > Chordata > Mammalia > Carnivora > Hyaenidae > Hyaena > Hyaena hyaena. The sequence goes on along the minus strand of NW_024081139.1, from coordinate 1,024,995 downwards.
ACAGAAGGTAGAAATGTTAAATATTTGCTTCCATGAACTCCCTTGTGTCTTGGGCCCAGACTCTTGTTCTGGGGTCTTCCTTACAGAGGCATCCACAAAGAGCACAGCCTGCAGAGTTTAGTGCACAAATGCAGGGAACGTTGGAATTTTCTTCTCTCGGCTGCCCTTTCTCTATCAGATTAATTGTGAGGTGTGGTTTTGGGTATAATCTTTGCTGCCTAGGCCAATGCTTGGTTCTATAAACTTGTCAACTGTTCTGCGAACTACCCAATATCCTTTTATAAACGTCCTTTTGCCTAAATAAGCCATACTTAGCTTTGTTACTTGGAATAAAGAACCATTACCAATGCAATGCTCAACAATCATTACATGAAAGCTTGAACATTATAATCTGCTTTAAGAAATGCATTACCTTACCCTGAGAAAGAACAGAATACAGGGGCTACAATCCCTACTTCTTTCTTCCTGTTTGTCATTTGCAAAATACAGAGGAACATACTGAAGAATAAAAAACACAGGTCAGGTGAGATTTGATAGGAAGCAGATGAGAGGTATTAGAAACAGTTTCTGATTTTTGGGTCACTGACAATTTGAGAACCTGGTAAATACTATGGACTCTTTCAATATGAAGTTGCACATAAGCAAAAACTCAGACATTTTTCATGAAATTGTAATGAGATCAAATGCTTTGGCATCTTCTCTCTCTGATACAATTTCATATAGTTTCCAATAACACTTTCTAAAAGGTGATATATGACACTAAATCTATTCCTTCTGTGCTGCTTTACACGCTATTAACAGGACTGTAAATTTCAAATTTGTAGCTAATATGATAATCAGTTTCATAATAATGAAATTGCCTTTATGTATTGTGATATTTCTAGAGAGGAAAACAGAAACAGTTGAATTTCTCTAGGTACTATTTGTATACAAAGATATTAATATTGTAAAAACCCAAAGATAAGCACAAAGTTTGAAGTGCTAAATTAAAGCCAAATAATTAATACCAACTAAAAATGGATTTTGAGAATTGTACAGATTATTAAAGATCATCCAGATTGATGTCATTATTTTATACAAATGGGTTTCAGAGAAATTAGGTAGGTAACCCACCTAGGCATTACTTACAGTGGAATGCCCTTTCATCACATTAGTTGTTTTAAACCAGAAAGCATCACATTACTCATTGTTCAAATGAAATGTTTCAGCCAAATCCATGCCAATCTTCTCTATAAGGAGCATTGTTTAAAGGCTATGCACTCTATGACCTCTGTTTTTTTTGTTGTTATTAATCTGCAATAATAGATTTAAAATCTTTTTAAGCTTATTTTTGAGAGAAACAGAGCATGAATAGGTAAAGGAGCAGAGAGTAAGGAAGACACAGAATCCAAAGGAGGTTCCAGGCTCTGAGCTGTCAGCACAGAGCTAGAACTCACAAACCTCAAGATCAAGACCCGAGCCAAAGTCAGTGGTTAACCAACTGAACCACCGAGGTGCCCTTGAAATAACAGATTTAAAAAATGGTCTCTGTATGTACAGGTCTAAGTGCTTTCAGCTACACTTTCCCACTCAGTCTTTCCATCCAGCCCCTGCAATGAGTACTACTGATTAACTCGATTTTACAAAGGGACAAATCAAGGAACTGAGCTATAAGTAACTTGCACAAGGAAATAGAATGGCAGAGCCAGAACTTGAACCCAGATCTTTTTGACAACAAAGCTTGCGTTCTAAGTCAATATACTCAAAAATCCTTCAATTTTAAAATGTTACATAGCTTAATAGATTTTATGGCCTATTCTATTTTCACGTCTTTCTTGCCTCTATTTTTATAAAATGAGCTTTTAGATAAGAAGAAAGTGATTGGATTAAAAAGCCTTTTGTCAGTAAAACATCTTTTACTGACTTCTGTTATAGTTTGGTTAATCACAGACATAAATACTATGCAAACAGTTCACAAAACAGAAAAAGGTACCAAAGATGACTCTCTTGATTTATCAGTATACATGGGCTTAGCCTGTGACTTGCTATTTAGAAAATTCATCTAAGCTACTGAGATTTCTAGAATTTTAAGTGACATGTAAGCATAGCAAATCAAGAGTTTAGATCCTTCTGGGGTTACGTTAGCATCCGAACGGTGAATAGATTTCATTTCTCTGGGTCAATGCAGATTGATTGGTTGTGATTGTGTTGTGCTTGATTAGCAAAGTCTGAAATGGACACGGAAGGGGAGGTGACATCACTGGTGTCATATGTTTAGCTATTATGTTTAAACCTTCTTATGTCACTCATTTGGGCTTTGCTGGTCTACAGCAAAACTGCAGTCTTTATGTAGTAATAGGAACTTGTCAATCTGTAGTTTGAAGGTGTTTGAAATAATTGATGTAATAAATAAATATATATATATATATAGCACACAGTACAGTATCTTACCTACAACAAGATATCCAATCAATGATACCTATTATTATTTTCATTGTTTTAATTTTTGTAAGAAGCATCTAAATAAGCTATAAAACCTTACTGATTTCTTACTTCCGCACTTGTTATATAACCAAAGTGTCTGCCATTCAAATTCCCCACTCTGTCCACAGAGAAGTACTAAATGTATTTTTTTCTTGAGAGCTGATGCTCCCCAGGATCTAGTGATTTAGGGGACATTAAAGTAAGCCAAGCAGTTGACAAGTTTCCTCCTGTAGACTCCAATCAATTGTGAGCAGACACTGAGTGCCACATAATAATCTAGACACAATACTGACTTTGTTATTTGTACGTGCAACAATGGAAAACTTGGGCCTTCTACCTCGATCCCCAAATGGACCACTGCCATGAATGGAAAAGTTCTGTCGGAGCCACAGGCAGGACAGGGAACAAAGGGGAGAGGCAATGCTTTGCTTGAGAAGGAGGCAAGAGAGAGAAGAAAAGAGGGAATGAGAAAAGGGGGAATTAGAATAAGAATTACGGAGAACTACTTTTTTAGTTTTAGTCATAGGAAATTCCACTGATCCTTGGGGCACAGTCCAGTGGTTGTCAGCTTCCTCAATCTCACCAACAAGTAAATGCCTCCATCTCCCCTTCAGGGAATGCTAAGTAGGAGAAGTATTAGTAACATTCACCTTAATATCATTCCCTCTTGGACAGTGGATTAGACGTCACATTCCCTTATGGAAATATGAGATGAAGAAAATGTGTTCTAGCCCAAACATAGCCCCGCAGCCTACAACGTTCGATATCTGTATACTTACGCTAAGCCAAATCCTATTTCCTTAGTCTCTTCTCTTAATACCTCTAAATCAAATCACGTGGCACAGACTAAAGAACGCACACTGCAGCTGACAGAGAGTTCCAGATTGTGTACGTGCATCACTGCCGACTCCGCTTCCCACAAATCCACAAAGGGCTTTTCACCACTGTCTATGGGAGCCTAGTCCTCTTTCTGTTGGTGCTTTTGGCTTTACTCTGTCCCCTCTCCTTATGCACCACCCCCTCTCCAAGCATTCAAATCACGGAACTTCTACTGCGCCCCCTATTATGCACTTGCGTGAAGAATGTGTACTTTCTTTACTTGAGTCAAACACATTTATTTAAATAATACATGAACTAAGATCTTCAGAGGACATTAAGGTTGTCTCCTTGTAGGAATTCTTACTAATTTGGACTTTTTTTCACAAAATTTTATATTATAGAGGGTGACTGTAGTGATATATCTAAACCTCTGAGTTTTGCTCAATGGTTTTATTCACAGAAGGCTGCAACCGGCAATTTGTCATTACAGATTCACATCTGAAATGGGCTCAGCAAGCTGTAGCATTATGTGCTCTGACGTCACAGTTGTCAAGGCACTGCAGGTAAATTGTAGGCTGAATGGCAGGCTCAACTAAAAACACTTTTTTTCTTTCTCCCCAAGAAGTGATATTCTTATCTTAATGGTTCAGAAATTATTTATTTGCTCCTCTCAATGTAAATAAATTTGAGTCTTCATATCCTTGCTTATCCAAATTAAAATTCTTAGCTTTAAATTTTTTTAATGTTTGTTTTTCTTTTAAATTTATTTCTGAAAGAAAGAGAGATAGTATGAGGGTCAGAGAGAGGGAGATACAGAATCTGAAACAGGCTCCAGGCTCTGAGCTAGCTGTCAGCACAGAGCCTGACTCGGGGCTCGAACCTACACACCGTGAGATCATGACCTGAGCCGAAGTCCGACACTCAACCGACTGAGCCACCCAGGCGCTCCTAAAACTCTTAGCTTTAAATGAAGAGTATTTTTCCCATATTAAAAGTGCTCAGTGCCTAATGAACACATGTTTTATTAAAACAAAATAAAAACAAACTTGAAACATATACTCTCTTACAAAGAATCTAAAATCTCCTTAAAAGGTGGTTAATTCTTCAATCTAATCTTCAATCTGATGAGGAAAAAGCCAGCAGGACAATGTGGGCAAGTAAGGGTGCTGTTTGAAAGCCAGATTTTTAAATTTGGAGAAAAGATTTACATTTTCTCATGGATGATTGCCTAGGTGAGAGGGGGCTGGTGAAATCTGTATGACAGATACTGACATATTAAAACAAGTTTAAGTTCAATTTAAATATAAAGACGGTGGGGCACCTGGGTGCCTCAATGTCGGTTAAGCTTCTGATTCTATATTTTTACTCAGGTCATGATCTCATGGTTCGTGAGTTCAAGCTCTGCATCAGGCTCTGTGCTTAGAGTGTAACCTTGCTTGGGATCCTCTCTCTCTGCCCCGCCCCTGCTCATGCTTTCTTTCTCTCTCTCTCTCCCTCAAAATAAATAAATAAACTTTAAAAAATGAGTAAGTACAAAAAAGGGAATAAAATGGAAATGTACTTTCATTTGTCTGATTATTATATGATATAAAAATGTCAAATAATTCAAATGGATCTATATTTTTAAAAGTAAGGTTTTCTTTGTCAAATCTGCCAATGCAATTTAGAACATATGTTACAAGTAACAATTCATGAATCAGAGTGGTGATCTAATCTAATAATTAGTGACACAAATATTCAATGGAAACACTAATTTTGCTAATTGGAAGAAGCAAAAAGGTTATATTTTATGACAAGACCTATGAGTTGACTAAGTTTTAGAAATATATATATTTTTATCTACTAGTAGGTTTTGAGCTCTAGGTAACAATATCCAACAAAAAAAAAAGCTTAAGCAATAAAGATTATTCTTCTCAATTAAAAAAAATCATATAAAAGGAGGTACAGGGTCAGTTCAGAAGCTTAAAAATACACATCCTCTAAATATTTTTTTCTGTAATTCTTTTGACTTTTATTTTCAGTTGCAAACTGGCTACAGAAGGTCAAGCATCACATCCTCACATATCAATATCTTAAATTAGGGACAAAAACGGGCCTCTTTTCACACACATTTCTACCCTCCCCCCCGCCCAGGTAGAAAATTAAAGACCCAGAAAGCATTACTACTACTCCTGTTGGCCAGATCTAGACTATATTGTCCATCCTTGCCTTCAAGGAAACCAGGAAAATGACTGTTTTGCAAATAGCCTCTCCGAAAGGAAGTGGAGGTCAGGTTTATACAACCTATGGGGTCCACCAGAGGTATGTTATGGTCATTATGGATGTAGGCCGCCAGGTCAAACTTCCTAGGTTTGAATCCTGGCTTATCCATTTCTAACCTGTGTGATCTTGATTAATTACTTAACTTCCTGGAATTTTAATTTCCTCATCCATATAAAATGGGCATAAAATATGGTCTCTTTCAGTTAATGTGAGCTATTACTTACAAAATATTTGGTGATAATTTGTATAGCAAAATCTACATTACTTAGTTGACTATACTAAAATTTCAAATATCTTTAAGTGACTAGTTAGAGAATTAGAAAACTAAGTATACCAATTTTTCAGAAATGCAAAATACATGAAAATAACAAGTGAAATTATATTAGAAGGTGCTTAATGGTCTCCATAACTGATTAATAGCTGTGCTAGAGTCAGTAAACTCTAAGGCATTTGCTCTGTCCTCTCCCACCCCTTATAACAATAGAAACTGGATATAGGACCAATTGACTTAGTCTCCAGTTGGTCTATGAGTACAAAGAAACTATGCACTCATTCACTGTCCCTGAGTCAGAAGCTAGAATCCTGCCCCAATCTCCCAACTTCATATGATGTGTGTGTGTGTGACATACAACATGCAATATTACAGATCTTCTTTCCTTTAATATTGAAATAATGCCACTCCAACACTGGAACAAAAAACAATTAATTAAAATAGATTAATTCAGCAGGGAAGAAATCTTAGAGTGGGTGTTGGTAGTTATCAAATAATAGTTATTTGTTGAGGACCAAATGTGAGATGTTACAAATGAAGTATCAAATTGAGTTCTGCTCCCAAACTGCACATGGTCTGGTGGAAGAGTCAAATTCAACATGCAACTAAATCAATGTAGTGCTAAATTCCACTGCACTGGATATGGCTGCAGGAAGTCTGAGGAGGTAGAGATTAAGGTGGACTAGAAGTGCTGTATAGGGGGAGGTGAGGGAGCTCCAACCCTTCCTCAGATGGGAAAGACAAAAGATCAAAGGCCGCAAGGCATGGTTAAGGATGGTTGGGGTGTATTGGCTAGATGGAGTCATAAAGTGGAATGTTTATTTTGAGAAAGATTGGAATGAATTAATACTTACTGAGTGCTTACTATGTACCAAGACAGTGTTAGGTAATAAAGATGAAAAATCCACTAAGAAATGGTCCCTCATATCCTCAAGAAGCTAGACTGAATGGCTGTGTTGAAGTAAAGGAGGAGAGAGGAGATAAAAAACTTCATGAGGATTAGTGAATAAGTCCTATCACTGGTTATTTATTGATATTTATGAATTAAGAGTCCTCTACAATAATTATAGAACATATATGTGTTACATTAATATCATTTCCCCCTAATATACAGTAAAATAGACTAATCAGAGCAAATATATTTTGAAAGAGCATAATAATAAAACCCATGTGAGAATTGGCTTAGGTTACATTTATTTTCCATTAAAATATTGATCATATTAATAATAAAGGTGAATATTACTAATGAACATTTCTTGTACATCACCATGTGCTAAGCACTGTCAAAAGTGATTTAGGAGGGCTCCTGGGTGGCTCAGTCGGTTAAGCATCCGACTTCAGCTCAGGTCAGGATCTCACAGTTTGTGGGTTCAAGCCCCACATCAGGCTCTGTGCTGATGGCTCAAAGCCTGTTTCATATTCTGTGTCTCCCTCTCTCTCTGCCCCTTCCCCATTCATTCTGTCTCTCAAAACTGAATAAATGCTAAAAAAAAAAAAAAAAAAAAAGTGATTTAGGGGCACCTGGGTGGTTTAGTGAGTTAAGCATCCGACTTCAGCTTAGGTCCTGACCTCATGGTTCATGAGTTCAAGCTCCGCAGGGCACTGACAGAGCAGAGCCTGCTTGGGATTCTCTCATTCCGTCTCTCTCTCTCTGCCCCTCCCCACTTGCACACATGCTCGTTCTCTCTCTCTCTCTCTCTCTCTCAAAATAAAGAAACTTAAAACAAGTGATTTAAACTTACTATTTGAATTTTACAACAATCTTATGAGGTAGGAATTCCAGTACTTCAACTAGTTGATAAGGAAACTGAGGTTCGGCAATGTTACGTATCTCACCTACGATGACTGAGCTGGTAAGCAGTAGAACCAGTGTGTGAACAGGCTGGCTCCAGACACTGTGCTTTTAATCACTGCTCTGTTTTTGATCAATAAAATGTATTTTTTCAAGTTTATTTGTTTGTTATTTATTTATTAAGTAATCTCTACACAGAACATGAAGCTTGAACTCATGACCGAGAGATCAAGAGTTGTATGCCAGCCATGTGCCATGTGTCCCAACCTACAAATTTATAATGAACACGCAATCCAAGTATTGTATCTTTTCCAATACATAGTACACCCTGAAATTTTAGAGAACACAGATAATACATGACTATTTTTTCAATAATGGCTTTTCTCATCTGTTTACTAATTTTTTTAATTCCATATTTTAAGATTTTTTATAAGTATGTCTGTGACTTGTGTCCAAACTCTTATTTTCAAAATGAGTATATATCAAAGTATATTGCAGCTTTTGACTTCATTGGGTGATATCAAGGATAACAGAATCAATTTTACTGTAAATACAATGTGTGAAGGAAGATGTTCAACATCAATGCTCTAGTCATTCAGCCTGACATTTCTTTGTGAAGTGGGCAGAAAATTAAATTGCCTCAAATTAGAGAAGAAAATCACATACCATGAAAAGTAACATGTCCAATGACAGTTGAGGTCATGCTTCCACTGAAGTGTGTGTGAATTTTACCACGAGTTTCATTGATGGTAATGGGAATTGTGCAATTGCCCTTCTTAATGTGCTCTGAATCATTACCCCTTAACATCCTCAAAATATCAAAAATTTTCCTGGCATATTATGTTGGTTTTATAGTATGACATTGTTATTATATATTTGTTTGAAAACCTGAAGTTGACCTCTTAAGTTTCCTTAGTTTTAATTTTTAAGCTATTCTCATCCAGCAACTCCCACCCCCAACCAACGTTCTGATATTTTATATCCTGACCTTGAACTCCTCCAGGTTTTAAAATAAGCACTTAAAATTGGAATACATCAGTCATTTTTGTCAGTATCCAAAATTTCACAGCAAATATTTTTTGAAACCTATTGGATACCTCAGTGTATTCAGCTGGGGTCCTTAGTAAATAAAAAGATAAATTAGATGCCTTGACTTTGAGCAGCCACTAGTCTAGTATACAAGGTAAGAAATGTATAGCAAGTCTAGGCAATAACTAAGTCGATATATTGACCTCATGAAAATTAATAAAAGTTGCTTTGTACCTGGCATAGAAATAGGTGAATGCTCAAGGTCTAATAAGATTAGAGAATTTAGATTTCACCTCTAATTTGCCCTTTGGTGGGAGGAAGAAGTAAAAGGTAGATAAGGGTGGCCTTTGCAAACTCAGTAAGTTTCAATATCACTCACTATGAGCAAGGAAGCACAACGTTCACTGGAAAAAATACATAAAGCAAGTAACAAGACTGCCTGGCATGTGGTAAGCACTTGATTATGAATTGCCTTGGGAATTTCGGAGGAAGGAGAAATCTCTTTGAACCAGTGATGAAGATAATTTCATTAAGCCATCATATGTTAGGGTATGAAGATATGAGGGAAAGACATTTCAAACCAAGGAAGCAGAAGAATAAGGAATGAAGGCAGGAAAGCAAGTAAAGTTTAAGAACAGATCTTGAACAGGAATAGAGTATTACTATTGCAGGGTTAGAAATGTTTTGGCTCTCACAATGATGGAGAGGTGCTGTTGGCGTTTTCTGTGCTGAAGTCAAGGATTCTGTAATCAGTATCATCACACAGAAAAATGTTATCCCTCCAAAAATGCCAAAAGCACACTGGTTGAGAAAAAAACTGGAGGATACAGTTTACAAAAGAAAACAGTGATAAAGGAAGTTGGAAAAGCAGGCTCCAATATCACACTGGGTATCAAATGCCATGCAAATAAATGTGTCCTAATGGGCAATGGGAAGTCTTTGAAAATTTTGGATTTGAAGAAAGATATGATCAATCTTTGAAAGTGTTGAGAATGAGTATTAAGATTCAACAAAACGTATTCTGCATTCCCTCGCAAGGTGGTTGGGTTGGGGAAAAACTGGCCATGTGGAGACCCGTCAGGAGGACTTTTCAGGCAGTTAGAAAAGAATAGGAGATGATGGCCGTGACAATTTCTCTATGGAAGGAGGCTGAGATCCCAGTACTTCATTTATATATTTTTTCTTCTGTAGGACAACTCTTTTTTCTTTTCCTTGGAAATCATTAACTAGTGAAACTTTTATGTTTTTCTGAGGGTTTAGTGCCTGGGAAGAGTAGAAAATTCTATCTAATCTTTCAAAGCCAGAATTTCTTCTACCCTACTCTTCAGTCTGTCACAATAACATTGCCTTGGGGGAGAGAGTGGGAAAGCAAGCATCAGAAATGCAATTTCAGCAGTGTACCTCACTCCGATTCGCTGTAAAAAGCAAGCACACTGAGCTGCTTCTCTGGGGCTACCCACCTGAGGTTGTCCGTCAAAACTGACACCGTTCCAGTTCATGATTAAGAACCGCCAGCCCATAAATACTAGGAAGTGATAGAGTGGCAAGCGCACACACACACATATGCAAACATACACGTGCCCCCCCCACTCGTGTACACCTGTGTTTCCATAGAGCAAAATAGGGAGATAGTCAAATAATGATTTTGAGAGCATTCATAGATCTTATAGTTATTCTTTTATTTATCTTTAAGTAAAAAGTCAAATAGCTGAAGATTCTTTTTTCCTGAGCTTGGTTTAAAGCAAGAGCTGGAAATGATGGACACACATGGCCAATCACACTGGCCAGCTCTGCATAAAGGACACTGATGGTTATGCAGAGAGCATGCTGTCAGAACCAGCCACATAGCCATTTTGTGTTCTTGAAAATCCTGTCGTGTAACTTCTTAGATGGGTGTCTATAAAAATCACTTGATGTGCATTATGTTAAACACACCCAGCAATTAATTGCTATCCAAGTATGTAAATTACAATGTTCAATAGGTTAATTACACATTGCTTCAAAAAGGATTTGCTATTTTCTCTTTTCACTCTGCTAACTTTTAGGTCCCCACTTACTTTTGTGTGGCGTTTCATATTTTATAGGATTCTGTAGCCTCTACTTATTATTTTCCTTCTCAATTAAAGAAAGATGGTTCTACATCAAAAGTTGCAGACTCAAATCCACAAACTTAAGATAACAGGTTGCAGAGGGGGCTGTAGTAAACTAGGCAGAGCATGCCTAACTAAAAATATTCACATTCAATCTTAACAATCGCCATCCTGCACACCATGTTTGTGCACCGGGCCCACACACTGCAAGCTTGAGATCCCAGACCATAATGCTCCCTTCAGTCCTTTGGCTTCTAAGGAGACTCTCCACAGCACAGTCAATGGAAGGTTATCTTTGTTAGTTATACATAGTGTCTCCTGTTGCTAGAATTTCTGAACTTCTTTTGTAAATTATGGGGGTAATATGGTTCCTGTTTCAACAGGAAAGAAGCATATGCTGGTGTCTGTGGTACTTTTTACCAAGAACTGGGCTTTGTTCTGGATTCTGAATGGGCTTCCTTGTCTGTCAGATAACGAAAGGGAAAGAAAGGATAAGAGGCAGAAACCGGGGAAACTTTCTTGGATACCAGCTGACTACCAACTTGCTGACAGTTTACATAAACCCACAGCAATAGCCAATGTGCTAGAAAGAAATTTACAGCCATGGGCAGAGTATGGTAACCATAAATCTTGAGCACATACATTATTTTCTGATAAACGTATTCCCTGAAGCACAGTGATATTTCCCTTAATTAATTTTAGTTCCATATCTAGCCATTTGTTAAACTTATTCTGCAATTAGTTGTTGTCTAACTAGATGTAGGAAAATCTTCTACAGGTTAATTACATGTTGTATAAAAGAGAATTTTCTATGTCCCATTTTCTCTGGATTGCCTGTTAGATACTCATTTATTTTACAAGTCATTCATTATTTTATAAACTATTATAAAGTTCATACTCATTCTTTCCATAAAGAAAAAGTAAATAAAGCACAGCATGCCATTCATTCCCAGTGTTAAGAACGATCTCTGACTCTGATAACCGAGGCTCAAAACCAAAGAGCTATTTTCTAAAGAGAAGTATGAATAGGATTGTGCCCACTTGCTGCTGCAAGACACAAAGGAAATATATATTAAAATGCTACTGTGTGCCTTGTACTCACATACCTCTCATAAAGTGCATACTAAGTCTAACATACTTTCTTAATATAAGTGAATGAATTCTGTAACAGAGAAGTTATATAACTTCCACAATTTCACAAAACTGCAAAGAAAACACTCAAGACTAAAACACAGATCCCTCTGGTTCTATAGACTACTGTTCAATTTCAAAATATCCATAAATTATCGATTCTCTCATTAACTAGTTTTGTCCCTCCAAAGCCAGGCAATTGGTTTGATCTACTTTGTCTTCCATGAAATTGCTGGTTGTAGTATTATGACAGATGCCCTTGTATTATTTTGTTGTCATGTAGCCATCAGTGTGGGTAACTGGAAATGGAATCAAGAGCAAGAAGGCCCTGACTGCTTCTCACTCAGCTGAAGTATTGCTAAAAACACAGAAAACGGTACCCTCAAAATATGAGCATTTTGGGTTACTTGCTTATTGAAGAAGAACCTTGATATTAAAGATCTTCTTTTTTCAAGAACAGACTAATTGAAGATATCTTCAGAGATGAGTAATCCTGGAAAGATAATACCTAAGAATACACAAATCTCACCAAGATCAGAGACCCTGGGGTTCAGAACATCTGTATGGACATATCGCAGGAGGAAGTACATGCAAGCACAATTCAGTGTGTCAGAGGTTGGTTCAGGTAGGGAGCTGTTTATGCACAGGAGTTCTGCAAGTGACTCTCTGGGAGGGAAATGAATGAAATCAATGAGATACAGAAGTTCTAAGTACACATTTTTGGTGAACTACTCTTCTTTTAAAACAATCTGTTAGTATCTCATTACCTCACTTCATTCGCTGGAACAATTTTCTGAACAGTAAAGTGAATTCAAACACTTAACTGAAGAAAATCTTGCTTTCTATCTACATAAATAAAATAAAATAAATTCTTGAATTCTTGAAAACTGTTTGTCATCCTTCATCTGAAAACATTAGCCATCTGTTTTAATTTTGTAAACAACCTCATCTAAAAGTCAAAGATTAAATTATACTTCATTCCTGTTACTTCTCCTTCGCTAGAACATGAATATAAAATACAATATTTGTTTTCAACAATTCTTTAAGGAGAGCTAACTGAGATCACAGAGCTAGCTTAAGAAATTTCTTTTTGTTTACTGGGTCCTGATTAATATAATTCTATACTAAAAGTAAACACAATTCAAGGAATCCTAGACTTCACTTATAATCTGGTAGGGTTTATTTGATCATATATCAAATGCAATTTGTTACTATCTAATATCACTATATCTACAGGAGATTGAAAAATAATGTTTCATAATGATGAAATCATCACTATAAAATCCTCTGTGTTTTCTGATCTTCAAAGATGGGATTATATGTAAAATAGTTTGAATTGTGAATGTCGCTTATTACTTTCTAGCTTCTGGTTTTAGTAGAGATTCTAAGTGGTAAATACAACGTTCTGACATGTACACAGGCGGCCGTATGAGAACACATGAAAGAGGTTACTTAGGAACTAGGTACGTCCAAATCTTACCACCAATTTTGTATTTCCCCTAAAGCTCTATAATGTAGAAAATGCCTAATGAACCAATGATGTGGGCAAATTTTTATGGTATAATTTCAGGAGAGAGATTGTGTGAAACACAGGTGCAAATATAAACCAAAATTACAAATTCTGAAGAGAGGCTATGTCATCTCAGTTTATTGCTACACTCAGGCTTAATACTCTGAATGATACAGAATAATGATTCTGTTAATATTTAATATTTAGTGGTGATGAATAAATGATATAACTGATGCTGGAGGATGGGAATCCAAGTACTTCTCAGAGTTTTGGATCAATGCATTTTATAGAGACAAGATGCCTCTGTGTTGGGAACTCTATTTCTTCCAACATGACTACTTTGATTAAATATTTCAAAACAAATAAAATGCTAAGAGAAAATCCTTTGACTTAAAACCTATTTAAACTCTATCCTAATTGGTAGGCTCTAGAACCTGGAAAAAAAGTCTATTTCAATTATTTCCTTAAACACTGTGCCTGCAACATATATTTGGAACACAGTGTATCTGAATTTCCCCTAAATGCAATTAAAATTAAATCTCTTTAAAAATATAATGTCTGCCTTCTTTTTTTTTTTTTAAATGTTTTTTTATTTATTTCTGAGAGAGAGAGAGAGAGAGACAAAGCATGAGCAGGGGAGGGTCAGAGAGAGAGGGAGACACAAAATCTGAAGCAGGCTCCAAGCTCTGAGCTGGCTGTCAGCATAGAGCCCAACATGGGGCTCGAACCCATGAACTGTGAGGTCATGACCTGAGCCAAAGTCGGACGCTTGACCAACTGAACCACCCAGGTGCCCCATAATGTCTGCTTTCTTAATAAAGTGGAAGGTTGATTCTCCCAGCCTGATATTTCATCTATGGAGCAAAGAAACATCAGGCATGACTATTCACTATTAAGCTTCTTGAACTAAAGTTCAGCCATACTGAACAAGAACACAGTTTCTAGAACAAGGTTCTGGCATGTATAAGAAGGTTTATATATAATTGTGAATTGAGGACTATATGAATGCTATAGAAAAAAAAGCTGTTTAAAACAATATGTGGCTTATACTTTCAATAACTATATAACTATATATATATACATATGTACATATGACTTGCAAATGAATAAAAGCAAGCTATGAGTACAGCTGAATGAACACAATATCTGATTTATTTAGTGTCACAGGAATCAAAGCAGACAGAGAGATATCCTGGCAGACCACTTCCCATTCTCACTCTATATTTTTGATGTTTGATTTTAGGATTTCAAATCATTTCAGATTTAATTGGACTTCAGGAATTCTCATTACGTATGTTATATGGTTTTATTACTCTTATGATCATGAAGTAGCCACAATAAAAACAAACTGGCTTTAGTGCCTTTAAATGCCCTTCTGAAGGTCTAGATATCTCAGTATCTATATGCAGCCATCTATCTATCTCTTTCTCTACCTATGTATCTAATTATTGTCTTTATGTTTGGAAAACATTAAATTGACCGATATGAAATGACTCCATTTAAAGCTTAATGAAGTGAACACAATATTATAAAGTGGCTACACCAAGAATCTTACCAATGAGTATAAGATGTTCCAGGAGAGCAGCAAGGAATTATTCTATCACTGTGACCAACTACTGATAACATCTGGATTGAATTTTTCTCAATTATTACTTTATCTATGAAGTGAGATTCTGGATACTAAATTAAGCACTTGATCACAGGCTGCTGTCGCACATGCAAACTTGTTTTCTGGAGAAATGAGGCTGCCGACTGACTCCTTCATTTGGAAGTGGACTAGCCCTCTATAAAGCGTCTTCAGTTTCATAATAGCTTGTCAGGCATGACATCGCTCATCTAGTTTCCAAAGCATGTGCCTTATCTTCTATGAGCAAAATGAAGGACAAACCTAGACTTTCATTATGAAGTACAATCCAGAATCTCTGCTCTTCAATTTCTAATTCTTCAAGTCAGAGAAGTGATTTTTAGGGAGCATTATCTAAGAGGCACGCAGTCCCAGAAGCACTCAAAAATTTATTATCAGATAAAGTTGGATCACATTTGCTTAGCCATTCAGAATTTAACTACATAGAGCTGCATTCTAATGTGATAGCGTCAGTTTGTTTCCAATGGTTACTACTAGGAAAAAAAAAAGTTCCAAATCTAGAAATATATTTGCTATAATTATTCAGTATCAAATATGGAAATAGGTAAAATAAATATATCACCATACTGTTCACTATTACATATGTAAATATATAACATAGGTTTAGCTAATTTTATCTGATAACTTGAAAATTATCTCTAGGAGGTTAGGATATTATTATATTACCAATGTGACTTCTGTTTGTAGTATTTTTTTAATCTTATGCCTCTTCCCCTAACTCAGATGATTAGAATGTTCCATGCTCATTGTATCAAGTAGTTACCAACATTAGAAATAAGATTTAGCTATTAGGTTTTGAATTTCAAACTCCAGAAGATATGGAAGATTGCAGAATGAGTAAAAGAAACTGTTCTTCCTATCTCAGCTCCCTTTCCAGGGCAAAATCTCAAAGGGCTAGGAAGAGAAAGAAAAGTAGAGACAAAAAAGATGCATCTAAATGTTTGTGACATCATTGAGAAAGAGTGCTTGCTTTAAGAATGCCCACAGAACAAGCTCCAGTGTTGGAGAGAATGACAAAAATTTCAGATGAATTGAGGATCTCTAAAAGCAAGATCTGACGAGGCATGCGGGCTGAGAGCAGCTCACAGAGCTCTCCTTAGGCTAGAGCAATACAGGGGAAGCAAAATTCCTCCAGTGAAAAATGCACAGAGAGCCTGCAGGCTTAATGTGTCCTTGTCATGAGGACGAGGAGGCTTCAGTGACAACCTGCAGGGACCAGTGACCACAGACCAGAGAGAAAGGAGGAATTCTCCTGGGTGCCAGCAGGGAGAGCTGATGACAGTAAGGGCCAGATGGCCCCCCACCTGGCATTTTGTAGACATAGTCCTGTAGGAGAGTCGGTTAGGGCTGACTGAGATTGAGTTTCCGTTACTCAACTGGGAAAGATGGAACTGGGACCCAGAATACAAATTATATTCAGTTAGAAAAAAATGCAGAAAGCTGTGTTTCTTGCATACGTGAACACCTGTGCTTATACACTGAGATCTCTCTCTGCTGTGTTTCTACAAATAACATATAGGACAACTCCTATTGATCAAATATTGCATTCTAACTATCGTATTTACGTAACATGCCTAATTATTTTATTTACCTACTACTCTCTGTTTCTTAACTAAACTACACATCACAATTATTTTATTTATAGATTACCCTTCATTCCATAACCATGGTACATATTAAAAGCTACTATGAGAATATATGTCTGCTTTATCCTGTGTTTCCTTTCTGCTTTTTTTTTCTTTCTTATCCTCCCCTTAAGCTTGTCAACAATGATGGGGAATTTTTACTGGATATAATGTATTCTTTTCCTATATGGTAACAGTAGTTTATCAATCTCAAAAGTATATTCAAGTTTAATGGTCTTCCCTTCTCTTATTATTCCTGTGTCTCTTTATTTTCGTGTTAGGCACTAGAATTCTCAAGTCTGTAGTTACACTGTAATTGATTTTGGTCAACATTTCAGCCTCCCATTCCATTTAGACAAATTTCCTAACATTTTTATCTGATTAAACCACATGGCTGCAGATTCTAAATTCTGGACCTTAATCTTCCTTAATATAGTGCACAGTACCTTAATGGTGCGGCACTCTCTGCTAAGGGCAGGGGATGGGCCTAAGAAAATACATCCATTGCCCAAATACTCAAAAGGAAAGGGGGAAAAGAGCAGAGAAGGTGGGCTGCAATGAGGCTGGCAATGCATGCATACAATGGTTATATATGCCAGAAGAAATTAGTTTAGTTTAGTAGTTTAGATCTGTTTTAAAATTATATTAATTTTAAATATAATAGTAATTATTATTATGATTATTAATGTTCAAACTGAGTTTTGATTTGTCCTAAATTATATGAATGCATACTTAATTATTATGTAAGTTTCTTCATTTATTATAACCGTCATTACATTATTCATTATACTATTTCTTATAAAAAAGATGAAATAATTCCCTTACTTTGTATCTAGTTACTTTCAAATTTTAAGAAACATTGGCTTTCTAAAACATAATGCAAACGAGAAGGAATAGGAGGGTTAGCTACTCTAAAATTTGTTTTTTCTATTCTACATATAAATTTTAATATTTGCAAGATAAATTATTCATATTTCCCCCTACAGATTAGATGTGAATAGTTTTCTACCATGCAAGTATATCACATTCCTTTTTTTAAAAAAAGTCGGCCAGTCCTGTGAGTCTTGAATAGAAGACAATGTGTCCTCTGACATCTACTAATGGACAATGATCACAGACTAGCGCAGGTGGGAAATGCTATTTTAGGGTAATAGCTCACACCTGGAAAGGTCTATTTTTTCTCTAAGATCTTTTTACACAGCGGTGAAAATAAACTAATTAGGTCAAAGCGTCACATTGGGACCCATGAGCTTTCACGATCTCTCTCGGTTGTATCCCCACAAGAGGCCACTGTCCAGATGCAAATAAGCAATAAATTTCAGCCAGAGCAGGAACTCTTGATGCAACCACTTCTTTCAGTGTAGCCGCCACTGTGTTTCATTGAGTTTGAAGTCATGCATTTTTCACAAGAGAGAGAACATGTAAAGAGGGATAAAGAAGATGAGAGAAAGAAAAGAGAACCTGGGAAACAATGGTGGTTTCTAGAACTACAGCCTCTGCTCAGACCCAAGTACCATGAGGCCCTGCTTAGGAGAGATGGTTTTCACAACAAGGGCTCAGGAGCTAGGTTCTTTAGCTGGCCCAGGCATCTATGGAAACTATGTTGATAGCACTCAAGGAGATGGGAAGTCCAGGGTGGACACGCCTGCTTTTATTCCTTGCATAATTTCACCCACAAAAAAGGGAGAAAACAACAACAACAACAACAAGGACTTACCATGTTTCGTCTGGTAGATCCTTTCTGTGGTTTAGTCAAACTCTCCCTGGAGGCTCAGCCTCACAACCACCCGACCCTTAGAATACAGCGGGGGAATCTGACAGAGTAAGACATCCAATAGTATTAGACTAATTTTGATGCGTTTCACCAGTGCTTCTTAATGCAATGAAGCAAGTTAGGCTTTACAAAATAACAAAATATTTTGTTAACAAAATATTTTCTGGCTATTACTTCCCTTACTTAGAAGCTAGGTACTTAAAATTTCTACTCACTTAACTGATGGTTATTGATCATCTATGGCACACATACACTGTATAAAATGTAAGGAGATGCAAAGATTTAAGACCTTCTATGCCCTCAACAGTGAGTGAATATAGGACAAACACCCCACATTTAACACAAGCTTAAAAATATATTCCTTTAAAAATATTAAGTTAAAAAAACCATAATTTTAAAATTAGTCAATCTCATCACTCACTCTAACATTTCTTATATTTATGCTTCTTTACATATTTTGTCTACTTACAAAAACCATGCTTTTATATTTTCACCTTGTTATACTGTATAATTTCACATTTGCTCATGTTCTTAATACTGAACTTATTTTTGATGATTGTAAAGTGCCATCATTCTTCTATTGTTTAGAATTAGGTAAATTGTTTTCTATTCATCATCATTTCATTCAATATTCATTTACTGAGCACTTAGTACATGTCAGGCAGTAGCGCTGGTTGTCAGGGATACAATGCAGTTTCTATTCCTCAGGAATAATCTAAGTAGGAGACAGACTTATAAACAAAGGACTAAATTCAGTGAGATGTGTGCTCAAAGATCTACAAATAAACCATAAGGAATTTACTTAGGACCTAAAAGACCAAATAATAGCCTATTTGATATAGTTCAAACCAATGTAACGTATATAATGTATCTCCTGATGATAGGAGATAGGCAGGGCTTGAGAGAAGACGTAATATTTGAGCAGAATTCTGAAAGAAGCTTCAGATTTATATAGTACATGGGCAGGGAGGGCACTACTGCTCCATCTTTGTCTATTTTACTTCAACTAGGGGTCATGATATCCTTTCAGCATTAACAATGACTTGTCCCTGCAGTCACACTCAATAAGTGATCCCCACTCCTGATGGGGAAATGTGAACATCTCTACTAAGAGGGAGGAGGACATTATAATTTGAAGAAGCCTCTAGACAATACTAATCACTATCCCCTTCTCTCTCTCCCCAAATCCCCTTTCTGCTATCTCTGAAAAGTCACAGCTAGAGGGGGGCGACCCCCATCCAGGGTGACTGGAGCCTACACAGGAGCAACGTGGGGAGTGGTAGGAGATGGAGGTGGATGCACAGGCAGGATCCAGACTGGGAAAGGCAGTGAAAGTCAGGTTAGGGGGTTTGGCCTTGACATTGATGGGGAACCATGAAAGGTTTTGAAGTAGCACAGGGGCTTAGAAGAGAACTGACAAGGAAGGGATGACACATGAGACAAATAACTCTCCAACGAAGAGACAATGATGTTCAAGCTAAGGCAACTGTACAGGGGTTTTCCTTTGTTAAAATGACCAGGAATGGGGCGCCTGGGTGGCTCAGTCAGTGAAGCGTCTGCTTCGGCTCAGGTCACGATATCACGGTTCGTGGGTTCGAGCCCCATGTCGGGCTCTGTGCTGACAGCTCAGAGCCTGGAGCCTGCTTCAGATTCTGTAACTCCCTCTCTCTCTGACTCTCCTCTGCTCATGCTGTCTCTCTCTCAGAAATAAATAAAACATAAAAAAATGACCAGGAATGGTGTTACTTGGAAAAAAGTTATGACATTTTCATTTTTCTTAAAAGATATTTTCAATTTACTATCTGAGAGTGCTGTGGGTATAATGCACATATATGTGTGTATGCACATACACACATATAAAAAGTATGCATAGTACTTCATTTTATGACATGCCTCTCTAAAACTGAGTATTATCCCTGCCATGCTAGCCAAATAAGCCCACTGATACGACACATACATTGATAGGATGCTTTCTCAGGTTATCAAGAAAAATGTAGTGTCTATGTCAATAGTCCCAATGCACATATATAGTTGCAAACACATCTGAAAATGCAGTATGCAATGTGGACAGTTTTTAGAGAGGCATTGATATACCAGGATATATCTTGAGAGGAGCTATCAGGATAGGTGAAGTATTAAAATACCTTCTCACCTGGGAATCGTTTGGAAAAAATGCTGATATTTCAATTGAGGGACAAAATACTAAAGGAACAACTATTGACTATCTTCAGATATTTGAGGGTCTGTCAGAGTGAGAATGCTAAAGTTTTGGTTGATGAAGAAGACATATATAGGATGAATAAGCATACATTTATTGCAGTTAAATGTAGATTCATCCTGAGGCCATGTATTTTAGGAATTAGAACTGAGCAACAGAGATTTATTCTGTTGTATGAAGTAATAACCCTCTTAACACTGCATATATCTAAGTTCTCAGGAACAGTTGGGGAACAGAAGTGTGTGTGTGTGTGTGTGTGTGTGTGTGTGAGAGAGAGAGAGAGAGAGAGAGAGAGAGATTGTTAAAGTGATCTATCTTTGAAGTCTATCAACAGACATAATTCAAATGCAGTGCCTGATAATATCAAAGTACAAGTCCTAATTATTTATGGTAAATATAAAACTTAGGGTTATAGGTAACAAAAATAATGATACAGAGTAAGCCAGAAGGTTTCCTTCCCCCATAGGTACTGGATGACTCTTCTTTCTCATCTGAGATATGGACTGGAAATGGATTCATTCCCTGATTTTGAAAAGGCAGAAGCTTCCTGGTCTTGCACTCATTCCTTGCCCACTGCAGCCCACTGACTATATTCAACAAGTTCACCGTAAGCAACCTCCTTTATGGAAAGGAATACCTTTCTGTCGTTACCTAATTGAATCCTATGTAGTCACTGACATTTACTATTCCCTCCTAAAAACTAATTTCTCTAGATTTTCAAAAAAAAGTTGTCTTTCCCATCTTTTCCACTGGACTCTAAGCTCAGTGAAGGCATGGGTCACATTTATTTTGTTCATTACTATGTACCTAGATTTCAGCGTAGCATGGAACAAAAAGTAGGCTTTCATTGTCATTCTTCTTTGCCAGCCCATCCTTCTCTGTCTGGCCTTTAAATACAGATTTTCCTCAAACTTGTTTTTGTTTTGTTTTTTTTTTAAATCAGAAGGTGATTTCTTCTTACCTGTTCTTTGACTTTGATGAATCATCTTCAGGATGAACACAAGTTCTAAATCCACATATACAATATCCAAGCTGATATTCTAAAGCTTTAGATGTTAAACGTTTTGCACTTAATAACCTTTTGGACACTTAGAAATGATCGAGGAACAAAGAGTTTTTATTTATGTGTGTTGTATTATACGTGTATTAATAAGTAGTATATTAGCTATTAAGACAGAAACTTTTTAATTCATTAAAAATAATAGTAAAAATGTCATTGCTTATTTAAAAATGTTTTTATGATAAATATATTAGAAAATAAAAAATTAGTATAAGGCTGTGGTACCTGTTTGTACATTGTTGTACATATTTGCAAATGTGTGTCTGAATAGAAGACAGTTGGATACTCACATCTGCATTCAATATCTTATGGTATGCTGTTTTGGTTGAAGTATATTAAGGAAATAGATAGGAAAGGGATTGATATTACAATAACCTTATTAGGTGATTATGAATACTCTTCTTTGATATTACACTAAAACTTGGCAAGTGGTAGAGGACTAAAAGTTGATTTCAGTGTGAAATCTGAAAAGACTGTTATGGCCTGAATTGTATTTCCAAAATTGAAACTCTAACCCTAACCCCTCAGTGTGACTGCCTTTGGAAATAGGGCTTTGAAGAGGCAATGTAGATTGAATGACTGATAAGGATGCAGCTTAATCTAATATGATTGGTATCTTTATAAGAATAGGAAAAATAGCAGAGCTGCATATGCTGAGTGAGAGGGTGGCTAACTGAAAGCCCAAGGAAAGAGGACACAGGAGAAATCATATCTGTTGGCACCTTGATCTTGAACTTCAGGCCTTCAGTACTATGAGAAGAGAAATTTCTGTAGTTTAAGCCATACAGCCTGTGGCATTTTTGTTATGACAGGACTATCAAACCAATATACAGATCAATGACATTTCAGAACTCTGTAATGTTAAAATCCATTCTAGCTCTTTGAGTGGATCATATATCCATGCATAATTTTGAAAATATTGATTGAGATACTGATTTTCCAAATATTGACATAATTCATTTTACTAAATCAAAAAACATATTTTCTTAAAGTTATCATTCTAGTCTCATGAAGAATGTATTTACTGGATATCAAGTTTACAGAGGCAGACGCTAGTTTTCCAATTTCTTTTACATTTACCTGAAAACTTGAATTTTATTATGGGCAATAAATGCTGTCAGTGGTTTTCTTTGAAGTGAGGGACTGATTTTAATTCAATTTCAACATGTCAGCCAGATAATGAAATCTGAGCAATCATGATTTGTCTAATGGTTGTTCTTTCAGATAAAACTGGTGCACCTTGAAAACATTGGCTAGTTAGTTCAGTTTGCAACTGAGACAATCAAATAAGTGTTTTTTTTTTCTTTTTTCCTGAAGATGGTCTGTATGTACGGCAAGTTCTTTTTGTGTACTTCCCATTTGCTCACAAGATTGTTAAAAAGATAAATACCCAAGGGTTTACATTTGGCATTTGATAAAATTAGGATTTTATTGGCTTTTAAACTTTTTTTTTTTTTTTTTGGTAAGTAAAGAGTATAATGACAACTGACTACTGCTAAAGTGCCAGGAGTTGTAGCTGGCATTGGTTTTGCACCATTAGCAAAAAGACCAATGCAGTGAAAAACAGAAAATAACACCTTAGTAATGTTATGAAATTAGATTTGATTATGTAGGTTTTCAGAAACATTCGGGGAGCCCTAGAGGTCTGTGGACCACACCTTGCATTTGGTTCTTCCATAGAACCTAGCATTCAACAGATCCAACACTGAGCTAATTTTCTTCCCACTAGGTCTGAGACTCTTTCTTCTTCCCAACTTGTTGGCAGGTCCTGTCATGTACCTATTTACTTAAGACTGCAACCTAGCATCATCTCAATTCCCTGTTCTTGGGTTTTGTGATGGAGAATCTGGGAGAAATGGAAGGGAAGGTAACAACAGCAGGGCAAACAGGATTTTTGTTTTTAAAATTTTTATATTTTTAATTAATTTATTTTTTTTTTATTTTTGAGAGAGAGAGAGAAAGCATGAGTAGGGGAGGGGCAGAGAGAGAGGGAGACACAGGATCCAGAGCAGGCTTCGGGCTCTGAGCTGTCAGCAGAGAACCCAGTGTGGGGCTCAAACTCACAAACCACGAGATCATGACCTGAGCTGATTGAGACGTTCAACCGATTGAGTCAGCCAGGCACCCCAGAGGATTTTTATTTGACTCTACTTAACTGTTCATTCTTTGTCATTTACACATATACATCAAACTTCATGATAAAGCCAAACAAATATTCACTTTCTTAAATATGCCATTCTTTCTCTCTAGACTCCTTATTCAATGCTTATGTTATCCTCTCTGAGTGGAACATTATTTTCTCCTGATATTCATTTCCCACTCCTGCCCTTTTCATGCTATGGTCTCACCTTAGGTAACACTTCATCATTGTCTGATTCTGCTTCCATAGCATCTTTTATCACAGCATGCATGACAGTATACTGGAGTTGACTGTTCCATTGTATGTGGCCCCTGTCAGACCTTAAGCAATATGAGGGCAAGTACTGTTAGAAGTTACCACACAATCACCTAAGGCAGTTACTTGTTGGCATGGTTTTATAGAATTTTAATTGTAGAACAGATTTGTAAAACCTGAGTTGATATACATAATATAAAATGTCAAGTTCAGGATGATAAATATGTCTTGTTTTAATGCCCTATGTTCAAGTGTTTATAAAGTATTCAAATTGAAAATATAGATCTGAGAATTTAATAGTTCTTTTTATAATTACACTGTTTCCATTCCCAAAACTTTCAAATAAGATGTAAACCAATTAAAATACCTAGAGTTTGTCAGATGTACCTTATAATGTAGCTCATTGTTATACAAAATAGAAACAGGAACAATTTTATTATCATACAAAAGGATATTATTGCTACAGAAATGTATACTGTTGAAAGACTTTCAGACATGCCAAAGAGTGAAAGGAGAGCTAGATTTAGGGATCTTTCTCAATTATTAGATAACTGTGTTATCTCTGTTGAGAAAACAGTAGAAGCAGCAATGGAGTAAAAGAATACTCCAGTAGCAAACAAGAATTGGATTTTTTAATTAAAATACATCAATATTATCTTTTTACTAGAGTTAAGTAATTACTTGATATAAACTGTCTTATAAATATGGATAAACATTTCTCACATTTTTTATATTCTTAGACTTTAATTTTTGTTTCACATATAAAAAATATACATTCGCTTTCAGCTTTCAATATTCAGTCACAATTCACCACACTCGATAGCAGAGTTTTGGCATTGCCATCATAGTAGGTGAAATGTTGGTGTCCCCAGCTAAGTCCTTCCCACTTGTAAAGGTTAATGGTCTGAAGAGCTTTCTCACATGGAGAGCAAAAGTAGTTCGTCCAAAGCTCAGGCTAAACTTCATCAAGAGGTCCTGGTGGGCTGAATTATATTTGAGTGTACAGTGTAGTCCACGGCTCTGCTCACAGAAGGACATTTCTGAACATGGCAGGGGATGTGAGAGAAGGGGTGGAGAAATGAATCATGCCCTAGGAATTATGGATCCACATGGGGTTTAAATTTGTATGAAATATTGATAGATGCTGGTTGATGACCAAAACAGTAAAATGACACTGACTTGGGAATAGGAAACAGGAAAGAAATTGTTAGAAAGACACTTGGGGATTTGCTCCAAGACCATTCTCTAAGGCAAAGAGAGACTCTGAAAACTTGAAACATGATGAGCTTAATATGCCAATCTGGTATTTTTCTGTATCCTTTAGGTGCACTTGACAATGAAGACAATTCCTTTGAAGATTTTGCCACTGGCCAGAAATAACATGTAATAAAAATGCAAGGCAGACTTGCAAACAAAGAGTACACCCCCCTGCCCCCTGCCCCTTGCAATAGTCTCTAAAGGGAGTTGTGTGTTCTAAGGTGGCAGGAAATCTGATGAAAGCATTTTAATTTAGCTTTGTTAGTTTTTAAGAGTCAAACCCAAAACTGACCATCAGAATTTTAAAGCATATTCCAATGTTATGTAAGTCTCTTAAAATATGGAGAAGACCTAAATTGTTTCTTCCATCTGATCTGTGTGAAATGAACATCTCTGTCTTTGAAACATAAGAGAATGTTATGAAAATTAAATTTGGACAGTATTTTATATTTTTGAGACTTAAAATTTAAAAAAGTACATTAAGTTTAAGGAAAGACATGTCTAAGCAATAGAATTTAATTTTTATTTCTTCTTTTAATTTAGTGAAGCATTATCATTGCACACAAATTTAATTATTTGCTCTTCTCATTTCAGATGTAGGAGGTATATTCTTATTCATTTTTTAAAAATACGGTGGATTTTTTTTTTCACCATATCTAAGGATTTCTTTATCATTGCTTTTAGTTCAGAATTTCACATACAAAACAAAGTTCCTCATAAGAACTGTACAGATTGGTCTGCAAGTAAACTATGATTTACACAAACAAAACCCACAAAAACCCCACATAGCTGGCTGTCCCAGAGAGGTGCAGAGATGGGACAGAGTTACGGGCTGCACTCAGGGGCCAGGTCTTCCAAGAAGACATAGGAAGAGGGCCCAGGTGGTGATTACACCATAGACTCATAACAAGCAGTTCGAGACTGTCTCCAGTATGATGCAGGGTCTCCAGTATGATCCGCAGGGTCTGGTGGTCCCTGGACTCCTACGTGATGCTCTGGGCATCCTTAAACTTATTGGTCAAGAGCAGGAACTGACTCAGCAAGAATCGCCAGACATCAAACTTGCAGAGTTTCCCAGACCCATGACACACTTGCTGCTCACTGACCGCAGGCCACCTCTGGACACTGAAGAGGAGGATGGGAGGTTGGATACTGGGGTAATGTGGACCAGAAGAGTTAATGTTAGGGACCCGGGCTTAGATAAGATTCACCTGGCTCACAGAGGGAGCCAGCTCGTCAAGGTACAGTGGGAAGGAGAGTTCAGTCATGGAGCCAGCACCCTGTACTCTCCATAGGCGCAGATGTGCCGCTTTCGAAAGAACTCATGCAAAAATATCAATCGCAGCCTCATATGGGTACTTGGTCTCAGTGTATTTTTCACACTTGGTTGTTTGAATAATCACTGGCCCGGAATTTTTGGTAGGATTCAAGTCACTGTTTAGGGCTTTATAAACTTCTAAAAAATTTGAAACCCTTGGGAAATTCAGTTACTTCCAGATATCCTTTGTCACAGTCTTGATGTCAATGAGAACAGGAAATAGGTTGTGGATATTCAGCTTAAACTGATCACATTGTTTCCTCGCTTCTTCCACTATTATCCCCTGCTCTCTCAGTCCTGTCCAGATGCCGGGGATGGCCTGCCTCAGCACCAGCTGGATCTCAAATGCCTGGAAGCCAGCAACAGCGGGAGGAGTCATCCAGGCCCCCTGCTCCACCAGGACCTGCCACCATGTCGCCTCATCAATCACCACCTTGATCTGTTCTTTATCCAGAGAACTGCAGACTCTCCAGTTCCCACTCAGGATGTTGTGTTTAGTTTTCTTCTCCTGTTCTTCATTCGTACACGGGATCCCATTTTAGAGAAACTTGTAGTCAAGGCCATACTGATTTATATATAACAATTATATATAAACAAAGAAGTTCACAAATATTATTTTTAGGACATTCCCTTACTTCTAAAAGAAAATTGACAAGTTCTAAAATATACTAAGAGGACAGGAATGGGGAATGTAGAAGAGAGAGGAAAGTAGAAGTTGTTAAAATTTAGATGGAATTTTTAAAAATAGAAAACTAAAGTAGCAGTTGAACTGATTGAGAAGATCAATCTGCCTATTCCCCCACAAACCAGGTGTAAACATAATTGGCAAAGCACCAGGGCCAGGATTAATGTGTTCCTGTATGTTTATGAAAAGAATAATGTAACTTTGGTGAGGATGCAGTCTAGAAGCATTCCCATTCTGGGCTTTTGTAGCACATTCCCTGCACAGTGTTGCTACGCTAAACAACAATGGGAGAAGGTGAATAGAGCTGAGTTACAGAGAAAACCCCATGACAGAGCATCAGAATGGAAAATTGCTATAGTATGAACGTAGCTAGATATACATCAGTGGTAGCTGCCAATTATATAGGTGATGTTGCACTGGGGTCACCATGAAGGCAGGATTCATGTGTTTATTTCAAATACTTCATTACTGAATGCCATATTCCTTAGCATATTCATTCCTCAAAAATAGTTATTGATTGAATAATGTTGAGAAACACTGTCTCAGTAAAGTATCACATAATCTGTGGCTGTGGTGGTGGTGGTGTGTGTGTGTGTGTGTGTGTGTGTGTATGTGTGTGTTATATCTTGTGTATTCATTCCAATATCCCTTGGCTAAATGGCAAAATGTTCTGTGAGTAGCACATGATGTACTTCTAGTAACCTAGATAGAGGGGGTGAGCCAAGAAATTACTGTTTATTGCTGCATTTTTTTCCTCCATTATATGCTCAGTTTGCACCTGTTATATAAATATAAACATAGCAAAGAAGAACATAAAGAAGAGGAAAAGGCATATACAAATATGCAATATAAAGAAAACTAATTACGTACACCTTTGAAAAAGAACAGGGAGAAAGAAATGATTCTGAAGTTTCACTATAAAGATGGAATCAATTTGTTCCCCCAGTTAGTCAATTCTGCCTTGATATATCTTTTTTTTTTTTTTTTTTTTCAGGCCAAATCTGTGATAGTAGCAGATATTAACTGTGGAAATAAACTAGCAAAATGCATGTTGCACTAAAGGACAAATATAGTTAGCTCTGTCTTGAAGCTGTGGAGAAAAAGTCCTTCACTAATTTGTCTCTAGATTAAGGGGTAGATTAAACTTGACTTCACATCTATTGCCAAGTAAGTTAGCAATTTATTTGTAACTTCATTTATTTTTATGCCTTTTATTATTTTCCCAAGTTGCTAGGTTCAGATTTTTTACATGGGGCTGATTTGTGGACTGTGCCCATGAAGTAGAAGATGAGGTCAAATCCATCCGTAGGAAAGCATTATTTATTAGAAAGGAGATCTATTTCAGGAGACATTGTAGGAAACTGTACAGCCCCAGATCAAATATATCTTTCTTTCCATGGAATCTCTTCTTGGCTTCCAGAACTCAGCTTATAGCCTTTAATAGAAATGAATGTGACCCAAAATATCTCACCACTTTAATTTGTTGTGATTGATCTGTATGGCAGTGCTGATATCACCATCTTAATTAGTTGCAGCAAATTGTATCTGACAAACCATTAGATAATATATTCATTCTTTCCATAGAGGTCTTATGCTGAACCAGATTCTTTACATACTTTATCTCATGTAGTCTTTCTTCATTCAGTTTTGACAATTAGTAAATATTATCTGCAATGTGTGGATGATAACCCTAGAGAAATTATTAACATGGTTGGAATCACAAACCCAACAGTGGCAGCGTTGGGACTTGAATTGCAAGGATATTTCTGAAACTCCTCATCTTAGCCACCAAGCTACAGATAGTCAAGATTATGTTGAAATAATATCAACTTGTCATCAGTATTAGCATAAGCTATAATAGTGTGTCATGGTATAGCTATAGCCAGAATTTAGAGGGAATAAAGTAATTAACCATTTGCTGAGTAGTCTGTATCATAACATAGTTTTCCAATATTTTTCTCAAGTGAGAAGAATTGGGGAAATGCTTTATAGTTAAACCTAATACCAGCAGACAAACTGGACTTAAAAGGTTGTGAAAATTTATATATCCAAAATTGTTATATCTTATTTTGTTCAAGTTGGGTTAAAATACTCTGGTAGAAATAAAGAGTAAAGTCACTAAGAGAAGCAGTTTGTTTTTGATAGAAAGCCAAATTTTAAAATGCCAGCAGTATGTACCAGAACAGGAAGGGTTAGTAAACAAGTCAATAAAATGTATCATTTTGTTATAAAAGCTAGTAATGCAGCATGAGTGTAATGGGTTCTTCCAGAGAGAGAAATACTCCCTGCCTGTCATGCAGGGTAAAGGAAGACAAGTTAGCCTGGTTTCAACTGAGTCCCATCTTAGTAATTTTCCTAAAGATTTTGTAAGGAAGATGCACTAAACAGCTTTCTGCCACTCTTAATAGGGTGATTCTTGTGTTCAGAGCATGTGAAACTCTACAAGCAGTATTATGGGAGAAATACAAACAAACAAACCCAGGCATCACTTTCACTGTGATCCATGAGACTGATCTTTAGGAGGGCGGTATGTTCTTACTTGTGCGGTGAAGCTGAAGGTTTGGTCTGACAATCTATTTCTGACATCTCCAAAGAACTGCCTACCCCAGAGCCTTGCATGATGAAATCCAATTTAAAAGGAAAACCTTTTAATTGAGCCCTATGAGTAAATCCCATTCACCTGCAACCCTTCCAACGGTATGCTCCCAGGTTAGAAAGAAGCACTCATGTGATAGTTGGAGGGGCCAATGCGAATTTTGTAAGACAGGAAGGTAAGTGAATGACTACCCTTCTGGTAGAGAGGAAGTAGTTGGAGGCGGAACAAGTCCTAAGGCAGACATCAAGGTCTCCATTTAGAATCAAAACAATAAGGTAGTGAAGACTGTTTGGGACAGCCTCATTGAAAGGGATTTGTTTCTTTCTTCTCCTCTGGGTGTAACCCATAATGACTGCAAGTGGCTGAGAGAAGTCCCATATTCAGCAAGGCTCCTACACCACGTGGCAGCAATTTAGAAATGGGTGAGGAAAGTTATCAATGCAGAATGGAGGCTGGGACACAGATTGCCTTGCAGTGTGCTCCTTTGCAAACATGGAACATTCTGAACAGATAGGTGGAAAATAGCAATTAGGTGAATTTACTCTGATATTCTATCTTGACTCCTGACATACAAGACATTCCCCAGATCTTGCAGAGTCCCAAAGGGTACGGGGGAAAAAGCTGTGTTGAGAGCCAGAGGACAGCCACGGAGCTACCTTCAAAACATACAGAGCAATGAATTAGCCAAGACTCTGAGCTAGGAAGCCCAAAGCCAGGGCCAAAGAGAAGAAGGGTCTCAGCCTTAGGTTTTGCAGCATCTGTAAAAGAGGTGAAATCCAGCAAACTGGATAGGAGGGATGGGAACATCATGATTCTCCCCCTTGGTTAGTTTCAGCATTAGGGGTGGAAAACACAGAATGTTCAAGAACAAAAGCGGGTCAAAAATGCATTAGCAGTTACCAACAGATGCCTACAGAAGAGATGAGACCCACGTACCACATGAGAGTGGGCCAGCATACACCTACAAGATAGCCCAAGAAAAATGGATCCATCTCCAATCTCTTTTTTTTTTAACGTTTATTTATTTTTGAGAGGCAGAGCGTGAGCAGAGGAGGGCAGAGAGAGAGAGAGGAAGACACAGAATCCGAAACAGGCTCCAGGCTCTGAGCTGTCAGGCCAGAGCCAGACGTGGGGCCTGAACTCACAAACTGCAAGATCATGACCTGAGCCAAAGTCGGCCGCTTAACCAACTGAGCCACCCAGGCTCCCTATCCTTTTCCAATCTCAAAGGATAACTGCATTAATGAAGGAGGGAGAATATGGGAAGATAGTTCTGAGGGTGAGATTTGGAATTTGAATTGATTACATATTGTCTTGAGACTGTTTTGACATGTTTTGAAGAAGAACAACAAAGGTTTTAAATAAGAAAAGCTTCAGAACCTTACATTCGTTTTCTACAAGCCAGAATGGTAAGCCATGAAGCTATTTAGATCACTTATAGAACATAAAGAGAGTACAGATTTTGGCTTATCTGCATTAGAGTGCAAAATTTCAACCATGCTACATATGTCAGACCCAGATGAGAGGATCCACCCCTTCACTCTTTTTCCACATTTAGCATCTCATAAACTTAGTAATTTTCCTAAAGATTTTATAAGGAAGATGCACTAAACAGCCTTCTGCCATTCTGGCATCCCGCTGGATCTCTACAGTAAATCTCCCAGCAGTCATGGCTCTGACATGTGACCCCCCAAGCAGGCACAACTTTCGAAGAAGTGACCACGAGTCTACCAGCTTGCACTACTTTTCCTGAGAGTAGCAATTTTTTCAGACTCGCTGGTACCAAGATTGTGGATAGAAGGGTTCTCTCTTGCTATCTAGGCTGTAAGTAGAGTAGACTTCCATTTCAAAGCTTGATACCTCGATAAAAGGGCGCAGTCTGAAATGATGACTTGCATTTGTATGGCTGTGACTAAAAATGGGAATGATGTATACATTGAGGTATAGGAATACATGAGATTGACTGGTTCGTGCCAGATTCACATCTGATAGTGTTTCCAAATGATGAGCTTTCAAAGTGGCTGAAAATTAACAATCACCCATGGATCTTTGGAAAAACATTCCTAATGCCATCATAGAGATCTGATCCAATGACACAGTAAAATGTTTAAAACACTTTCACATTGCTTTTTTCACAAAATAGCACTGGATGAACATGCCGAGGTCTCCATTATTCAAAATGGAAACGAGTTTCAACGATCTCATGTGTGCAGGTCACTTGACTGGAAATGCTGAAATGTCCTAGCCACAGACAAGGGCTTTGTCCTGCACTTTTATTTCTAGGTAAACTGTCTAACCTTTCTGAGCCACAATTTTATCATCTCTAGAATAGAGGTAATTATCTACATTGAGAATTACCATGACAATAGTGGTAACAGCTCTCAATTCACACATAAAGGACATTGACATTATTGTTGTTGTTGAGGGTTGAGCATCACCTGTCAGCCATATCTGACATTAATGAAAATGGCAGGTACTTGAATTGCATAAGCTACAGTTAGGAAATCTGACAAAGTCAAGTATAATCTCACAACTTAAAATGTATTTCAGTGACATATTCATTATTCTTATTGATACCTTTTTTGATAGGTTTGAATACCTGTCACATTATTTATAATCATAATTATAATTGTTATTGTAACAATTATAATGCACTATTATTGTTATAGCAATATGACTCAGCCCTCCAATTTGTTCTCTTAAGTTTCTGCTCTTGTCTTACATAGCTCATCATTTTATGTATGCCAAATGATATAGTAAATGCTTGATTCCTATGTTTTTAGTTTTGAGAGGCATATATTTGCAGCAATCATCTGGAACATGTTTTCCTCTTCCTTCGAATTTTATAGTTTCTTTTTTTTTAATTTGAATTCAATTTTTCCCCTCTTACCTATACTCAGATAATGAAAATTTATCTGGTCTGCTTCGTCATCAAGAGACAGGATGACAACATTATGGATTTTGCTTCACTATCTACTGTGAAGGTTGATCAGATACCTCTTTGAGATCCTACCCCCTCTCTCCTTCTTCACTCCAGGTGGATATGTACCTCCCTTGCTTTCATTGTCCTTGACTATTAAGCATGCAGTGTGTCTCCCTATTGTTCTGAGGTGTGACTGTCTCCCAACTGTTATCTGAAGTTAACCCATAAAGTGTCTTGGAAACTGCTCTTTTATTTATTTATTTATTTATTTATTTATTTATTTATTAACATGTATTTATTGTTGAGAGACAGAGACAGAGCATGAACAGGGGAGGGGCAGAAAGAGGGGGAGACACAGAATCCAAAGCAGGCTCCAGGCTCTGAACTTTCAGCACAGAGCCCAATGCGGGGCTAGAACCCCCAAAATGTGAGATCATGACCTGACCAAACGCTTAACCAACTGAGCCACCCAGGTGCCCCAGAAACTGCTCTTTCAAGAGGCACCACTGCCAACCTCTTCCTTTTTCTTTCCTCTCATTAATTCTACAAATAATTGTTGAGCACCTACAACCTACCAGGCAATGTTACATTGAATGTCTTCCCTTTATCCGCTAACTATAGAGGTAGTTAAGTTCCTGTTTATGAATTCTTTGTTTCTCTCTGTTTTCTATGTTTTAATTTCTGAATAGATGTAAAAATAAAATGGCTATAATATCTACTTATAAAAATATCTTTCTTGCAGTGCAGTATTAATCATTACTAATTACAGAGTAATTATTCTAAACTAAGCACTAACTAAAGGCTTTGCATGAATTGATCATATAGTTCTCCTAACAACACTATTGTATATCTTTTGTCATAATTTTTAGAAAAGAAATCAGAGTTAGAGAAATTAGTTAATTCCTTAAGGTCAAACTGTTAGAACCCAGTAAAAAACAAAAATCAAATTCAGAGAACTGTACTTTTAACTATTATGCAAAACTGATGGCTTTTCAGTTCTTTATTTTCTTCCCAGAGTTCAGTTAGTAGAGCTCAGAGAGAATTAAAAATAATTAATAATAACAATAACAATAACAATAATAATAATAATAAACTTAAAAAAAAAAGTTTCCACTTTTTCCCCCACAGTGAGGAGCGCTGGGACTGAAGTTTATTTAAGCCAACCATGTTTATTTTTCCAAATTCAGTTTCAAAAGCCTGATAATCAGTGAAATTCATTCTTAGGTTCTGACCATAGGTTGTAATCATCAGCTTTTGATGGCATTTTTGGTTTTAATTTTTTGTGTCCTAATGGGAGAGGGTATATTGGGTTAGACAGATAGACAGAAATACAGTTATGGGTATACACAATCATATGCCTATACACGTGTATGTGTGTGTCCCAGACATATGAGCACACAGAATTGGCATGGGAGAGCATCTTCATCGCTGTAGAGTTTTCTAAGTCCCACTCCTAGATAACATTAAAATGCCACCTGATGACAAATTGGACACGTGGCATTCTAGGCGTGTGTGTGTGTGTGTGTGTGTGTGTGTGTGTGTTGTGTGTGTATTATATATACTTAAAAATCTCCCACTGCAGCCATTCTCCACATTGTCAATTAAGGTGCTCCAGTAGTGAGGCAAACCATGAGAGACTCTTGAATGCTGACAAAAACTGAGGACTGATGGACATGGGGGGATGGGGGGATGGGTATGGAAGAGGGCACTTGTGGGGATGAGCACTGGGTGTTATGTGGAAACTAATTTGACAATAAACTATTTGTTAAAAAAAAAAAAAAAAAGGTGCTCCAGTAGTAATGGACCCATTGTGGATTGGTGTCCAGAGTGGCTTCATATTGGATCCTCCTGCTAGTCAACTTGATTAAAGGGAGATTCCTTTGTACATACAAATGCCTGTAACACATTGCCAAGACAAATGGGATTTGTCTATATTCTAAATATACTTAAATCTCACAGAAATCATTTATAAAGGGTTTTCTTTTCTTTGACCATTTAAATTTTATTTCCTAAAAATTGCAGAAACCATGGGAAATTCACAGCAGCCCCTTCAGCAATTCATAGCAGATGGGGATCAGAAGCTTTAATACATGCAAGAAGATATAGTTGCCCCTCCCTAGTAGTAGACCTTTTATTTCAGGATAGACAGTGATCCAGGTTTAAAAATGACTTGTGGGTGATATATATAGGAAGTACAATATGTTCCAATTTGACAACAGGAACAGTACTTTTTTAGAAGAAAATATAATGCAGGGATTCACTCATATTCAATTATATATTTTTAAAAAGGCAGAGGGTTTCAGTGGTACAGTGATGAATTATTTCACCAACGGAGGGTTTGGGGAAGGGCTATCTGACTGAATATTCAGGAGAGAACAGGTGTCAATGTAGCCAAGCAAGGATTTAACTCATGATTTTTTTTCCCACCGAATTTCCTGCCTGCTGGAATAAACTAATGCCTTATTTTAGCAATGGTTAGGATATTAAATCAATGGGATCTGTTTAATGGAACAATCAAGTGAAAAAAAGAGTAAAATCACTGGTGGGGGGCATGAGTGAGGGCTGGATGGCATTCTCAGAGTTAACTTTCAGATTCTCTAGGCCATTGCTTTTACCTGAGTGCCACTCCTCACTTAATTGATACAGTGGTGAGTTGGGGTCAAGCATCTAGCCAAGCTATATATAAACCTGGCTGAACGTAAGGATAGCCTGGGGAACTAATAAAAAATACCCATGTCGGGGCCCATTCCGAGACCAATTTCAGCAGAAACTCTGTGTGGGGAGCATGTGATGAATGGGTATTTCTAAAAGCCAATCTGTCCAGGGTGATGCTAATAAGTAGACTGGGTTGCGATCTGTTGGTGTACTGGATATGAAGGTGGACCTTGGTTGCTGAAAGTTGTCTGTTCTTAAGCTACATTTTTCTAAATCACAACATAATCTCTCCTTAACTTTCCTCATTTATCAGGTTGCAAAAATAATAAAACGTGCTTATAAATCTTAGCAAACACTCCATTTTGTGAAATCATGGCAATTAATGTATGTGTCCCTTTCTTCATTATCACAGTGAGGATATAACC
The DNA here is from genome assembly GCF_003009895.1 of Hyaena hyaena. Taxonomy (NCBI): domain Eukaryota; kingdom Metazoa; phylum Chordata; class Mammalia; order Carnivora; family Hyaenidae; genus Hyaena; species Hyaena hyaena. Next base: position 989,052 of record NW_024081139.1, on the reverse strand, counting down.
TTCTGAAAGGCATTGTTGTTTATATCTAGGTAAATGCTTGCTGAGATCTTGGCATTAAGATGATAAAGTTAAGCTTCTACTCTCTCTTAATAGGATTTAGAAAGAAATAGAGAGATTAATATCACAACTGAGATAGAGAGTAGAATTGACCTTTTGTATTAAATGAAGGGCAACCTAAAAAAGTTGTTGGATCTTAAAACAAGTAAAATACTTTATAATCCAACCAATATAATTTCTTAGATCAGCTTTTACCAAGTGGCCTTTTAGTGGTTGCTTTTAAGTGAATATTTTATCATATTTCTAAAATTTGTGAAAGGCCATTAAAAGAATCGTAGAATTGCCCAGTGTTAAACCTACACAGCAGGACCTAGCTACGTGGTTGAAAGAAATTAAGTTTATATCCACCATAAGCCAGATCTTTTCCTCTCTTTGAACTTTGGATTCGGTGTTGTGCTGTTCCCACTGACACCGTAAATTAAAGGATAAAATGGTGACTTTCCACTCTGTTTCCCATAATGATGTATTCTTAGCTGAGCTTAGGTGAGAAATTTGAATGTTTCAGAAAACCAGATTGCTTTCTTTCCTGCCTCAGGGACCAAACTGGCACAACACACGATCGTATATCATTCCAAAAAATTTATACTTGCTTACAGTATTAGATTTTGTTTTAGCCTTTTATTTCTTCTCAACAGATTTTTCACAGCCACAATACTGGAGGCTGTTTCTGAAAACTGCTAATTTTTAAAAATAGACCAGTCAACCAAATTAGCAGGATGACTGAGGGAGAACTTTATTAGGGAGTGAACAGCCGTAAGGTCTCAATAAATCTTTTTAGTCATCTGAAAAAATGAAAAGCTTGGAGGGATGAAGGGGGTGGGGCATGATTAGCTCAGATTTATTTAAACAACCAAGAAAAGCAAATGCATGATTTGGTATAAGTCCCTGTGAAATTTCATTTCCATAGACTATTTCTTGCCTGAGGGGTACAACCATTTTATGTGATACTATAGATTTAACAACTAGATGTTCTATCTATTAGGGACTACTTATTTTAAAATACTTACCAGTCTCGCTCAACCTTTCCTTCATCTGTGAGCTTTCTAAACACCTGAATTATATATAGCTCATTATATTATAGTTTTTTTTTTTTAAATGTTTTTCTTGCTAGTTTGAGTCCCTCTAGTGCAGGACTTACATTTTTCCTTTATGCCTGGTGTATGGTGGGTACTTGAAAATACACTCATTCAATTGAAATAAAGGCTGCATTAATCTTTGAAAGTATAATTTTGCTTATCTTTTTAATGTGGATGACTTCCCTGATTGAGATTTTCAAGAGCATAGACTGAGTCTAGCATTATAGTAGGCACTCAGTAAATGCTTGTTTCTCACAATATTGCATCATTATTTTAGTATATACTTAGGATTGCTAACCCAGCTTTTATGGGAAACATTTATAGGGTATTTTCAATTTATAGGCTACTTCCAAAGTCAACTGCAGGAGAGTGATCTTATTTGGAGTGTCAATGGAGATTTCTTTGAAGAAGTGATATTTGAGCCATGATCATAAAAACAGGTCAGCAAGAGTAGTGGAGGGGAATATATATGTGTTGGGGTGAGGAGGCACATATGACATAGCGGCAAGAGTATGTGCAAAGGTCCTGAGGTAAATAGAGAGTTGACACATTAAACAAACTGATAAAAGACAGTGTTGCTGGAACGTGAAGTAGGGAAGAATGACTTTAGCAAAAAAAGGTTAATGATAATACCTGTCTTTTAAAATCTTTCTGTTAGGTAAAACAAAGAGAGAGCTCTAAGAAAAGATGTGGCCAGATAAGACACTACTGAAGCAGTCCAGGCAAGAGAAAATTGTGTCTTATAATTGGGAGTGATAATGGTGGTGATGCTGAGAAATGCAGTGCCTCAAGCATAGTCAAAAGTAACATCAACAAGGCTTGCTAATGAATTGAATAAAGGGTGAAAAGAAAGAAGATGGTCAGGATGACTTTTGTTTCTGGCTTTGTAAACAGATGTATAGTTGTACTTACTAAGAGATGAAATACAAGAAGAAGGCAGGAGTGCAATATTGCTAAACTTGGTACATATTGTCATTGACATGCTTCTGAATTTCAAGTGGTGACACCAGGAAGACAGCTGATGCACTCCTCCAGAGACGGGTAGAGGACTGGGCTGGAAATATAATCAGAGTCATTGGCAGGAATGACTGGTTTTGAGCTGAAGCCATACACTGGGCTGACTGGCCTGGGATGAAGTAGATGGAAAGTAAAGGGGTACCTTTTACTGAGACTACACAGTCCCAGAATTTAACAGAAATGGAAAAATGGACAAGCAAACAAAATTGAGGAGGTGGGTGCAGAGACGTAGGAGGAAAACAACAACAAAAAAATATGATGGTATAGGAGGAAAAAAACACTACAATCCTGCAAGAGGGAGGTGTGGTCAGCTAAGTAGAAGGCCCAAAAACTTCAACTATATTTAATAACATGCTGGGATAGAGTAGATGGTGCTGATGAGAAAATCACTATTGAATAGCTCCCTCTACCTGTTCACGTCTATATGTCCCATATCAAATTGAAAACTTGTATGTGTAAAAAGATTTTGTTTTATCTTGTTTAGGCTAGATTATGCACGGTGAATAAATGGAGTAACAGGGAAGTTGGAGTTTTATAGAAAATAGAATAGTTTCAGAGGGTAAGAGAAACAAAATGTGGTAGGACTGCATGACAATGAGAGTCCAGCTGAGGTTAATAAATATACAATAATTATAGTGGCACTAATTTTACGTGCATTGTTATTGTGTCTAGCTGAGCCCAGCTGCACACCTGCAGGCCAGATAAAGCAAATAGTTGGCTTCATCGGTGGTTGATAATTTTCATGATGAAAAAGCCAAAGCCACTGGGGCAGGGACTTTTGTATATTGACATAAACTTATTGATGTAATGATCCATCCAATTTAAGCTGGTTAAGAAGATAAAAACAGAAGGAAAGAGCAGGCACAGCTAATGAATAAGGTGAATTCTATGATAGTGATATGAAGTTGCCTGATCCGATAGGGTGGAAGAGTGATCTTATGGGGAAACTTCAAATATCAATCTAATGAATAGAGGCCAATAACAGTGGCATCCAGGAAATGGAGGTTACAGTGAGGTAGAAAAATAATCACACGGGGACTACTTCAACAATAGAAGTTAAACTCTCAAAGTACGATGCTTAAATTAGTAACTTCTGGAGGAGACAGATTTGGCGGCATAACTGTAGGGCATGGCTGTGCAACTGATTGCCCAAAGTGTAGCACAGAATTTTACGGGAGGTGAGGAGGCCAAAATGAATACTAAGCTCCACTAACTAAGGTTTTATAGGGCCATCATATGAACATGAGCCAATAATCATAGTAGGAATGAGACTGCAGATGAAAACTGAAATAAGGACACTCAACAAATCTTAATTAAATGATCCACAATAGCAAAATAGTCAAATAGGGTAAGGGTAATTGGAAAATTGGTCATTATTTTTTGAATGTTCACTGGAGACCTTCTCGAATAATCCCAAATGGCTTTTCATCTAGGTGAAAATAGAATCATCTGTTTAAACTATTAAAAAACATAATATGTTCTCTGTCTCTGGATCCATATTTTCTATATAAATTATCTATTACAGAGTGTCTTTGCTATTATTAATTTTTAAAGCATAACACAATTCTCATTATGGAATTTAAAAAATATACCAGTGATGATAAAGGATGAGAAGTTTTCCAAACAGAGGCTTTTATTCTGTGTTGTCTATTTCTTCTCTGGCAAAAGAGAATTATAACCTCATCATCAGATTTAGTACAAGAGGGAAAAAATTGAACTTCAGTCTAATAGATTAACTTACTGTACATGTTCTAAAAAGAAGAAAAGGAAATTGCCTTAGGAGATATCTGAAACACAATAAATCAGTTTGAGGAATAAAACAGTACTATATATTGTAATGTCAAAAAAAATCCTTGAAACATTGATTTGTCTAAGTCTTTCATAGGAAAAAGAAAAAGAAAAAAACTAGCTAGCCAATGTCAATCACCTAACATTATTTAATATACTCAGATAGGAAGTATCAACTAACAGACAGTATCATGAATATCTTTTCCTATCAACTTGAAGAATTTTTTGGTGTTTTATTATAAACCATCGTACAATGCTGCTTCAGAATTCCAAGGATAACTTACATGAAAAGGAATCAATTGCTACTAATATATAATTTTGAAATGTTGTACATGACAGTTTGAAATGATTCCTTCTCTAGATATTTGTGTGTGTGTATACATATTTTGGAAAATAGAACAATTATTGACATTAGACATCAAAGAAATGTCAAAAAGTAATCACACATTCTTTCTCTTTCTTTCTTTTTTCTATGAGAGAGAGAGAGTTGGGGAAAGGGGCAGAGGGACACAGAGAGAGAATCCCAACCAAGCTCCATGCTCAGCACAGAGCCACACATGAAGCTCCATCCCACGACCCTGGGACCATGACCTGAGCTGAAATCAAGAGTGGGATGCTCAACCAAAAGAGGCACGTAGACACCTCACTAATTTTTTTTTTTTTTTTTCTAAAATAATATGCAAAGGCTACCTAGCTGGCTCAGTCAGTTAAGCTTCTGACTTTGGCTCGGATCATGATCTCCTGGTTTGTGAGTTCAAGGCCTGCATCAGACTTTCTCAGTGCAGAGTCTGCTTCGGATCCTTTCTCCATCTCCCTCTGCCTCTCCCCTACTCACTTTCTCTCAAAAGTAAATAAGCATTAAAAATATATGGAAATGGAGATATATTTTCCAAACAAATTAACCCAGAAAAAGTGACAGTTTATTTAGTACCTGATAACTCTTCTAATCTTGGCTATTTTCCAATAGAAAAAATAATTTATCTAGGGGCAACTGGGTGGTTCAGTTAGTTAAGGATGTGACTCTTGATCAGCTCAGGTCATGATCTAACAGTTTGTGGGATCAGGCCCTGTATCAAGCTTTGTGCTGACAGCACAGAACCTGCTTGGGGTTTTCTCTCCTTCTCTCTCTACCCCTCTACTCTTTGTGCCTTTGCTCATGCTCTCACCCTCTCTCTCTTAAAATAAATAGACATTAAAAAATAATTTATCTAAACAAAATATTAATGTTTGATGCTGTAGACAGCTTAACCAGAGTTAACCATATGTATCACTTCAGGAATTCTTGAAAATTTTATTATGCTCAGATAGCACTTTGCCATTTCATTGGATTCTTCAGCAGATTGCTGTTAATTAGCCACTATCAACTACATCAATGTTGTGAACGTTGAATCTTCCTTTAAATATCTTAACTTCTTAAATAAATATTCTTCATAATTACAGTAATAGGAGATTGGTGCTAATAATTACAACTCCTACTCTACCTGTATCACATCAAATTTCTTCTACAGGCAATTTTCATGCTTTTTCATTGGTTGGGATTTCACAGAACAGAAAGCAAGGCATTTATGTTTAATATATGAATGCAGAACACATGATCTGGTGTAAAGGAATACTGGCAAAGCTTCTGTAGAAGTTGTAGATTTCAAAAGGCTGCTATTTTACTGTGGCCTAAAGAATCTTAAAATAGAAGCATTAGGAGGTTGGGCTGATATTCCATGATATTATTTTCTGCCAGAAAACAAAACTGATGGGGTTTTCTGAGAACACTCACTGTGTGTAGAAAGCAGTTTGAAATATATTTCAAACACTACAACTTCAGTGAATGCATTGTTTTAGAGAAGACTAGCAATACAAAAAGGTTTGGTGACCACACGGGTGGAGGCAGGGTGTAGAGCTTGGGGATGGAGCTACATGAGCCCTATAAATATTTTAAAGCATAGAGGAGAAAACCAGAAACTATAGAGAAGGAAACTATGTAGGAGACCAAAAGGGGTGGTGCAGGGCATATATTGTATGTAAATTTTTTAAGAGTAAGAAAAGAGAGGATTAACTGATAACTATAAAGTATAGTGGGATTCTTAAACTGTGTCTGCAACACATGTGAAAAGGAAATGGTGCTCAACACCACTCATCATCAGGGAAATACAAATCAAAACCACACTGAGATACCCCCTCACACCCATCAGAATGGCTAACATGAACAACCCAGGCAACAACAGATGCTGGCAAGGATGCAGAGAAAGAGGATCCCTTTTGCACTGCTGTTGGGAATGCAAACTGGTGCAGACACTCTGGTAAACAGTATGGAGGGTCCTCAAAAATTTAAAATAGAACTATTCTATGACCCAGCAACTGCACTACTAGGTATTTATCCAAGGCATACAGTATGCTGTTTCAAAGGGGCACATGCGCCCAATGTTTATAGCAGGATTATCAACAATAACCAAAGTATGGAAATAGCCCAGATATCTATCGATTGATGAATGGATAAAGAAGATGTGGTATATTTATACAATGGACTATTACTCGGCAATCAAAAAGAATAAAATCTTGGCATTTGCAACTATGTCGATGGAACTAAAAGGTATTATGCTAAGTGAAATTAGTCAGTCAGAGAAAGACAAATATCATATGACTTCACTCATATGAGGACTTTAAGATACAAAACAGATGAAAATAAGGGAAGGGCAGCAAAAATCATATAAAAACAGGGAGGGGGGCAAAACATAAGAGACTTTTTTAAAAAATAATTTTATATGTTTTATTTATTTCTAGGAAAGAGAGAAAGAGACAGCGTGAGCAGGGGAGGGTCAGAGAGAGAGGGAGTCACAGACTGGAACAGGCTCCAGGCTCTGAGCTGGCAGTCAGCACAGAGTCCAACGCGGGGCTCGAACCCACGAACCGCGAGATCATGACCCAAGCGAAAGTCGGACGCTTAACCAACTAAGCCATCCAGGCGCCCCAAAACATAAGAGACTCTTAAATATGGAGAACAAACAGAGGGTTACTGGAGAGGCGGCAGGAAGAGGAATGGGCAAAATGGGTGAGGGCCATTAAGGAATCTACTACTGAAATCATTGTTGCACTATATGCAAACTAACTTTGATGTAAATTTTTAAAAATAAATTAAAATTAAAAAAGGAAAAGGAAATGATACACTTAGACTTTAAAAACAAATGAACAAACAAACAAACAAAAAAAACCTAGCAAGAGCAGAACTGAGAATAACTCAGTCAAAAAACAATCATTATTGATTTCCAAGAGAAAGAAATCAGGTATTAAACCTAAGCACTTGCTGGGGTGCTTGGGTGGCTCAGTCCATTAAGTGTCTGGCTTCAGCACATGTCATGATCGCATGGTTCATGAGTGCAAGCCCTGCACTGGGCTCTGTGCTGACAGCTCAGAGCCTGGAGCCTGCCTCAGATTCTGTGTCTTCCCCTCTCTCTGCCCCTAACCTGCTCTCTCTCTCCCTCTCTCTCAAACATAAATAAGCATTAAAAAAAATTTAAAACTAAACTCTTGTCAATTCAAGAATTCTGGATTTAATTATTTATTTGTTGAGTTAAATGTGTAACTTCTTAGTAATTCAATAATAAACGTTAGCCAAAATGAGATTAAGTATTCATAAGTCAATCCATTTTCACTTGTCTCATGATTGAGCAATCTAAGTGAAACATTCCTTCTAAGATATTTTAGGTCCAGGTAGAGCATAAATAAAAAATAAAATACAGTATAATATTATTAGAAGTAAAATACATTAATCCAGGTTTACCAAATAACTGTTTGGCGGCTACACAGTACTCGGGCAGGGATAATTATGTCTATGTATATCTGTTTAAAGATGCAGTTAGTTACAAAAAAAACTATTTCGGTAACTTAGGAGAACAACCAAAAGGAGACAGGAGTCACAAGACCCAAGGCCTGATACATCATTTGCTACTCACTATTTCCGTAACTTTGGAAGAGATACTATATTTCTAATCCTCAATTTCTTCATCTATAAAATAATGATTAATATAGCCTGTACAATATATGACACTTGAATATATACTGTGAAAATATTTAAAAACAATTATTAAATGTAATTTTCTTGCTAGTATATTTTCAAATACTTCCTACGTGTCTTAGTACTCTTCTTTCTTCTTCTATAAAGTCTCTTCTTTCTATATACTCCACCCACCATTTTTTTTCATACATATACACAGTCACATCCAAAGAGTGGATCTGATCAGACTCTCATTGCCTATTTTCCTTACTATTGATAGATAACTATAGTTATAACAGAAATCTTTCTTATTTTTAACTTCTTTTAGTATTGTTAAATTTGAACTATAAAGAATGTGTTAAAGTCATCAATATCTGTGTCTGAGGAAAAGTTAGGAAAAGTTCTTGAAAACACTGCTGGCAGAAATATAGGTTAATCTAATCAACACATATCCAGGTATCAAGTAAAATAAAAGTCAAGAGATGTGTGCTTTTCCCTATGGATGGTGTCTTGACAATCTTCAAGGATAATGGGCAACTAAAATTTTGAATTAAAAAGTTCCATATATGGTAGCATCTAAAACAAGAAGTGCATGAAAATAAACTCATCAAAATATGCTCAAGATATTTACATTGAAAAATACAGAATATTGCCAAGAGAAGATAAAAGTGACATAAATAAGTATTGGGGTATACCATGTTCATGAATTGGAAAACACAGTATTGTGAAGATGCCAATATTCCCTAATTTGATTTACATATTTAAGTCAATATCAAAACTTCAGAAGACTTTCATAGAAAGTGACAGACTTAACCTAATTTTACATGGAAATACAAAGGGCCTATTATAGGCAAAATAGTTTTAATAAACATTGTGAAAGAATTACATAATTTTGTTTGAAGACATAACATAATGCTATCGTATGAAAAATAGCATAATAGTGGCATAAACACAGGCATATCCATTAATGGAACAGAATAGGGAATCTGAAAATGGACTGATAAACATTTGGTCCAATGATTTTCAACAAAGGGCAAAGATAATTGAATGATAAAGGGTGGTATTTCCAACAAATAGCACTGTTTCAGCCAGACATCCATATTCAAATAAATAAATAAACCTTGACTGTTTATCTCATGTCATATAAAAATAACTAGAAATGAGGACACCTGGGTGGCTCAGTTGGTTAAGCATCTGACTCATGATTTAGGCTCAGGTCATGATCTCAGAGTTCATTAGATCGAGCCCCACATTGGGCTCAGTGCTGACAGCACAGAGTTTGCTTGGAATTATTTCTCCCTCTCTCTCTGTCCCTTCCCCCCATGCTCTCTCTCTCTAAATAAATAAATAAACTTAAAAGAAAACTAGAAATGGATATTAAACATAAGAGCCAACCTCATAAAATTGTAAAAAAAAATATATTAAAGTTTATGAGAGAGGGAGAGCATGAGCTTTCGAGGGGCAGAGACACACACAGAATCCGAAGCACATTTTGCTCTAAGCTGTTAGCACAAAGCCCAATAAACTATAAGATCACAACCTGAGCTGAAGTTGGACACTCGACTAACTGAGCCACTCAGGTGCCCCAAAAGGCAAATGTTTTTGAAGAAAAAAATGATAAACTGTAGATAATCAAAATCTTAAAACTGTGCTCTTAGAAAGATTATTAAGAAAATAAAAAGGCAAGCATAGACTGGGAGAAAATATTTGCATAGCATATATATGGTGAAAAAAAAACAAAACAAAAACTTGTTTCTAGATTATATAAAGAGCTCTTACAACTGAATAGAAGACAAACAACCCAGTCAAATTAATGGGTAAAGATCTGAACGTCATTTCAACAAAATACAATATACATAGCAAACAAACAAACTAAACTAAAAACCAAAGACCAAAAAATGTGAAAAGATGCTTAAAATGGTGAGTCTTTACGGAGATGAAAATTAAAGCCACAGTGAAACACTACTTCACACTCATTAGAAGAATCAAATCACAAAGGCTGGCAATGCCTAGTTTGGTTAAAGGTAACTATGTTATAGCAACTGGATCTCTCATATACTGTTGGTAGATATGCAAAATGGCAAAAAAAAAAAAAAAAATTGGGAAAGCAGTTTGACAGCATCTTAGGCAGTTAATCATATATTTATCATATCCAACAATCCTAAACATAGACATTTTGTGAAGGAAATGAAAACACATATCCACAAAAATACATGTTCATAGCAGTATAGTATGTTAGTACTGGCAGTCCAGTGACTATCAGCTGGTAAATGGATAAACAAATTGTGGCATATCCATTCAGTGGGAACAAACTATTGACACAACAGCATGAATAAATGTTAAAAACATTATTTTAAGTTGAAGAAGCCAAACACAGATGATTATATACTGTATGATTCCACTTATATGAAATTCTAGAAAATTCTATAATGATAGAAAGCCAATCAGTTGTCACCCAGGTGTGGGTTTGTTGGAAGCACACAAAGGAACTTTGGAGGATGATACAAATGCTCTCTATCATGACTGTGGTTGTATTTAAAAGATTATATACATTTTTCAAATCTCAACAAAGTTTATCCCTAAAATGAATAAATTTTACTGTTTGTAAACTGTACCTCAGTAAAGTTAATTTTTCAAATCTACATAGCAGGATATAGAGCAGGAGGAATAATTATAACAAGTTCTAGTCTCAGCCACAAGAAGAATTAACTCCAGGTTAGCAGTTGCTCTGAAACCTTCAAAATTAAACATAATTGGAAATTAGATTTACTGAACACCTACTCAAAACTGGTAGTGTATAACTGTTTAAGTTATCATACGTTTTAAAAATATTTATTCATTTGCTTTTAGCCTCTTCATGCCATGGCACTGATAGGAAATAATAATATTTTTATGTTCCAATGGGATAAATGGATAAGGCAACTCAAGCTAATTGTAACAGACTTGTGGACTGCAGACACCCTAATACCCACATGGATTAGACCCAAAGTTTGGGAGTTCCTACCTCAGCACACTTGTGCCAATGACTACCACACACTGTTGGGACAAGAATTGTTTAATATAATTCATCATGGATTGGTTTTGTTTTAAATTTTTTAATGTTTATTTTTTACAGAGAATGGGGAAATAGCAGAGAGAGGGAGATACAGAATCTGACACAGGCTCCAGGGTCTGAGCTGAGACGCGGGACTCAAACTTGGGAATGGTGAGATCATGACCTCAGCTGAAGCTGGATGTTTAACCAACTGAACCACCCAGATGCCTCCAGCATGGGTTGTTTTAAGTGCTTTATCTATACTGTTTTATCATCCATATTATCCCATGAGGTAGCTATTATTCTGTAAGATATTTCATAAGAGAAAACAGACTCATACAGGTTAATATCTTGTCTCAAGTTCCTTCCTAAGAAAGAGGCCATACTATAAACTCAACTTAGACCTATCTAAATCCAACATTTCATTCCACTCTGTCACAGCACTTCCCAGCAGCAATATGTCTTCTAAATTGGAGTAAGTCATGTATATTGCCTCAGTCTTGATTAAAATATGTGGCAATGATTCTCAGACATATGTAAAAAAAGGAGCAGATGCATTTGCTCTTAGCATGGTTTTCCAGGCTTTTCCCCTCTCAGGAAACATGTATTAAGACGTATCAAGTAGTTCTGACATATCATTGTCTTTTTTTTTTCCCCTAACACTTTCTTGCTTTTGTGGTTTAGGGCTTAGGACATGTGAGTTACAAAATCCACCTCGTGTACATTAAAGGCAATGTGTTTTGTGGACAGCAATCTTCAAATATGTATCAGGGAATTATGTTGGAAAACAAGCCCATAAAATAATGTCAATAAGAGAAAAAAGAGCAATCTATATATGATTGTGCTCCTCAGTGGACAAGAGCATCGAAGTTTGTACGTGTGCTGAGGCTAAGGCAATGGTCACAACTAACTTGTGAAGAAATGAGAAAGTCCCTTTTTGAATTGAACAATGACAGGTACATTGTTGATACATATGTATCATAGATACAATAGATACATATTGTTGAGCAATATGTACAATTTCTTTTTTTAAAATATGTATTTATTTTTCAGAGAGAGAAAGAGACAGAGCGTGAACAGGGGCAGGCAGAAGGAGAGGGAGACACAGAATCTGAATCAAACTCCAGGCTCTGAGCTGTCAGCACAGAGCCCGATGTGGGACTTGAACCCATGAACCACAATATCATGACCTGAGCCTAAGTCGGATGCTTTATCGACTGAACCATCCAAGTCCCCTGTAAAACAATTTCTAATAACACATTTGGACAATCCTAATCTTGATAACGTTTTGTTGTATATTTATCATTTTCCCCAGAATATGTCCTTGGTGATCCTTCTATTTTCACTATATGGTCTGTGTAAGTGTTCTCATCATTCCTCATGTCTTTACATGTTGTATTGTGACATAGCGGTGAGTTGCTTAACCTTTACTTCTAGATCAGATCGCTCTCTCAGGTTCCAGATATGTGTTTGAGTATCTTTTTGATAGATCCCTCTGTATGTACCTTTGGATCTCAAACCCCAAACCACCGCAGCTTGATTTTACTATTTGTCTTCTTGCACTGTTCCTAACCCTTACCATATCCTGCTTTCTTTTGTTCCCTAAGTTGATTAGTGATATTGCTTTTCACTCAAGTTTCCATCCATTCTCAATTCCTTTTTATCACTTTAACCATCAAGAACTGAGATTATTTCTTATTTGTTTATTTTTGAAAGGGGAGGGAGAAAGAGAGAGAGAGAGAGAGAGAGAGCAGGCACAAGTGTGAGAGGGGCAGAGAGAGAGAGAGACGCGATCCTAAGCAGGCTCCAGACTCTGAGCTGTCAGTGCAGAGCCAGACCCCGGATTGAACCCATGGACTGCAAGGTCATGACCTGAGCTGAAGTCGGATACTTATCCCGCTGAGCCACACAGGCACCACTGAGCAACCTGAAGACTGAGGACTGTATTTCTTAAATATTTTTGAGCTAGACCTTTTTGTCCATTTCTGCTGCCACTGCCTTGGTTCAGGCCTCCATTTCTTAAACAACAGATTATAGGAGCTCTTGGACTGTCACTGGGATGACCTTTCAAAACTATACACCTGGATATGACAACTTTCTTCCTGTAACTCCTGTAACCTTGCCTTGGCCTCCATTACCTACACAATAAAAAATCTGCACATGCTGAAAACTCTTCAGTATGACTCTCTAGCTTCATCTTTTATCTCTTACATCTTCATATAGTGTCCTTCAATAACAGCAAATCACTTAAAATTTCTAGAATACACGGAGGTGTTTCATATATCTGTGCTTCGATCAGTGTGGTCCTTTTTCCTGGAATGCCGTAGTCCTTATGCTTCTTTCTTTACCTTTCACTTCATGAACTTCTCTTTCCTCCCAAAGGTAGCTTGCACAACACTACTCTACAATGGTCTTATTTTATCTGATAACAAGAATATTTGCATAGGCTTATTATATACAAAGTACTGACAAAATGTTTTATATGCATTAGCAGCTAATCTTCAGAGTAACTAACTGAGGTTGGTTATTACTTTCTCCATTTTACAGATGAAAAGAATTTAGCCACAGGATGAGCAAGTACTTTATCCACGGACACATAGGGGTTAGTAGTGAATCCAGAATTCCAAGCCTAACAATTTCGATCCAAAGTCCATGTGCATAAACTCTACAGTCTTACTTTTGCATAGTCTTATTATTGCATTCATTTGAGGGATGTTACACTATTTTTTAGATTTGTTTATGAATAAATACACTCTGATCTCTGTGAAGATAATGTCTGTTTGTAATTTATCTCTACATTCTTACTCTTCAAGCTGGTTTTGGTATACAGTAGAGTTGAATAAACTTTGAGTTAATCAAACATTTGTTTCCTTCTTATTCAATAATTATTAACACTGGTATTTCCTATATTTTGTTCCATGTACATTTATGCTGTAAGATGCTCCACAGAACAAGAATTTGACAATCAAATGAACTTGGGGACTCATCTAGCCTATATCCTTCCCTTGGGGTTTCACAGTCCATATTAATATACACTAAGGGCTCTATGAAGACCTAGTATAAAGAAATTTGGTGTTTTTTTTTTTGTTGTTGTTAAATTAAGAATTTCCCAAATATACTGAACTTCTAATGTTCACTCCTATTTTACCCACACCCGGGTGTAGCTATCACATCTGCTGGAACTTTCTGAAGTTTTAAAGACCTGGTTCTGGGAAATACTGCTTTTAAAGACTAAAGTCAAAATCACTTAGCCAGACATTCAAAAGCCATTATACCCTGACTCTAAGCTGATTTTCTAGTCATTCTAGTCCCTACAGATACCCTTCATATATCCATACTCACTCTTATCTAAGAAATCATTCTACTTTCTTATCTCTCAGCCTTAGCTCTGGGCATTTCTTGAGCCTAGCATGACTCTCTGGCCCTAATTTCAGCCTTCATTACTTGGTTCAGTTCTTATCTTTGGATTAATATGTAGCTCATCTCTTCAGCGAAGTAATCTTCTCCATATACTCTTTTAGCAATTATTGCCTAACCCATTAATTTTGCTATTAATCATGTACTACTTAGTCACATATTTCTATTTTTGATTAGAAAATTATTTAAAATTATAGCATGCTTATGTTTTGGCTTCAAAATAAAATCTAAAAACCTTTTAACCCATCCCTGAATTTTCTCTCTCTTCACTCACTGCAATACATATAACCAGGCGCATCATAAATGGCCGATCTTTTGCTACTGCTTCTAAACCAGCAGAAAGGATTTGCTAAAATCATATGCTTTATCATATATTAATGCAGTAAAAGAGAATTTCAAATGATGAGAGTTTACATATTTTATGTTGGACAAACTAAGTTGATTTTGAGATTCCTAGAAGAAATAATGTATATCTTAAAGATATCACTTTGAATTTTATTTGAAATGATTATCCTTTAGCAGGGAAATAGAACTGTATTCAAGAAGGAAAAGTAAATTTTTTCTATTATGATTAACTATGGATGCAATAGTTACTTCATCAGATACCTTAAACCTCTCTGATCCACAAAAGAGAAAACAAATTACATTAAAATATTGTCTGTGATTAGAACTGAATTCTAACATAGCTCCTTTCTACGTCTTCCACAAGATAAATGTACCTACCAGAAAGCACATAACTGAAAAATGAAAGTTACAAACAAATTTTCTATTTATTTTTATGACTAACCAATACCTACCATACCATGACAGAAACCAATAAACACTCAATGCAATTGATAGTCTCACTAGCATATGGTATTTTCCTAGCAACTTTCCAAATGTCTAAATCACTACCTTGAAAAGTATTGAATACTCCTACTTCTATTCTACATTTAATATGTGTCATGATTCTTCCTTTAGAAAGACAAATTAGTCATATGATGACAAGTAGTTCAGTAACTACCTGACAAATCAGATGGTTTTTTAAAAAATCTGTTTTCTTAATTTTGATTCTGAGGTGACATTTATTGTTAGGAATCTGGCAGATATAAACTTATAATGGTATGCATGTGAATGATATATTTTGGTGCTTATTTACCCACCTTTCCTTGAATTATTTATGTAAATATTATGGAAATGTGTTATTTTCTTAATCTCACATAAAAATTATATTGTATATTTGGTAAGTCAACAGAATAAGATGTCATCTTTCAGTGAGATGTGTTTTCCATCACTCTCTCTTATTTCTAAATCTTAGCTGTATCTGTATCAATCCACACCACACCGTAAATCTGGACCTGCCCCACAATCAGTCACTTTTGAGGAAATGTCAAGAGAAGTCATTAGGGACTCACCTGGGATTCACCACACTAGATATCTGGAGCGATAGGCTTTGTAAAGTTGGCTTGAGGTAGCACATGGGAAATGTGAACTTCAGAATTGAAAATAACAAATGATATACTGGACTCACTTTTACACAATCTTTATTACTTGCTTTGGCCTTTAAAATACAAAAGCTTTACTAGGTATTTTTATTTCTGGTCCTTTTGAAAAATGTGGATGCTCTGCTTTCTCAAGACGATTTATGAAATTTAGATAGAGGTATTTAAATTAGAAAGCCAGCAGCTCTTCTCCAAAAGCTTTTTTAACTTTGCATCTTTTTAACTGCAACTAAACAACATTCAGATGTTGTTAAATTCATTCCCAAGGGTTTTCTATACAATTAAATATGTACCTGGGGTGAGTGAGTCCACTTGCATAGAGTTACAATATTATCTCATTTTTATACATAAAGAATGAAATTCCCAATAGTATCTGCAGTTCCTATCACTATGCTTGGCATCTGTTATTTGCTCATTCAATGTTTTTGAGTAAGAAGGAAGGGAGGGAAGAGGGAAAGAAAGGAAGGGGCTACAAGAGAGGAAACATTCACAAAGGGCCCTGAGGAAATGAATGCTAATAAAAAAAGAATCCTAGAATTCTTTTCCTATACCACACATGTCAAAAATGAAACTAAGAGAGGTTAAGAGTGACACAAATTCTGATTGGCTGAGCTCAGTCTAGAACCCCAGTCTGAGTCACAAGTTCTTTCCATGCCTCATCAGATACTGCTTCCCTAGGATTTAAGGATTGACAAAGAACAAGCACTTCTTCCCATTCAGTGCATTAGCATACTTTTTCTTTCCTTTCTTTTTTCCCCCTACAAAGTCTATGAATTCTTCTCATTTTTCTTGCTTTACACTATTTCCTCATCTTGAAACATGTTTAGAAAATTCAACAAACTATAAACAATTTTTTTTTTATTAAGAGATGTGACAAATGTAGAGATATTCAATGTTTGCTGTATTCTACCAGCAACACTGTAAAGGTTAGAAAACTGACATGTACTAATAAGACCCATGGCACTAATGAGAGGCTCCAGTGCCATCTAGTATCTTAAAATCCTCCCCAGGGTTCATTACTATGCCATGTTGATCATGTCATTTTTAGTAAATTCAAGAGTGACTCATTCCTGGCTGACAGGTAAGTGCAGCTACTGTTATACTACCTCTGAAGCTCTGTCAGTGAACTTGTCAGAAAATAAAGCAGAGCATTCTTATTAGGAAAACATAAAGGTCCCAAATTTCCAGTTTTTGTCTTAATATATTGAAATTTCCTGTATGCTCTGCTGAAATAAGTAATAATCAGGGTCTGAACAAACATGCTTAACCGGAAAAAAATCCTCTTTGTAGCTTCACACAAAGATTATATTATCTTTTTTTTTATCCTGGAAATAGATTTTTACTTTAGTTTCAATGATATCCAAAAACATCTTAGAGACTCTTGTAAAAAGAGCTAGATATTTTCATTTATTTATTTGTAGAAGAAAAATTAAATTTCTATTTATTTAAGATCATTGTTTACATGTGCACAAAACTGCTTCTAAAATGTCCATTTGGTGAATAAAATCTAAAATATAAGCATTGATACGTAATTATTAAACGAACGTTGACATGTAAAAGATGATATGGTATTATTTTATATTGCTTTCATAAAATTAAAATTCTATGGCATTGTTTTCCATCACAAATCTTACTTAAAAAATAATTTATTTCATGTTAGTGACTAGATACTTTGGGTAAATTTCTGAACCAATCTGTGGCTGTAACCTCTTGAGGTGTCTCCTTACCTAGAAGCTAGAAGTATCCTCCACACATCCATGGCCACAAATCTCTCTCACAGGGACTTGAAATTGGTATTCAGATATGATAGTTCAGTTTGGGTTAATCTCTGGAAAAGCTTATAAACTCTTGGGTGTTTGACTCAGCCATCTTGCCATGAGAACAAGGCATTAGACAAAGCCAGTAGGTAGATGGAAAGACTCATGGAAAATGTGAAAGCTACAGAAATGAAAGAAGGATGCACACCATTCCCTGAGCCCTGAGGTCCTGACCATTTCCCAGTTCCTGTGAACAATCACAATGCCATTCTGCATGCTTTCATTTTCTGAGACAGTTTATTTTTAATCAAAATTACCCTCCACCACCACTTTTTTAGCTTCGCATTGCTTTTCTACTTCAGCTTTCTTGAACTAGTTTCTGTTACTTATAAATAGAGTCTTATTGGGTACTCAGGACTCATTTGTTATTGGTGGTGATGTGTGTGTTTATATGTGAAATAAGAATGAGTACCAATTAAGTTTTTGTTGTTACTGTAGTTTTTAAACAAATCTGACTGTCAGAAATGAGGATCCAGGAAAATGGGACAGACTACAGATTAGCAGGAAGAAAAAACTATGGGTATCCAATAGGTTAGGCCTATCAGGGAAGATGTCTCCAGAGGCGAGTGTATAAAATCATGCAATGTAGAATATTTATTCAGGGAGGTTTTACACACAGCTGGTTCATGAAAAAGAGAGGAGGAAGGGGCGATATTCTGCAATGTCATGGCAGAGATCCTGCCATGGTGATTAAGGTCTAGGGAAAACACAGTATTTAAATTTGGGGCTGCTCTGAGGTAATTTTTGGATACAATGCAGGTACTTTGACAGGAGGAGTTAAAGCAAACCGTGCTACTCAAAGTGGGTTATAAAACAGAGTCTTAGTTGCAAGAATAAAGTAAGTTCTCATGCACCGTAACCCATGTATACCAATCAGAAGTGACTTTGCCCCACTGGAAACCATTTGGCAATATCTGAAAACATTGGTTGCTTCAAATGGAGTACAGGTTTGTTAGTGACACTCAGTGGGCAGAGGCCATGGATACTTCTAAACATCCCGACTTCACAGGATTTCCCTCTACAATAAAGAAAATTTGGTTCAAATGTCAATAATGTCAAGGTTGAGAATCTCTGCTTAACCAGTAAATAAGCTCAAAGGGAAACTTTTAGATACTTCATAGTGAATCTCCAAACTCCATGGATCTCATCATTGGGATTAAATCAGTTTCAGATTAATGAATACAGGTTGTGGAAAGGGGAGCTGATGTTTGATTCAGTCAAGGTCAACTTCACAACTGGCACATTCAGTCACTGTAGTTATTTTTATGTATTATATTCTTAGCACGCATCTAGCCTACATATGTAGCACCCAACCTAACTGTACTTCAGTAGCCTCAGAAGCTTTTCAGGACTGTGCTTCTTGAAGGCTTAGAGCAATTTAACCATAACATACCAAGCCACAATACAGGCTAGGCATCATGATCTGTTTAACTGTATGGCATAGCAGAAGGACTAAGATAGGAGCATCATGTATACATTATAACAAGAATATTATAGTAAAAGCAAAAGCTTGTAGGACTTCTAACTTGTTATCTAATAACATGTGAAGAGTGAATATAAAATGAAATAAGAAGATGGACCTATATAATCTCCTTTTAAAAGGAAATGCAGGAAAACGTTGCTATGTCGTTATAGAAGTATTTTATCTACCTATCTCTGCATTAAGGCTCAGGCTGGGTAGCTATTTATACTTCCCAACAATTATGAATGATGCACAGTTACAGAGAAGCACACTTCCACACATTCACCCACATATGGGAATTCAGCAATGTTGTTTGACTGACTCTCTATGAAACATTGTAAGAATACCTCTGTCTTTGACTCTAGTATTAACTGTTTTAGTTTCCTATTGCTGCTGTAGCAAATTACCAAAACTCAGTGGTTTAAAAAAAAAAAAAAAACACACCAATTTATCATCTCACACTTCAGAGGGTCAGAAATCTGAAATGAGTCTCATTGGGCTGCATTCCTTCCTGGGGTCCCAGGGAAGAACCTGTTGTCTTTTGCTTTCCAGCTTCTAGCAGCTTCTCATAATCCATGATCCTCTTCTATTACCAAAACCAGCAATCATTTGAGTCTTTCTCAGGATGCTATGCCACTGGTTCTGACTCTTCTGCCTCCTGTTTCCCATGTGAGGACCCTTGGTCCAACAGGATAATACAGATAATCTCATTTTAAGAGCATCTCTTCTCCATGTAACATAACAGCCTCACGAGTTCTGGAGACTGGAATATAGACATCTTTAGGGAACATGAATTCTTTCTACCACAGTCTCTAAAAGAGCATTTTACAAATAAGTAGATACAGCTGATTAAGCTGTAGTAGTTACAGAACTGAAATTTGGCATTTGAAAGGGAATAATTACATTAGACATTTAAACAAAGATAGTAAGCAAAAACTTGAGGCTTTAGAAGAGTTTCAGGAATCTTGTAGAAATTCATTTCTTAATAGACTCTATCTCCTAGAATATTCACAAAACAATCGAAATTGTGATTTAGGAATGAAGGAAGCTTAAGATAACATTACAGTATCAAATAGCTATTAATTTTATTGTTATCATAAGATTAAGTATGGGATTTCTAATTATATTAATCTTTGATATATCACAAAACACTCCCTGCACTCCAGCTTGCCACCTTAAGAATGCAATTTTCTATCAAAGGCTGCAAAAGGTAAAAATACTCCTTCTTCCTATCTTGGGAACCAAATCAAAGCGAGTGCTCTAAAGGAGAGGGTGAATACTGCAATATTGTAGGTGATCCTTCATCCTGGCAATGAAGAATTCTGAGATGACATTTCAAAGATACAAAGTCAGGATCATTGATATCAATAATAAAGTTGACAGTTTTCTATAAATTGAAGTTACTCCTTGAAGGAGGTATGCCCTACTGTTGATCCATGTATTAATTTAGTAGTAATTTAGTAGAAAGTGCACAAAAAAAGCACCTAACTGCCTCACACATATTTAGGAGAAAAAAATAAAAATGACAGAAAAGTAGGTTCATAATGCATTTTTTTTACAAGAAAGCAAGGGATTTCCATCATATCCATTCTATATTGACATTTTCATTTTGAGAATATCACAAACACTGATGCGCATAACAATGCCTCTGAATAGATTACACACACACACAATTTATTTCTTTTAAGAAGTCAGAGAAATAATAGTGCATTTAAAAATGCTTATATATTAAAATAGCAAAATGATAATTAGGAATAAAATGCATATTTTATCACTGAAAAGGATTTTCTTTTATTCACAGTACCTACTTATTTTAGAAAACAAATATCAAAATAACAAAAACTTAAGCAAATGAGTCTTCTCTGAGCTACAAAGAGTTCATGAATTTAAATAACAATTTAAAGCTACAGAACATAGATAAGAGCATGCCTACATTTCTTATGTCCCACACAATGCCCCAACAGTTACTTGATCCTAGTAAGTAACATGGTTTTCTGTTGACTGTATTCCCTAGTACTAAATATTGATATTATCAGATATAATACAGTGATTAAAGGACAAAGAACTCCAACACAAATTTTTTGTTAAACTACAAATCCACTGTTATCTGAGTTAGGTATATTCTATATTTCAAGTAATGTTTCCCAACTTTATTTACCACACTCAACTAATTAAACACTGTAGGCCTAGAGGAGTGAGCACTGGTTCCAAGAAGACTCTTTGACTTTCCAGGGCCTATCCTTTCAGAGAGTGTTTTTTGAATGGTATCTCTTGGTCTCTCTTGTTGGACCTTGATTATTTTATTTTCCTATTCGTAGTGATATTTGGGACTCTCCACCTTGTGTACTTGGGCTTGTTTCTTGAGGTAGCCATTAGAAGGCTCTCTCAGTGGATTCTGCGTCCTTTTTCTCCCAATCTCTCAGGTTTTGTAAGGTTTCCAATGGCTTCAGATCTTTTCTGTGTGATGTATGGGCGCGAGTGCAAGTACAGAGCTCCTTACTTTTCCGCCATCTTGCCCCCTCTCCGAGTGAGCACTGGTTCCAGAACTCAACAATCATATCATAAGAAGATTTTACAAAGCACTTCAATGAGATTATGAACTCATCCATTGGAAGCTCACTGGTCTAATAATTTAAAATATGTACATCATATAAATCAACTCTTTGACAAAAGATAATGTACATAAAAATGTTTAATTGCATTTTAAGTCCCTGGGAGCAGTAAAAAAATGCTGGGATTTATTTATCAAAGTTTCCCTTGTTAAGCAACAAACTGAATCATCCTTGGATGGAGATTAACAATTTCACTCTCAGGTACAGGAGCATGTGACTAATAGCTTTAAAATAGCAACCAGCTTTGCAACAACCAAAGAACGAAATTACTGCAGTATTAATACACATAATATAGCTGATTCGATACTGCCTTCTCCAATATCTCTCACAGCTGAACATAAAATCCACCATACCCTGTTACAATGGAGGGGAAAAAACTGTTAATAAAATGGACCCTCGGTACACGCAAAATAAACATTAATGGGTCTCAAAAGCTGGACTGCAGTAGGTTGCTAAGATCACCAGGCTGTGCTTGCTGCTCCTTGCTTTCTGTGTTCTAGCAGCATCCATTTTGTGGGGATGGGATGCACTCGGGAAGCTTCCTTAATTTAGTTCCTTTCATCTGAAGATTTCAAAAGCTTTGCTGATGGCTATTATTTACAGTCGCTGAAATAAATGGGAGCACTGAGCCAATGGGAGGCTATAACCATTCTATAAATGAATTACAAAGCAGTAGAATCTTGTTAAAACAAGTCAGGATGTAAAATGTCTTAGACTTTCTGCTCTATTCTGAACCCATTTTCCATTTTTTAAAGCAACTTTTCAATTTTTTTTTTAACTTTTCTCTTACATCCTTAGATGAACAATGACCTTGCTTGCTTATTCAGACACAGAGTCACAGGCCCCTAATTATTTTGGAAATCTAGGCCTGCTGGTGTGCTACCTATGTGGGTACACAGAAGAAGGCAGGAGGGGTGTGTATGACACCTATGACATACAATTCGCATATGCTTCAGGGTATAAATTGTACAAAGGGGAAAAAAAAAGAAGAGAAAATAAGTCTTTAGACTGAAAACTGATGGCAAAGGGAATAAAGAAAATCATTATTATGGTTAGAGAGTTAGAATATCTAAAACAGCAAGTCTATGACGAAATAATTTTGTACAGAAGGCTACTAAGAGACAGATGAGGAGAGGAGATGTGTGCAAGAGGCAGATATGTGTGGTTAAAGATAGGAACTGGGGAATATGACTTCTTATAAATACATTAACATTTTTCATTAGTGAAATATCTATGAAGGCTTTTCAAAGTCATAGCTCCTACGATCAGGCCAATCATTTACATACCCTAAAAAGCATTCATAAATCAACTCCCATTGTGTGCTTCCTGAGATACTGATTTATTCGATCTGGCTTTAAACAATCTAAACAATATTTTTCAAAGATTCTGTGCTGAATCTGAAAGTATAAATGCTTTAGAAGATCTAAACTTTCACCACGGCCAGTACCTAAAGAAGCAAATCCACTCTGGGAAGAGACATACTTTGCTAGTTCCCATCCACCGACACTGAGAAAGTCAACTTTTTTTTTTTTTTAAGTTTATTTACTTATTTTGAGCGAGAGAGAGAGAGAGAAAGTGCACATGCACATGAGAGAGCACATAGGAAGGGTAGACGGAGAGGGGGAGAGAGAATCCGAAACAGGCTCTGCACTCTCAGCACAGAGACTGGTGTGGGGCTCAAACTCATGAACTGCTAGATCATGACCTGAGCAGAAATAAAGAATGAGATGTTTAATCATCTGAGCCACACAGGGGTGATGAGAAAGTGAACTTAAAACAGGAATTGAGGAAGTAAAGAGTCTGTCCAGTTATCAGAAGTCACATTCAAGCCTGTTTTCTACTGTCAATGTGCCTGCATGGTCTGTATCTGAGATGCCATTCTGTTACTGGCGTCAATTTTGTCCCCTGCTTTTTTCTTGGTTTGAACTCGTGGATAGAGATCCTAGTACAGCCACAGCCTTTATCTGGAACCCACAGCCTTTATCTGGATCCTTAGGTTGTCCCATAGTCTGCCCACATTGCTAAGTTTGTCCTTATATTAATATTTAAAAAAAAACTTTTTATGTTTTATTCCTTTTTGAGGCAGAGAGAAACAGAGCATGAGTGGGGGAGGGGCAGAGAGAGAGGGAGACACAGAATCTGAAACAGGCTCCAGGTTCTGAGCTGCCAGCACAGGGCTTAAACCCACAAAATGTGAGATCATGACCTGAGCCAAAGTCAGACACCCAAACAACTGAGCCACTCAGGTGCCCCTGTCTTCTGTTAATATTGACCACACGAATCTAACAGTCATAGAATCCGAGGAAGCTTGAGTAAAGCTTTCACCAGTATGTCTCAGGCTTTCTCTTACAGAGCCTCCCTCCTCATTCACTCTGACTCTGTCAATTCAGAACCAGTGAGCAAAAGCTTAGTGGTTTTGCTGAAGTTTTACTTCAATTAAGAACTCTTAATAACACTCTATTCATGTTTTGAAGAATGATCTTTACCCCTGAATCAGAAACACTGTTGTCCTTGTTAAGATGCACATTCTCAGGTTGTATAACTTATTGAGTTAGAATCTATGTGTGCAATAGTAAGGGATCTACATTTTAAAACTAAGTTCTGGAAAGTAATTATTATGTACATTCAAGTTTCAGAGTCATTGAAAAACACAGGGGTCAGGGGAGCCTGGGTGGCTCAGTCGGTTAAGCATCTATCTTCAGCTCAGTTTATGATATCATAGTTTGTAAGTTCAAGCCCCGCATCAGGCTCTGTGCTGAACATTTGCTCAGAGCCTGGAGTCTGCTTCAGATTATGTGTCTCCTTCTCTCTCTGCCTCTCCTCCACTTGTACTCTGTCTCTCAAAAATAAATAAATGTAAAAAAATATTAAAAAAAGAAAAACACAGGGGTCATTTAATTAAATAATTATTTATTTTATTAATTGATTCCATAAACAATTTATCACCTTACATGTTCTACTCAATAGGCTCTGGGAGCATAGAGATGTTTTGAAAAAAATGTATTCATTGTATATTTTTTTTAATGTTTTTTTATTTTGAGAGACAGAGCAGGATCAGGGGACAGGCAGAGATGGAGAGAAAGAATCCCAAGCAGGGTCTACGCTCAAAGTGCAGATCTGGATGCAGCGCTCAACTGCACAAACCATAAGATCATGACCTGAGCCAAAACCAAGAGTCGGACTAAGCCACCCAGGCACCCCAATAATGTATTTCATCCTGATGCAGACAAGTTAATAGATGATTGAAATAAAGCCTGATAGGTGGTGGGATAAATAAATACAGTGCCCTTTAAATACATGGAAGGGTTGCCCTACTTGGTTGTGGTAAATCTGGAAAGTTGTTGTTTGACAGCTGTGTGCTTGGATGACACGAGTTTGCTTTATTGAAGTGTCGGTTGCTGTGTGCTTTATAAAATGTTTATTTTTTTCCCAAGAAGTCCACAGTGTTCTTCCTTATCATACAACCTTTTTATATTTAGATATTTTATTTTATTTTAATTTTTTTAATTTTTTTTTTATTTATTTCTAGGAGAGAGAGAGAGACAGCAGGAGCAGGGGAGGGTCAGAGAGAGAGGGAGTCACAGACTGAAACAGGCTCCAGGCTCTGAGCTGGCAGTCAGCACAGAGCCCGACGCGGGGCTCGAACCCACGAACCGCGAGATCATGACCTAAGCGAAAGTCGGACGCTTAACCGACTAAGCCACCCAGGCGCCCCTATATTTAGATGTTTTAAAATAACATATTTCTGATATTGAAAATATGATATTTGATATTGAAAATTATTCTGTTCACAGGTAACGTAAAAAAAATCAAAACAGAAGAGTTAAGACAATCAAATACTTTGACCTCTATTTTTGCTGCTGCTCAATGAGATGCTGTATGATGTTTTGAGATAATATAATTCAGTCGATAGTGTTTCATAAACATGGCCTTATTAAAATTTTAATTTATACAATTTGCTAGGGATAAATTACCCTAGTGACAAAATAAACACAAAAATTATTATGTGAAGAATAAGAAGAATTATAAAAACCAAATCTCTCAACTATATACATTATTTGCTAAGTTTTTCCAGATGTTGAGGTATAAGAGGTTTTAGCAAGTATGGGCTATTTTAATACAATACATACAACAGTATACAAAGAGTTAGGTTTTATATCATACCATGTAAGTGACAGGACAACTAATGTTTATTTTTTAAAGACTAAAAGTAAAACTCATGTTTTTTTCAAGCATGAGAAACCTATAGTCATTGATTCAAATAATATATATATTTTGTCACTAATGGAATATAAGCACTATGAATATACCATAGACTCTGCCCTGAGTCCACTGTGTTATCAGGGACTAATAAGTGCTTGCTCCTTACCACTGAACCAAACGTGCTGTTAAAATATTAAATATCATGTGACATATAAATATCTAAAATATTGTGCTTGGGCACCTGGGTAACTCAGTCAGCGTCAGACTCTTGATTTCGGCTTAGGTCATGATCTCACGTTCTGTGGGTTTGAGCCCCGTGTCAGGCTCTGTCCTGACTGTATATAGCCTGCTTGGGATTCCTTCCCACATGTGCTCTCTCTCTCTCAAAATAAATAAATGTGGGGCACCTGGGTGGCTCAGTCGGTTAAGCATCTGACTTCTGCTCAGGTCATGATCTCACGGTTTGTGGGTTCGAGCCCCGTGTCAGGCTCTGTGCGGACAGCCAGCTCAGAGCCCGGAACCTGTTTCAGATTCTGTGCCTCCCTCTCTCTCTGACCCTCCTCTGCTCATGCTGTCTTTCTCTCAGAAATAAATAAGACATTTAAACAAATTTTTTAAATAAATAAACGAACTTTAAAAAGTTTAAAATACTGTGCTTATACTACATAGAATGTAGTATAGCCAACACTAAAGGCAATACAAGATGAATACCCTTATGTTAAGGAAGCTGGATGAGACAAAGGCATATGCATTATAATTTTGGTTAAAGTAAGGTAGATATCAAAAGGAAGTGCAAGCAAAGAGCTCAAAAGGGGGTAAGACTGACTTTGGATAGAGCCATACATGAAGGCATCATGGAGGGGAGGGGAACTGAGATGACTTTATCACTGCCATTTATTAAATGTAACAATAATAACAACAATGTTCATTGTTGCTATCACTTACTGAGTGGCTTCTATTTAACCAGTCACTTTATTAACCACTGAGATAAGTTCTTATTTAATATCTCCCTATTTGAACTAGATGTTACTCTCCCCACTTTACGAGTGAAGAAACTGCAGTTAAAAAAGTTAAAGAAATTTCCCCAATTTTGCCATGTATATTCTGCCACACTGCCCTTCAGCCCTGCCCTAAGGACTGGACCTTGGCACACACAAAATCTGTGAAAATAAGAGCATATTCCGATAGATTATGGTTTTCGGACATTTGGTGTTATAATCTGCTAAAAGGACCTAATGAAAGCAAGTAGTCTTTCTCCCTAGAAAAGTGTTTATACACATGTCGGCTTACAATTTTTAAAAGTGCCCAGGAATCTGAGATGACAATCTGCTGAAAACTATAGATCCTCATTTCTGAATTGCTGTCCATGAAATCAGGGCATTCACAGGTTCTCTCAGGTCTCTGCAAGCCTTTTATCCCAGGACTGGGGTCTCAGTAGAGGATAGGACACTAGACACATGTAGTAAATTGGAAAAGGAGCTTATTCTGTAATGTTCCTTTGCAGCCTCAGACCTTTACTCTCCTCCTCTCTCTTGAAACAGCACATCCAGTGGACACAATTGCACTTCTCTCCATGTCCACCGCCACTAAGACTTGGTCTTTATCACCTGGCATATTCCATTGTTTTCTTGCCTCCAGTTTCTCTTCTATTCTGTTCCATACTCTACACTGCCATAAGAGTATTTTTCCTACATAAACAGTTTGCCACTCCTTTATTTAAAAACCTCTTCTGGGGCGCCTGGGTGGCTCAGTTGGTTGAGCATCTGACCTCAGCTCGGGTCATGATCTCATGGTTCATGAGTTTGAGCCCCGTTTCGGGCTCTGTGCTGACAGCTCTGTGGAACCTGCTTTGGATTCTGTGTCTCCCTCTCCCCTTGCCCCTCCCCTGCTCATGCTCTGTCTTTCTCTCTCTCAAAAATAAAGAAACACTAAAAATTTTTAAATTAAAAATCTCTTAAATTAAAAATTTTAAATTAAAAAATTTTCACACTAATTACCAGAACTTCTTAACAAGGTAAGCGTAACTTCATATTCCACAACATGGACCTCAACCTCACTTCTCTTTCATTTAAAAAAACAAACAAGCAAATACCTTATTTGAATTTTTTTCCTACTTTTCTACAAACTCCTACTCATACTACTAGAGCTAGCTCAAGGAGGATCTTCTCTGTGAAGCCTCCACCAAATTCCTCAATGACTCACTTGCACAACACTTTGTTCAGGCACCTCTGGCGGTGACATTTTATAGAAATGGACCTACTTTATATAAGTATGTTCTGCACAGGTGCAAGGCTGGCTCACTGATGTTTGTGTCCCCGGCATCAAGGACACTGTCAGGAACACACTGTGTGTTCAGTAAACAATTTTTTACAAATGTGAAAGAATGATGAATGAATGATCAGAGAAGTTTCATATTCTAGAACACTTTTCATTGTATATGTTTCCTACTTTGCCTTTAGTGTTCACCTTCAATTATCACTTCCATCATGTTATTTCATTGTTAAAGCAACACACACACACACACACACACACACACACACACACGTCCGAGCACTGCATTCAGAAAACGGCCAACTCTGCAACCAGCTGGCTGAGATATAATTACTTAAAACATATTTGGCAGGCAAAGGAGCAATACGTGTGTGTGTGTGTGTGTGTGTGTGTGTGTGTGTGTGTGTGTTTCAAAACTGCTCAAGTTCTTGGAAACAGCAATTCAGTTTTTAGAAATTTGTCCATAGCTCTAATACTGTTTAGTATAGCAATTTTTTAATACGTAAAGACGTAAGATATCTGTAATTTCTAACCAGCATGACAATATAGAAGAATATTTAATCATATGGGGAAATATTAATTACACATGGTTAAGTGAATACTGAATTATAAAACAGCTGACACTAGGAAGGACAGATATTTGACTAATACAGACATTGTAAAATCTAGGAGGGCAATCAAAAGGAAACAACACTGGAAAACAAATTAGCAAAATAAAAGAAAAATGAAGGAAATCTTTTAAAATTAAAATATATCACATAATTAAAACTGCTAAGTGTTAAATACCATTAATATATTTGATAATGAAATTAATTTAAGATCACTTAAAGTAGATGTTACATTGTAAGGATATACAGACATGTAAGAACTATAATAAGATTTCCCCTACATATAAAGCTTTTAGAAATTAGGTCATGCTTCATGTTTTCCCTGATCTCAGCTGAATAATAATTTTTAAAAAATGAAGGGTAAAAGTATCATTTTATTCCTTCCCATGTATCATATTTTAAGGTCAAAATACACCTAACAGCTTATAATGCAAGGGCTATCTGCAAACATTTAACAATTATTAAAATGTGTAATAAACACTGGAAAGATGGAAAGGTGGCCCCTATGCTTGCCAAAATATTTTCCTTTATATGTTGCAAAGCAAATTATATTTTCTAATGTTAGAGATTTAAAATTGCTTATTATTTTCCCAAGCACAGCATATAAAATTGTGTGTCTGTGTGTGAAAGTTTAATGAAAATATGCCCCATATGCTACCATGTTATAAAATGATTATCAATGTATGATAAATGTTGATTTTTATGAGAGCCCCCAGTTAGCAACTTCAATTACTAACAAAAATACATTTATGCCATTTTATTCATTCATTCTTCAATGTATTCATTCAATAATGTATGAATAAGGGCCTAATATGTGTCAATAATGTGCTAAGCTTTCTAGTGACCAAGATACTCTCACTAATCACAAGGATCCCAAATTGTAGCTGGTAAGCAGTGCCAAAGAAAATATAATCATATATATTTATAAGGTATTATGGAAACTTATGGAGATGAGGATGAGTCAGAGAAATGAAATGAACTGGACTTTAAATTTTGAATTAGCCTGAATTGATGGAGAAGAAAACTAGTGGACCCAAAACAGGGAGCAAGAGCAGAGGCAGTAGATGCCAAGTAATTAGATCAACAAAAGTTAGCTGTTGATGAACATTTTTTAAAGAAACTGAAGAGCACTGTTAAACTTGGCATAATGCAGAAACTACTTGCAATGTGAGTTGAGAGCTTTCAAAGTCCTTAATTTTGACAGGACCATTATATAGGAGAAAGAGACACATCCTTCAGGATTTCTAATTTTTTATTCTGTATTTTGTAGTTATGGTCCAAATAACTTAAACACAGCAGTGGAACAGGAAAGAAGTACCAACTACTGGTCAGGTAAATGGAGAGTATGTTTAAAAGATGTAGTCATATCTACCATGGACAGTAATAATATTTTTGGATATGTTTTGCATCAAATTGGAATGACATTTTATACTTTGGTGAATAAGTTTAATAATAA
The DNA here is from genome assembly GCF_003009895.1 of Hyaena hyaena. NCBI lineage: Eukaryota > Metazoa > Chordata > Mammalia > Carnivora > Hyaenidae > Hyaena > Hyaena hyaena. The sequence continues at coordinate 958,768 of NW_024081139.1, read as the reverse complement.
AAATAATAAATAAATAAAATAAATAAATAAAAATAAAAAAATAATAAAAATCCAAATTCAACTTGAAGCTTGCCAATATTAGCTGTTAAATGGGCACTCATATTGGCTGAGACATATTCTCTCTCATGGATCTTCCAGAGTTAAGGTGGTACTTTGTTATTTATTCTATGCAGAATGAAATACACACATAGATATAAGGCCTTCATTCCTAGGAACATGTAGATAAACTAGGAAAGAAAGTCAGATAAGCAATGCAGGAACAACTCAGGAAGATTAACTTAAAGGAAATTGAAAATAATTAAATGTCGATAGCTTGGTTTTCCAGTGCCTGGAGGGACTTGCTAACTTCTGATAAAATAAGACAGTAAAGTCATTTAGTAAGACAAGTTGCTCAGTAAAATAACAGCAACAACAATACCCACTCATTTCTGATCTGTTGCATAATATAATCATGACATTCTATGGTATGTCAGACAAGAACTTAGAGGGTACTTGTTTTTACCATCCTGTCTCCCTATGTATGACCAATGGCTCACATTTATTAAACATACAGAAATCATTTAAAGAATTCTCTTAGGGGACACACACACACACACACACACACACACACACACACGACTAAACACTGAGTAGTATTAACTGAGTTGACTGTAAGTCACAAGTTTCCTGATGTTAAAAAGAACTCACAAATGATAATCAACCTAACTAGATAAAAGTACAAATCCAGTGAAAAATATAAACTCAAGTCAGTTGACTAATGTTCTATTAAAATGAAATCATAGAATAAAGTCTTGTTTTTAATTTTAACATCTAGCTACTACATCTAGACCAAAAGAGTAAATCATTTTGACTTGTTCCAGGTGAACTCAGTAGGGTGCCATGGGCATTTAATCTAAAATATGCTCCTTGACCCTGAGTATAAAAATCAGTAAACTGTTAGCTGAGGCACACCAGTTGATTCTGTGAAGCTTTGCACAGTCTCACATAATGTCCTCAACAATTAGGAGGAAAAAACAATTGATGTTATGATTAATTTGAGCAACACAGAATGCACATTTAGGTCAAAGAGTGAATACTGGGTTTGACATTGACCAATTTAGCTATCTACATAGATCAAATTAAACAAGTAATTGTCAGCATGTGGAGATCTCAGACTGTGGATGTGTATCTATTAATTTGACTTTATTTGGAAGTTCAGCAATTAAATTTGAGGAAAATACCTATTTGAGGAAAATAACTATTTCCCTCAATATATGGATGAAATTGTAGGATTTGCTTTGCTGGAAGTCCTAAGTGATCATAAAAGGTAGCTCCAAATAAAAGAAGCAATTTACTTACATAGAGAGTATGGTGAAGAAGGAAAAAGTGCAATTTCTATGTCATTGGAAAAATTGCTTATTCAATACTCCAAGTCAATGTCAATGTTTCTACCTTTAAAATGAAATAGAGTCAAAGAACGGGAACCATTTTACTAGTTAACATCTACTCACATTGAGTTATATTGAGTTTGAAATTAAATACTAGAATAGTTACTGAAAACTGCCTCAAATATATTTACTATGTACAATGTAAAATTGTAACTAAAGAAATGGGGTAATCGTTTAGATTACAATAAAGATTTTTAAAGAATTCAAATAGAGTCATGTTTTTTCAGAGATACTGTCCCCTCCATTGATATGAGAAACAAGAAATCTCCAAGAACAAACTCATCAATAGCTAAATGTGTAGCATATAAAGATTTGAGGAATTGTCCTAAGAGAGTTTCAACAACAGGAATCTAAATTTAGCATCATTAATTTGAATAGCAAAGAATAGCATGTTTCTGACAACCAAATAGCCAAAGAATCTATCTGCTTCCAGCAAAGTTAAAAGAAACTCCTTGTCTTCTCATTCAGCTCAAGGCAGGTAAAAGCAACATTAATCTTTGAACACATATAACCATTTGTTTGATTTAGATGGTTTAAGTGGTGACTTGACAGCAGGAAGTTCAGATAATCACTACAAGTTCCTTCCATTTCCGATTATTTTTCCTAACATAAATTCATTATAGCATAAACTGAGAACAATTATTTATGCTTTAAAAATATAATAGATTATCAACCTATGTTAATTTATTACTTACTCTGTCTTATGAAGTCATAGTTTTTGAGTAGTTTAAAAAAAGTTGCTTCCCTTCCAAAAATGTCACTGCTTTGAGGTTTATAGTGATTACAGAATTTTACATCTTTCGTTATTAAACATGATAGAATTGCAAGAAGTGTCTCAGAATAAATTTCAAAAAAGTAAAAAATAGAAAGTAATGGCCTTTAATTCAGCCAGGTTGCTTAATGGCTTTGTCTGGAGATGTTTCAATGAGGTGATGAGAAAATCATCACATGAAACAATTTGTAAGTAACTTAAGCACCAAAACAAAGTAATTGGCCTGAAATTTCTAAATCTTAAAACTTTATACATTTCATAACCAAATAGATGTATGATGTGTAAATAAAATACAGTTTACCAAGGATACATTGATGATACATGATAAAGAGGGAAGAAAGAACATAAAACATTTCAGATAGCATGTAAAACTTTTTAACAATACATATGTGCATTTCACCTGCTTAAAAAGAAATGAAAAGTCAATGCATTGCTAGAAGATACTAAGAAGTTTTCTTTCTGGAGATACCTAAGACTAATAGTTGAAGGTAAAGAATATTGAATGACTTTTTGATGCCAGTTAGATAAAAGAAACTAATACAGTGTTTCCTTTGAGTCTGGAACAGTGCTAGGCAATTAATAAATTGGAATCCAATAAATAAATTTAGTAAGGTCCCAATATACAAAATCGATGTACAGAAATCCATTGCATTCCTATACACTAATATTGAAGGAAGAGAAAGAAAAATTAAGAAAGCAATACCATTTACAACTTCATCAAAAATAACAAAATACCTAGGAATGAACATAAGTAAGGAGGTGAAAGACCTCTACTCTGAAAACTTAAAACATTAATGAAATAAATTTAAAACAACACAAACAAATGGAAACATATTGTATGCTCATGGACTGGAAGAACATTGTTAAAATGCCCATATTACCCAAAGCAATCTACAGATTTAATGCAATCCCTATCAAAATACCAAAAGCATTCTTCACAGAATGAGTTCAAATAATTCTAAAATTAGTATGGAACCACAAAAGACCCTGAGCACCCAAAACAATCTTAAAAATGAAAAGCAGAGCTGGAGATATCACAATTCCACATTTCAAGTTATACTACAGACTGTAGTAATCAAAAGAGTATGGTACTGGCTTAAAAACAGACACACTGATCAATAGAACAGTATAGAAAGCTCAGGAACAAACCCATGATTATACACTCAATTAAAAGAGACAAGAATATCCAATGGGAAAAAGACAGTTTCTTCAAAAAATGGTGTTGGGAAAACTGGACAGTTCCATGCAAAAAAATGAAACTAGACCACTTTCTTATGCCATACACAAAAAGAAACTCAAAATGGATTAAGGTCCTAACTGTGAGACCTGAAACCATAAAAAATAATAAGTAAATAAAAACTAAAAGAGAGCTATAAACAGTCATTTCTCTGACACTAGCCAGAGCAACATTTTTCTATATATGTCTCCTAGGCAAGGGAAATAAATGCAAAAAATAAACTATTGAGATTAGGTGAAAATAGAAAGCTTCTGCACAACAAAGGAACAAATCAACAAAATTAAAAGACAACCTACTGAATGGGAGAAGATATCTGCCTATGATATATCCAATAATGGATTGGTATCCAAAATATATGAAGAATTTGTATAACACACACACACACACACACACACACACACAAATAATCCAGTTAAAAAATAGGCAGATGGCAAGAACAGATATTTCTCCAAAGAAGATATATAGATGGCCAAGAGACATATGAAAAGATGTTCAACTTCACTCATCATCAGGGAAATGCAAAATCTCAAAACTATAGTGAGATATCACCTCATACCTGTCTGAATGGGTAAAATCAAAAACATAAAAAACAAGTGTTGGCAAGAATGGGGACAAAAAGGAAACCTGATGGTGGGAATACAAATTGCTGCAGCCACCGTGGAAGGCAATACGGAGGCTCCTCAAAAAGTTAAAAACAGAAGTACCCTTTCATCTAGTAATCGCACCACTGGGTATTTACCCAAAGAATATGAAAACACTAATCCAAAGGATCTAAACACCCCTATGTTTATTGCAACATTATTTATAATAGCCAGATTATGGAACCACTCCAAGTGCCCACTGATAGCTGAATGGGTAAACAAGAAGAGATATCTATCTAATGGAATATTATACAAACATAAAAAAGAATGAAATCTTGCCATTTGCGACAACATGGATGGAACCAGAGAATACAATGCTAAGTAAAATGAGTCAGTCAGAGAAAGGTCATACGATTTCACTCATATGTGGAATCTAAGAAACAAACAAACAAAAATGAACAAAGGAAAAAAAAAGGGATACAAACAAAAAAAGAGACTCTTAAACTATAAGAAAGAAACTGGTGGTACCAGAGGGGAGGTGAGTGGGGGGATGGGTGAAGTAGGTAAGGGGATTAAGAGTACATTTATCATGATGAGCACTGAGTAATATGTATTGAGTAATATGTAGAATTGTTGAATCACTATATTGTACACCTGAAACTAATATAATGTTTTATGTGTACAATACTGGAATTAAAATTAAAAGCTTAATAAGAGGTTTTAATAAATAATATATTGGTATCCAATTTATTCCCCCCAACAAGTTTGACAGTTACATGCCATTAAACCTGTTTCTTAAATATATGTAGACTAAGGCTTACAGAAATTAAATATGGTGCAAGGGCACATAGTTAACAAATGCCATTGGGGGGACAAGAACTCATTAATTCAAAAGGTCTTTGTATTTTGGACAGTTCAGGAAACAAGAGAAAATGAAGCTATCAAATTTATATCAGCTTTCATTTTTCATATTGAGTGTCAAACATCCCTTTTACACTATTTTGAGAAAAAATTAAGAGCAATATAGTATGGCAACAAATATGTGATTTTATTTTGTTTTACTTAAAATTTTTTAATGTTTTTTTAAAATTTATTTTTGAGAGAGAGAGAGAGAGAGAGACAGCGTGAGCTGGGGAGGGTCAGCGAGACAGGGAGACACAGAATCTGAAGCAGGCTCCAGGCTCTGTGCTGACAGCTCAAACCCACAAACCATGAGATCATGACCTGCACCGAAGTTGGATGCTTTACTGACTGAGCCACCCAAGTGCTCCAATAAATATGTGATTTTATGTGATAAATAATGGTTGTTTTAAACATATATTCTTACCACTAGACTTTATTTAGAACAAAAAAGTCTGTATGGAAAATAGTTTAGGATTAACAAGGTATTGGTAAATTTTATGATATTGATGGTTGTTCATTTTAGTATCCTAAATACCACAGTTATGCTAGATAAATACAATCAGCTCTGTGCCTATGAATTAACTGCTTGTAACACAAACACAACAAAAGCAAAAATGATGCTTATGATAGTTCTGGTAGAGTCATGCTGGAATAGCAGAAGATTTACCTCAGTGAAGAAACAGTTTTGAGGGGCGCCTGGGTGGCTCAGTCAGCTAAGTGGCCAACTTCAGCTAAGGTCATGATCTCACAGTTCGTAGGTTTGAGCCCCGTGTCGGGCTCTGTGCTGACAGCTCAGAGCCTGGAGCCTGCTTTGGATTCTCTGTCTCCGTCTCTCTCTAATCCTCCCCTGCTCACACTCTGTGTGTGTCTCTTTCAAAAATAAATAAACATTTAAAAAATAATAAACAGTGTTGTAAGTCATTAACGTGGGCTGTGGTGATAAATAGCTTTTTACATAAAATAGACAAAGAACAAGTTGGTAAATACAAGGACAAAATTACTCATAACATTCAAATAATGAATCTAGAAACTATTAATAGGTCTGACTCTGAAGAGATTTCTTCTTTTAAAAATATTGTTTGCCATAACAAAGTTTTCACATTTGGTATTTTGGATATTCGATATTTGGATGCATTTGGTAAAGAGAGAAAAAAAGACAACCAACACCTTTCACTTCTAATCAACACAGATTTTAAATTTGAATTATCCAGGGAGTAATGAATGATATATAGATACTGTACTTGTCCATTATTGGATAATTTTAAAAATGAACAAAGATATGCATTAATAAACAAAATGAAGAAAACTAAAAATCATAATTATCTCTGTGGTAACATTACTTTTAATACTATAACTTAAACATAAAAATACTTCAATCTAATTTTTTTTAAACAATGAACTCTTTTTTATTTGAGAAAGAGAGACAGTGCACAAGCAGGGCTGGGGCAGCTGGAGAGGGAAAGAGAATCTTAAACAGGCTCCACGCTCAGCACAGAGCCTGAAACAGGGATCTATCCCACAATCCTGGGATCAAGAACAGAGCCAAAATCAAGAATTGGACACTCAACTCACGGAGCAACCCAGAGGCCCCTAATATAATTTTGAGGGGAAGTATACAGTACAGGAATTAAATGGAATCCCCAGGCAGTTCCACTCTGCAAGAACTGTGAGACTTTAGAAGACTCTGTTGACTCAAACACTCAGTTTGCTGATCTGTGAAACAGGAATGATAAGCGTACCTCTCTCATAGGACCACTGTGAGGATTAAGTCAGATAATGTGTGAGTGTCACCCATATACCACACACCATACAACTGGCATGTGTTAGGTTCTACGCAAGTGGCAGAAACCACTATCGTCATCATGATTAGAATCATCATCCTATAATTTTTCTGCATAAACAGGGAGCACGTCATTTTTGAAACTAATTGTGTTGTATGCATTTTTATATTTCCATTAGTAGTTAATGTAACATCTTATATTTATGAAGCCAAGTAAAAGAAAAGCAGTACAGAAAGTATTTGGTTTGAGAAATTACTAAAAATATGTGTTCATTTTCCCCTCATTAGTCAATGTAACCTTAAAGATTCTAAAAGAAAATAATCATTTCCATCAATTATCCAATAAGGACCATGAACATGAATTTATAATGAGATAAAAAGTCCAAAATAGCTCTCTTTCCTTCACAGCTGACCAAGGGAGTTTCTCATGATTCTACTTCTTGAACTTGAGAAATGCCCAAAGCTCTAAATAAAGATTTGAAAAGGGCTCTACATAAAGGTTTCAACAACCCCGAACAGGCTTGAGTTATTTCAGTATTGTATAACTGTATTGAAACATAAACATAAACATATGTTAAACACTCCTCATGCTTATAATTGTGATAAACCTAAAATAACTAAAATGCTATGGTTTAAATACAACAAAACTATAAAACCAATAAAAATCAGTTTAACACTCTAAATTAAATTATTATAAAGAATGATTTATAAATGAAATAATCTTTAACAATTTGAAGTGTAAGTAATTGCTAAATGAAAAAAAAAAATGATAGACCTTCGGAATTCAGCAAGCCCATCCTAACAAATATGCTAAATAAAGATGATTCTCCCCCTCCATTCCCTACTGGGCAATGCAAAATCTTCTTTCAATGGTGTGAATTAAAGAAATTTGGCATCTCTTTAGCGAAGATCCATTATTTGTGTATTGTGTACTTCTCTCTTTTCTCAGTAGCCCTGGACAATTAAATACAACAACATAGCACCAAAATGTTTATGCATACAAATTCCAAAGCAAGAAGTAAAATCTAGCAGCAAGAATATATATATATATATCTATCTATATCTATATATATAGATATATATAGATATAGATATAGATATAGATATAGATGATCAGCAAAGAGATCACTCATTCCAAAACAAAATTATTGTAGTGAATACACACATCCCTGAGAATATACGCATGGAAAGCTCATACACATAGGTTTGTTCTAGTTCATCTGGACTGGTTTCCATAGAAAAACCTTCACGGGGCTAGGATTCTTGCTTTCAGTTAGCTCTCACTGATTTAAAGCTTTCTGCTTGCCTTTTTATTTCCAAACTTCCTTGTTTGAGACTCTAGCTCTGGTTCCCTTTTGTCTAAAACTACAAACCAGTATCATCCACACCCTTATTACACCCTCTTTTATCCCAGTATGAGTCAGAGACTCAGGCCTCTGGCTTCTGAGCGGAGAAGACTTATGCACACATTATTCATTCAGCATATACTTACTGGGCATTTACTTTGTACAAAACCGCAAGCTGGTGCTGGAAGGGCAATGGATTATGTAGATACCGTTGGGCCTAAAGTTCTCCTACTAAACTATCATTTGCATCAGCAGGTATATTTCTCCAATTACAGAGAACTCTACGTGGTTGAATTTAAAGTTGGCTTTTATTCAATTATAGAAAAATACTTCCTTGAAGGAAGAGGTTAATTTCTAAATCACCGTAAAATTTCTACACTGTCAATAACTTAAAATAGATATCAGACACATTAAACTTCCATTTTTCCCAGAAGTAATTAGTAAACACCCAAACTATAACCCACTTAATAAAAATATTAAATATATCACAACTTTAAAAATATAAACACACTTATAATAATCTAATAATCTACTTCTATGGAAAACAGACAACAGTTAATACGTATACATCAGAATGCCACGATTATATGTGGGTGACTGATATTCATTTGTAATGATGACCAAGGAACACTGTAAAATTCATATTAGTGGTAGCAATAATTGTACTTGTAAAAATAATAATCTTTTATTACCAGCATTTTATTAAGAAGGGGTACGGCACCAATTCAAAAGATGTTTATTTTTGCACCATAAAATTAAAACAGAAGTTTCACTACTATTGAAAAAATAAATCCTCAATTGTAAAAGAAAAACATTTGATAGAGACTATCCATTTAGTCCAACTGTCTGACGATCCAGGTTTTCCTATCTCTGTCATTCACAAAAGGACATTTGAAGAATTATTTTCCTAATCAATTTATAAAATACAATTTGGATTTCATGCTGCTTTCTTAATAGCTTCCATAATGAGAAGACACAGGGGCATAGCTATAAAGAGTACCATGTGCTTAGAAATTTAGTGCAAAAGTCTCTATGTGGTTTATGCAATGACATATAGGCAACAATACAGCCTCTCAAATGTAAAAATGATTTAAAAAATACTCTTCATAATAAAGCTGTTTATTAGAATAGAAAACAATTATAATTTTTGCCATTTGGGGTAATTTTTCTAAGTCATCATCTTTACTTCCTTTAACAAACAAAATGAAATTACATAAATTTCAATTTATGTCAAAATATTTTGACAATAATTGAGAAAATCTCATAAGTAACATGACATAGTAAATAAATATCATATGTATATTTATTCTCTATGACAGTTAACTGTTTATTTAACACATATTTATTGAGAGTCTGCTATGCTATGTGGCAGACATTATTTTACCACCTGCTAGAAATTTAGCAGTCATCAAAACAGATTACAGTTCCTATCTTCAAGGAGCTTACATTCGAATGAGGAAAGACAAATGATAAACAAGACAACAAAAACACTGTACATAGTATGTTAGACAGTGAAAAATACCCAGAAGAAAAGTAAAGCAAGTGATGATGGACATGGTGGTTTAGTTAACTTAGTTAGAATGGCCTCAGTGGAAACACAGCATTGAATAAAGAAATGAAGTTGATGAGGACAGAAACATCCTTTAATTGTTGTTATAGTTTGTTTGTAGATGCTTATTAAAATTATGAAACAGAAAAGAATTCCTCAATATTTTCTCCTCCATTTCCTTCAAAACAAAATTTCTGGGGAGAAGTTTTAAGAGAAAGAATGTTAAGCAACATTGATAATATTAAGACAGGGCTCTTTACAAGGGGCAAAGAATAATCAAATGTTTCTGTGACAGTGAAATCTAAGCAACTGTCAGAAATTGCTGATAGAATATAAACGTAATTTTTTTTAGATTAAAAAAACTAAGAATGACAAAATCCCATAAAGATTTCTAATGTAGAAGAATTTCTAAATATAGAAGAAAGGGATGCATAGAAAGGGATTCTGACTCCTTGGGGTTTTAAAGAATTGCTAATTTAACCAAAGAATATTGAGGCACTCAGATGGCTCAGTCAGTTAGGCATCCCACTGTGGCTCAGTTCATCATCACTGTCCTTGAGTTTGAGCCCCATGTCAGGCTCTGTGCTGACAGCTCAGAGTCTGGAGACTGTTGGATTCTGTCTCCCTCTCTCTCTGTCCCTCCTCCATTCAGCCTCTCTCTCTCTCTCAAAAATAAATAAACATTAAAAAAAAAAAAAAAACCACCACCTTTACTTCACACTTTGTGTTTCAGCCGTTTGCATGGACCCCTTCAGGGTTACCTCATGTGGTTCCCATCAATCCCTGAAATACCTACTGACTTTCAATGTAACCTCGTGTTCTGAAGAGCCACTGAGGAAGAGGCAAGGAGACAGAAAACAGCCAGAGGAGAAAAATGTGGGCAAAAGAAACTATTAACTTTGTGATGCATTAATTACATATGATCATGTAAAACTGATCTCACAAATGGATGTGGAATAAACATAAAAATAAATGATTTTTATGCTTTAGGAGCATTTCCATACCCTGAAATATTCTACTGTCTTCTTCCAAGATGAAATCAGAATGGAGTGACTCCTGAGGTAAACCCTGAACAAATGCTTCTGACTTTGTCCAACCATCAAACCTACATTTTAATGGCTGTGTCATTCTGACAGATTCCCGAGGCTAGACAGAAAAGGGGAGGCTTGCGCTGAATTCTTAGGATCAATACAAAGGAGTGTCAAACCAAAAATAATGTGTGCTCAGTCTTAGAATACAAAGAAGGCTGGATGGAAACAGTATCATCAGGTGGGCACTGTACTCATTTCTAGTTGAGACTGAAAATAACTATGTGCTGGAATGAAAATAGCTCAATGCAGAATGACTGGAAACCAGTGCATACGCCAACTGAGCTATAATTGTGAAAGGAGAAACATATGAAAATACTGGTATACGACTGATAAAACTGTATATCAAGAACATTTTTCTTTCCTCAAAATCTTTAATGTTGCCTTTGGCTAGGCATAGCTCACAGTTCAGCTATTTCTAGAACATTAATGAGTCTACAAATGAAAACATCATATCCTTTGGAACCGTGTACTTTTTAGCTGCAGGTACTTTTTAGTGCCTGGCCAAAAAAAAGTAGATATTTAATAAATGTTTATAGGACAGATTTTCCAACTTATGAAATATCCAAGTTGTTACCAATCATATTTACCTCTAGAGCAAAGAGAATTAGCAAATAGATGAATGCTGAGAAGGGGCAAATTTAACTTCTTATTTGGCACAGGAAAAAGGTGAGAGGACACTGGGGGGTGGGGAGGGGGCGGGGCGCTGGTCCCCAGGGCTGATCTCGGGGAAGGAGCCGCCTCTGGCCCAAGCTTGTGCTTCCCGCTGCCCTCACATTCTGCAGCCCTGACACTGTCTTGCCTGCTCGGTTTCTTTTTACCCGGAGGTGGGAAGGGCACTTAGTTCCGGAGAACAGGGTGGCCCCTGGGAAGGTCTCCAGGAAGAGCTAACGGGAGGGAAAGCGTCCAGAGCCATCTCCATTTTGCCCGGCCCTCCTGCCCTCCTCAGCTCCCCGCTGATCCTTCTCCCCGTCCGTCCGTCTCCCCGTCGGGCGGCTCTGCTTTCCAGCTTCAGCCTCAGCGCCCCTTCCCCAAAACGTCCTTCAAATCTTCATTCCCAGCGCCCTGGGGGCCTAGAGAGGAGGCCGCAACACAGTAGCAGCCACACCGGATTGTGGCAGATGGAAATCCGCACTCTGCTCTTAGTTTAGTAAAATGTGCACTTGCAGTTCAAGGTTGAAGTTGAGAATTTATAGATGGACACAATTCTTCTTTATAAAAATAAAATCTTTTATTAAACGGGAAAAAAAAATTTTTTTTTAGTCTTACGGACTAAGAATCTGGAAGAATTGAGAAATCTTTTTCCTGTGCCAAATAAGAAGTTAAATTTGCCCCTTCTCAGCATTCATCTATTTGCTAATTCTCTTTGCTCTAGAGGTAAATATGATTGGTAACAACTTGGATATTTCATAAGTTGGAAAATCTGTCCTATAAACATTTATTAAGTATCTACTTTTTTTTGGCCAGGCACTGATCCAAGTATGGGATATTCAGAGACACATTAAGGGAATCTCACATTTAAGAAACTCATTATTAACAAAATGGTAAGATTCCTGATTTAAGTAAAGTTGTGCACAAATGGTTTTGTTTACACAAAGAAAAGAGTAACTCAAGAGTTTGGGAAGGTCTGAGAGGTGGCTAGTTTTTCCTAAATACCCTTCTTTCTTTCTTCCTTAAAAACAGAGTTTGGGCTATACCTAAGTCCCCATGCTTAAGGCTACATTACCAGCCTTCTCTGTAGGGAGCTATGGCCACTCTGGCCATGTGATTAAATTCTGACCACCTGATTGTGAGCCAGTTCTGAATTTTGCTCTCAGTATGGCCGGGAGTGTTATTTTTACACACAGATGGTCTGAGCCTGTTACCTATACCCTTTCTAATATCTTTCAGGCAGAAAAACCAAAGATTTTGTGTGCCTCTGTAAAGGTGATTCAGATGAAGTCATCTAGCAGGTGTAGTTTCAAGTGGTACATAGTATTCGGCATACCTGAACCAGTCTAGCAGCCATATGAGGACACCATCTTGGATGTGGTGGCCTCTTCAGCCACCAAGGGGAGATACCCCAGCTGGTGCCGCATGGAGTAGACCAGCTGCACCTGCTGAAGCCTATCCAAGCTGCAAGTCAATGTACATAAGGAAGTGATTGTTGTTTGGAGCTATGGAGATAGGGTTCATAAAATGAAGGGTGAAATGTACTTCATCTTCTTAATGATTAAATATTACTTCATAGTGTCAAAGAATGTCCTTTTTATTAAGTTTTACATTATAATTTTTTTCTTATGAGATGCAATATACATGAGTAATATGGCATATACACCAATGTGTGTGGGTGCATGTGTACACATACACACAACATACAAGTATGTATTTTACAGACACACACATCAAATATGGGGCCTATGTTGCTTATGTATTTTTATATATTCAATAATGTTGTACTGAAGTCAAGTCCTGTCACTTATTTTACCACTGTATGTGAATAGGCTTGACTTTATGTAAAATATATACTGCATATATTTTTTATAGTCTCTCTCTCTCTCTCTCTCTCTCTCTCTCTCTCTCTCTATATATATATATATATAGATGTTAGGGTTGACATATATACATATATACATATATATATGTATATATTTGAAATTTGCCTAAACCTCAGAGCATATTAATGCTAATCTTGATGAATGGACTATGCATTCTTCTAATACTTTTAAAATTTATGTAACTACTATTTTCTAACCAAAAAGAAGAAAAGCTTAACTTTAACATTATTCACAGATAGTGTTTATTTTCTTTAATTAAGTAAACTATTTAAGTAACTTAATGGCTGTAATGTGTTGTAAAGACAGTAAGACAATAAAGAATTCATGCAAGTATAAAAGCAATCTTTGTAGCCTGGATTCTGTTGGCTGATACAGAAGTGGACAAGACAGAAAGGAAATCTGGCTGGAGGGTGAAAAGAAAAGGAAGAAAGGAAAAGACAGAGAGATAGCTTAAATAATTCATTGTGAATTCAAGGGAAAGTGATTTTATTGAAAGAACAGTGGTTAGATACCATTCAAAATTAATTTCCAAACAATTCTGTAATATCTAAAACTTTAAACTCACTTAAAATATTTTCTTCAAGAGAAACAACAAAGTCCAATATACGCCTTATAATCATGTGAGTGCTAGGTCAAAGTTGCAAACTAACTATGGGTTCATAGGGTAATTGTCATTTAAGATGATTCGAATGGTGTGCTCAGCAAACATATCTACTGAGTGACACTGTTGATTTTTAAGCTCTGAATAGGAATAAAGAAGAAAGACTGTGGGTGCCATGCAGTGCTTATCAAAACCAAAATATATTCTTTAATAACACAGAAAGATGACCTAAAACAAAATTAAAGAGCAATCCTTAGAATTTCTCCATAGGATTTCTTTTCAGGAAGGAGTCCCAAAGTTTTCATAATATTGCAGTATAATTCAATTTGACTGTTACTTAGCTGAAGCTACTTTTTAGTTACATGAAAGTTAGAATTCATAGGATGAGAAAAATATACTCATGGAAAGATACTTAATCTTTGCATGTTAATGCTGATCATTGACTCAGTAGCAAAAGGTGAGAAGTCAACAGGAGTAATGAATAGACCTTTCTGTTCCAAAGTGAAATTTTAGCAACATGTTGCAGTGAGACTTACAAAATAATCAACAAGTCATTACCTCTGTATTTGAATTCTAACAAGGGTAAACATTATTAGTTCATTTGGGACCAAAAACATATGCATTATAATTATTTGAAATTGAATAGAATGCTTTTCTATGTTTGCACTCTTCCAGTAGCTTAACAAAATTTACCATGTTCATGTTCCCATCATGGAAATCTGTGCTATGTAAATTTTTCATTTGTGCTTTTAAATGCCCTAATCAATATTTGACTAATTAGGATCTCCTTCTTACATTCAGTCTTTAAACAATGAGAAGATTATGTGGGGAGAATAAAAGAAATTGTATTTCAGATTCTGAACATTTCTCTGCTTTCTTGCCTTAAAAACAGAAAGGAAAAAACAATACACTTTCTACTAGTTGGAATATGCTTCATAATCAGCCACATATTGTTTGAACTCCTTAAGGAAAGATAAAAATATGCTCTGCATTATAAGGTTGACTGGATTCTAAATCACCTATAAAATCAAGGAAATAAATCACATAAAACTACAAACTATCCTAAGTCTTAAATCTATAAATACCAAATTATGCATTTGACGTTTAAGTTTTATCATTGTTTGGACAGTTTTCTGTTTAACCTAATGAGAAATTACTAGTTCCCTCCTTTCTCTTTCTAAAAATTAAATTAACATTAAAAATTAACATTTAAATATAAATTGTTTTTGCATACCTAAAAATACTTTTTACCAGAAATAAAATCTCAATCTAATGAAACCTTACAATAATACATCACAGAAACTTTTCACTCACAGTTTTGGCATACTTTGTTTCTTCATAATTTTTACCTATATTTTTTGTTAATATTTGGGAAGATCCTATCCCTGAGGAAAATAAAATCTTCCTCAGTTATATTTGAAACTATTAACAACATTTCTATGTATAATTCTATCCCATTAATTTACAACTTTTTTTTTCCATGTAGCACTAGAAAAGGCTTTCTTTCATCCCTCTCATTAGATCAAATTAAAAAGATAATGAAGAATTTGGCAGAATGTAGCCACGGATAAATCTGTCATGTTTTATTTTCATTGTGTATCATATTATTATCAATAAAACTTGAAATCACTTCCCTTAAGCAAAAAACAATTATAATTTATAATTACCTTTTACAAAATAAGATTTTTAGTATGTGTAATATATCATTATCTGATTTCTTTAACAATATACTGTACAAAATTTTCCTACCTTTAAGTTTTGTGTAAGTAACACTTTGGAATTTTTTATGTGTTTGAAAACTGATTAAGAAATTATTTTGTGAATTTAGGGGTGCCAGTGTGGCTCAGTTGGTTAAGCATCCAACTTCGGCTCAGGTCATGATCTCACGGTTCGTGGGTTTGAGCCCCACGTTGGACTCTACACTGACAGCTAGCTCAGAGCCTGGAGCCTGTTTCGGATTCTGTGTCTCCCTCTCTCTCTGACCCTCCCCTGCTCATGCTGTCTCTCTCTCTCTCTCTCAGAAATAAACAAAACATTAAAAAAAAAAATAAATTATTTTGTGAATTTAAAATAATTTCTTTAACACACAATTGTTGGTAGCTTGTCACTGCTCGTGGGATAAATACATGTAAAACAATTTTTGAGAACATATAAAACTGGTAATATAGCAGGGTGCTGTCTCAGTTTGGATTTGGGGAAAGGACTTATATCTATCTTTTTTTGTCAGAGTATATTTATATACTAAATATAAATAAATATATATATTTCTATATACTATGGCCCACGATTTGTCCCTAAAATAGTCAAAGTTTGCTTACCAACTGGATAGTTTCTTTACAAAAATATTTAATGTGGTATCATTAGTAAGTTAGTAGCTCTAAAATTTGCTCATAGCAAAACCACAAAAAAAGTTAAATTTTATTAAATATTATCCATCTAATGATGACTTAGATTTGAAAATCTATTGACTCTTTCAATTTCCATGTATTGTCCTTAACTTTTATTTTTGTTATTTCCCAAAATCATGCTACTTAGGAATTTGTTCTACATCAGAAGCCACTGGAGGTCCTGAATTGCCAAGCTCCAATTCATCACCCATGCACTCCCTGACTTACAGACCCTACTTACCTCAGAACAAGTGCAGTGCTTTATAAATGGGGGAGGAAAGACATAGATGGACATAGACATAGAAAGACATAGATGGACAAAGACAGTGCCATCCTACAACACACAATCATATAAATGCAGTCCTGATTGGTTCCTTTTCCAGGACTATTAATGATGATGTTGGTAAAACAATACTGGCAAGGTTTCATATTATTCCCATAAAAATATTTATGACCACCAATGTGCTTTTCTTTGTGCAGTAGGCACTTCTGAAAGTTTTCTACAGTTTGAGCTAGTACTCTGATGTTGGTCATACTTTTAATTTTTTATAAATTCATATTTTTGCATATTAGATATATTTATTGCAGTTATTATTTAAGTCATAAGTCCTTCAGGAGGAAAGAAAAAGAAAAAAGATATATGTCAGGACAGAATAGGTTATGTTGGGTTGACAAACCCCAAAGCTCAGTATCCTGTCATAACCTCATAATTACTATCAGTGAGAAATTTAAACTTCATTGACATATAAAGTATTTTAGTGTTTGTAATGCCCCAAGGCAGATACCGGACAAGTGTGTGATACCCCCAGGGATCCAAGCCAACATGACTTTGTGTCTCTACCATCTGGACACGAGTCTCAGTTTGTAGCTACAGGGCAGAGAGAAACTGAATAACTAAGGGTACGGTACGTCCCTGACTCTGCCCACAAGTCACAGGTACCTCCCCAATTGCATCTGAATGTGGAAATCACATTTCAGCATAATGTAGTCTGACTAACTCAAGACATTTGGAAAGTCTACTTTCATGTGTACTCAACAAAGAGTACTAATGTTTTAGAAAAAATTTATTTTAGAAAGATTTCCAGGACACAGACAGAAATAGGGTATGCAGGGATTTTAAGAATGACTTTAAGAAAGGCAAGTTTGAAATTTCCCTGGCAGTCACCCACACACATTTGTGTATATTTTATTAAAATAAACAATGTTTAACTTATCATTTTTCAAAGTAGTATAGTCAACAGGCAAGATAGGTAGGGGCATGAAATGTAAGATGAAATTAATCAGTTGTGACCTTAAAGCATGACACATTATCTAATTTTTTTTTGTGTCACCACTCCATCAACCAAGGTATAGCAATAATAATTCAGTAATCATTTCTATTTCCCTGACATATGTTATTACATATGGATGAGGAACGTCTTCCATGGCTGCATTCCAAAACCAAAATGTTATCAGTGGTATTTTCAAACTCAACTACGTTACCAAGATGGGAAATTCCATGGTTTGTACAGGAAACACTGCCTTACTGTCCTGGGTTATGCTCCATGTCAGAATCATTTTATCTCATTTAAGAAAGAGTTAACCTTGAGGAAAAGCACACTAAACATTTTTTTATATAAAAAAAAACTTGCATGGGTAGAGATTTGTCTGCTTTTGAATAACTATTAAAATTTTCTAGCCACTTATTTCAGTTTTATTGTATTTTCAGTTACAAATGAATTCTCCTCTTAAACATGCATATAAATTCCCAGCATAGATTAAAGAGGAAGACATGAGCCATTTGCTACTGTGAAAAGTAATATTACAACTAAGATTTTTATCACCCTCTCAGTCCTTAGGATAGTTCTACTATATGAGATTCTATATTTTTAAAAAGTAAGAGTCTTAAACAAAAAAGCAGATTATTCAAGGAAACTTTATATTTCTTGATACATTTTTGGGATGTTAGCAGTTTTGAGCTATTACTTAACAATGACTTCTTAAAATTATGTTGAAAGCAGAAATTATCCCTAAAGATTTATAAAGATAGCTAATCCAATAAAAAAAATCTACATTCTTGTGAGCCTACTTTGCATGTAGCTTTGTCCTAACAATAATATCCATTACCCTAAACATCTTATAGAGTTAACAAAAGACTTTTGTATAATTATATTATATTATATTATATTCGATTAAATTACTATACTCACTTAAAATTCTATGTATTATGTATCACTAGTGAAAATACATGGGCACTAATGGAGTTCTTTAGCTTATTCTTAATTTTCACAAAATATTCCATGAAAAAAACCTTCCACTCCACTTCACTTGGATGAATTCAATCAAAGGAGATCTGCAAACTTTGTGACTGCTGGTCTAATGTTTGTACTCTAAATGTCTTTGCGAAAATTTGTACCAATTGAAATAAAGCAATAGTTTAGTTCTTAGATTTTGATGTATTTTTGCACCTTTAATGAGTCAACTTTTTATCCCTTGAAATGTTAATTGTGGCATGTGGCAATCATAAGGTAAATTTTTAAATACCACATATATAAATACTTTAAAAATCATTTTAAAATTAAGATTATATACTTATATATCATATATAATTTTATATGTATATAATTTTAACCACAGATACACAACATATATATATATATACACACACACACACACACACACACACTATGTATATGTTTATTCCTTTTTTTTAAATATTTATTTTTCCTTATTTTAGAGAGAGTCCCTGTACAACCAGGGAAGTGGTAGAGGGAGAGACAAAGAATCTGGGGCTGGATCCAATGACCTTGGGATCATGACCTGAGCTGAAATCAAGAGTCTGACTCTCAACCAAGCCACCCAGGTGCCACTGTTGTAATTTTTTTTTTTTTAAAAGGGGAGAAAAGATAAATGGACATTCTTGTTTCCCTTAAATGTTAGGCTTAGGTGTTTTCTTAATTTTTTTTTTTAATGTTTTATTTATTTCCGAGAGAAAGAGAGAGAGAGCAAGCGAGCGAGCAGGGGAGGGCCAAGAGAGATGGAGATACAGAATCTGAAACAGGATCCAGGCTCCAAGCTGGCTGTCAGCACAAAGCCTGATGCGGGGCTTGAACCCATGAACCGTGAGATCATGACCTGAGCCGAAGTTGGACGTTTAACTGACTGAGCCACCCAGGCACCCCAGGCTTTGGTGTTTTCTATATTCATTCATTCACTATGTAGGAATCTAGTACTTGCTTTGCATCACTCTTTCCTCTAAAAGCATACCATCTAGTTGGGAAAGAAGAAGCAAACAAAAAGCTGTAAATAATTAAATTGCTTCATTGGGAGTTACATTACAGATGTATGCATATGAGCATATGAAGAGGGGGCACAGCTGGCTCACTGTATCACAGAAAACATTA
Source organism: Hyaena hyaena (assembly GCF_003009895.1). Lineage (NCBI taxonomy): Eukaryota > Metazoa > Chordata > Mammalia > Carnivora > Hyaenidae > Hyaena > Hyaena hyaena. The sequence continues at coordinate 939,177 of NW_024081139.1, read as the reverse complement.
TTAGGGATATCCCACATTCGATGGTAAAATTGAAATGATATACTGAAGTTTTCTAGGTGGATAGATTGTGTAAGAGCATATCAGGCAGAAAGGACAGCATGTGCAAAGCCATGGAAATATAATAGAACAATCTAAGTTCCTAGAATATTTGCCATATAAAAGAACAGTACAAAATATATACTGGCTCCTACTTTTACAAAAAAGCCAGGGTTTAGAAATCTAAGTGGCAAGGCTGAATATAAATATTTGTTTGTCCGACCCCTTAAACAACTGCCTTGACACTATCTTTTTTTTATTAGGTTAAGGGGGCAGGGAATGACACATAAACAAAATTGGAATCTTTAAAAACTCTGTCATATCGAGGAAAACTACTAACATTCTACACACAGATTTTAAAAATTTAAATAGAATATACTTAAGAGAATTAGTTAATGGGGTGAGAAAATCAAATTTCAATCATCCTAGTATAATAGATTTGAGGGCTTGAACCCACCACACTTCTAGTTGTTTGCCTTCTCTGCATGTAGTTTTCATGCCTTAAATTGAGAAGTAAACTCTAATATCCTTAGGCAAATGTTTCACCTATATATTATAATCTTTTTTTTTAATTTTTATACTTTTTTAGAGAGAAAGAGCATACATGCAAGTGGGGGAGAGGGGCCAAACTGTGGGGGGAGAGAGAGAGAGAGAGAGAGAGTCTTAAGCATGGTTTACACTTAGCATGGAGCCTGACACAGGGCTCAGTCCCACAACCCCAGCATCATGACTGAGCCAAAATCAAGAGTCCAACACTCAATCAACTGAGCCACCCGGGCACCTCCATAATTTACTTTTAAAATTAAATCTAGGGGTGCCTGGGTAGCTCAGTTGGTTAAGCATCTGACTTTGGCTCAGGTCACGGGTTCGAGCCTCACATCGGGCTCTGTCCTGACATCTAGCTCAGAGCCTGGAGCCTGCTTTAGATTCTGTGTCTCCCTCTCTCTCTGATCCTGCCCTGCTCATGCTGTCTCTCTCTCTCTCTCTCTCTCAGAAATAAATAAAAACATTTAAAAAAAGTAAAATTAAATAAAATTAAATCTATATCCTATAGTTCTCTGATCCTTCTAAAAAATCCTCAGAGGGACCTAAAAATCAATAGTTTACTTTCAGTGGTAGGAGGACAAAGTTAACTTTTATAACAGTTAAGTAACCTGACTAAAATCACGCAGTTGATATATAGCTGAGCCAGGATTTGGACCACATTTTCAGATTTGCACTTAGCACTTTCTTCAATACTACATCTAATGTTAAACCAATAATTTAATTTGAAAACATCCTAACTTCAATTTGAGTTAAAACATTAGGAGACATTGTGTGAATAAAAGACCTACACAAAAAGTCTATCTGCTATGTGTGAGGAAGAACCCAAACCATAGATTCTGTTAATATAACACCAGAACAGCTGATCAAAAACAAATATTGGTGAGTAATATACATGCTTTACAAGAGATAATAAACATGTAGAAATTTGAAAAAAAAAAAAACAACAACCGAAAAAACTCAGTGTGGATGAAATTTTAATGGGGTCCTTTTATTTTATTTATCTATTTTGAGAAAGAGAAAGGAAGGAGCAGAGGGAGAGAGAGAATTCAAAGCAGATTCTGCAATGTGAAGTTGGAGCCCCATGTGGGGCTCCCTCTCAGTAACCTGAGATCATGATCTGAGCCCAAATTAAGAGTTGGACCCTTAACCAAATGAGCTACCTAGGTGCTCCAGTGCTGTCATTTTAATATCCAGTTGAGACTAAAGTTTTTTATGATTCTTGAAAGGTAAAACTGACTAATGCGTTGAAATAAAAGGAGTCAATGAGCAATGGCTAACTCAGTATCATCATTCAGTTCAATGCTTCAAAGAGGTAAGTTCAGGTCTAGGGATTCTAATAAAATGCACATATATATACACACACATAATAATATTTTATATTTGTATTTATATTAAACTTATCTTATGTTTACATTTTATATTTAAATATATTTATATTTTATGTTTATATAAGATAACAATAAGCGAAAGCCTTTAAAAATAACAGTAGGGAGATAATCAATTACTGTTAAGTGAATATATGTGAGGCTTTTCAATAACCTACTCAAAAAGGCCACAAAAAAATCTGAAATTAGTTCTTCAAAAGTTGCTGAAAGGTTTTTGCAAGGATTAACTGGGTTATGGACTCACAATGTAAATGTGGTCTCCCCCCAACTCAATAACACCCTTCTTATGGTAACTGGAATTCATCTAAAATTCAACAGAATTTTAGGAAAGAGAGTAGAGTACAAACTAAAAGTCACTAGGAATTTTTGTTTGATTTTCTTTTTGCTCTTTTTTTTAGTTTGTTATTTGTGAAAGAAGGAAGTTCTATCAAATATTAATGTACTTCTACTTAAAGGAGAAATATACTAAGAGTGTGGTAGAGTAGGTGTTTGGTTGGGACTGGATAATTAAAAAATAAATAAGTACATAAATAAATAAATGAATAAGTAAATAAATAAGTAAATAAATAAATAAAATTTAAGTCAAATATCCAACTTGGATTTCAAGCTGTATTTCAAGCTATGATAGATAATTTTCCTTAGAGAATTATTTTTCCCCTGAAAGCCCCACGTATCTTATTTTGATTAAATGAATATGATGGTGTCTTTTTGTAGGTCATGCTAGCCTTAAACGGGGGCAGAATGGGGTTATTTTAAAATGTTGAGAAATCATTGCATGATCATTACAACACCCACACAAACAGACTTAATTCATTTATAAACCTGAGCTTCATCAGGAAAACACTACATTACTGGCTTTTCAAATGCCAGAGAATGGTTCATTAGCTTTAACTGTAATATTATGATGACAATTCATGTAATATAATGGGGAACCACATCTTTTTATCTACATAAAAATAATGTAGTCTCTGATGAATTTTAGGATTTCTGACAGTTCAGCTATCAAGCCTTGATATACATTCATGTAGCATATTGAAAAGGCATATTTCCACTGTTATGCTACATTTAAACTGACAAGGAATAGAACTGAACAATGATTCTGTGATTTAAAAGACTATTTATGGTATATAATAAGCATTAGTCCATTCAGCATTTACATATAGGGGATTGAAAGGAATCTAAATTTCCAAGTATATTCTGATTAGAAGTGACACGGATAGAAGTCCTCAGTTAATAACTTTTTAATAAGCTGTTATTTTTAATAATGTTTTACGAAGAAAAGGGTAGCTATTTTACTTAATTTTTAAAAAAATGTATGTTTCTCTGGAAACAAAAAATATCTATACAAATCATAAGTACCACAGTCTAAGAGACTTCAGTGATTTTAAATCAGCTGTTGTGAATACTCATTAAAGGACTATAACAAAGTAAAAAAATAGAGAGAGAGAGAAAAACAAAACGAAAACCACGTATTCTGTATCTACTAGGTTCCTGGCACTTTGCAGACTGTAGGGTAGGAGGCAAGACTTCTTTTTAAAAAAATTTTTTTTAATGTTTTTATTTATTTCTGAAAGAGAGAGAGAGAGAGCACGCACAAACCGGGGAGGGTCAGAGAGAGAGGGAGACGAGACACAGAATGTGAAGCAGGCTCCAGGCTCTGAGCTGTCAGCACAGGGCCCAACACAGGGCTCAAACACATGAACTGTGAGATCATGCCCTGAGCCGAAGTCAGAAGCGTTAACTGACTGAGCCACCCAGACCCCAAACAAGACTTCTTTCTGAACAAGCTCAGGTTCCAATGTGAGAGATGATTACTAGGCAGAGATTGGTGAGTTCCTTTTTAAGGAAGGGCCAAGGGATGTGTCAGCGCTTAAGAGAAGTATTTTGGCCTGGACAGATGAACATTGGTGAGGTTTATCAGAATAAATATGATCAGATTTACATCTTAAAGGACTCTTAGTATAATAGGGTGGGTAGACGGTAAGATGCTCAGGTAGGCAAAGGTAAAGGTAAGGATATGCCAAAGAGCAACCTGTGTTTGGGAAAAGTGCTTTAGTAATTTACAGCAAGCCCTATAGGCTTTGGGAGGATGGAAGAAAAGGTGGGGCCCTACGAGAAAGGACTAGAGTTGTTCATTAAAGATGCTACATTTTTATCTGGAAAGCAATGTGCAATCTTTAAAGAAAGTCTCTTAATTAAGATCAAAGTTTATATTAAGAAGCTTAACTTGTTGGCAGTTTGGGAGATGGAACTGACATAGGGCAAGGCAGAGAGAGACATATATGGAGGAATTTACAGTAATTCAACTAACGCTTATTTTAACACAGGCATAGCAAATATAATTAATTCAGCTAACCTTTAGCTCACACCTACCTGCTTTTTTCCCTCCTGTAATAAACTGGATTATAGAGGGAAGGAAGCCAATTAAGAATGGTAAAATGTTCACTTAAAATCCTTATCCTTGAGTGATTACCAATATATACCTTTTAGTTCCCTTCAAATTGTTTAAACTTTTTTTTTTTACTTGCATATCTACTTGGGGGTAAACCTTGTTAAAAAGAAAACCACAGGTCCAATATGGCATCAGGCTGACTCATCAAATTGTACCCAATACCTTACTGACTTGCAGTTTCGGCCTACCCCAGACGTAGTCTTAATTGGTCAGTCTGGATTTTTCTAAGAAGCATCTATGAACACATCTCTCACATGGGCCCTCTCCATTCCCAAAAGGAAGATAAGGTAATCTGAGTAAGATCCCCTGTGCATCCTTAAAAGGGAAGCTGATCCTGCCTGAAACAATCCTCTCTTTTCTTTTGCTAATAACTTTTTGCCCTATCTTCCTTCCTATAAGAAACTTCCATTTCCTACAATACCTTGGAGCTCTTCTCTATTTGCTAGATGGGATGCTGCCTGATTGAAGAGTAGCTTAATAAAGCCAATTAGATCTTCAAATTTACTCCTTTGAATTTTTGTTTTTAAATAGAATTGTAGTGGGATGCCTGGGTGGTTAAGCGCCTGACTTCAGCACAGGTCATGATCTCAGGGTTGGTGGGTTTGAGCCCCACATGAGGCTCTGTGCTGACAGTTCAGAGCCTGGAGCCTGCTTCACATTCTGTGCCTTCCTCTCTCCCTCTGTCCTTTGCCTGCTCACTCGCTTGCTCTCTCTCAAAAATAAGTTTAAAAAAATTTTTAAAAAAGGACCTTACCAGCACTGCGGTAAGGATAAACATATATAAACGTTAAATAATTCCACGATAATCATATGGATTAAAAGCGAAAAATCACATTTAATCAAAATATAAGTAATACAAGTCTAGGTTAAAATAAAGAAGCTTCTTCTTACGATAGATGAAATAAGGTAAAACTTATTGGAAAAAGGCAATTTTAGGCAATATTTTAAGTACTTTCAATTTATACCTTAAAAACAATTATGCTGACTATAAAACCAACTTTTTCAAACAGAAATAAGCTAGTAGTAAGATCAAATATTTCAACTGCTTATATTTCTGGGTATATTAACTAGCCAGAAAACATAGAATTATAGAATATGAAATTGTAGTCTATATTTAATTTTCATGTGATTTCAAATCTTACTGAAAAAAATCAGAATAGAGGGGTGGCTGGGTGGCTCAGTTGGTTAAGTGTCCAACTCTTAATTTGGGCTCAGATCAAGATCCTGTGGTCGTGAGATCAAGTCCCACACAGAGCTTGCTTAGATTCTCTCTCTCCCTCTCTCTCTGCCCTTCCTCCACCCGCATGCATCCTCTCTCCCTCTCTCAAAATAAACAAATAAACTTAAAAAAAATCAGAATGGAGATTGAAAAATTTCAGAGTTGTGTAGTTTAAATGACACTGCCTTAGTTCGTCAACAGTGGATGGGGAAACTGGTCAGCAAATTTCCTGTGGTATTTTTCTGAGCTCAAACATGATATTGAAGGGGAGCAGAATTTGCCATCCTGCATATACATATGTCTCTTTGGAAGAAGGATTATTGTGAACTGTTTATTTTTAAGAATGCAGATACATGAGAAGCTCTGAAAACCTAGCACAAGTTACCTTGCTTAAGACACATTTAAATTTATAAAGGAAATCTCCATTTGTAAGGGTCCTTTCTGCTTAGTCAGAAGAGTAAGAAAACCAAATCCCTAGAAAGACTTATCAATTAAAGGCCATAGAGTTAAATCTGCATAACAACCTTACTTTTGTTTACTGTGATTTGCCTGTTAAGCTTCCACAACTGCCCCACCTTCACACATCTATTGTCTTTAGCTGAGAAGGTATTTAAGGTGATGGTTTGAGACACATCATTTTTCCCAGATATCTCTGAGATACAAGCTACTAAACTTTTCTTTTTCTCCTGTTAATCTGTCTTTTATTACCAGGGTGGCTCAGCCAAGAACCTCGAAGGGTAGAAAGAAAAGTTGAAGAAGGAACTAGATGCTTAAGCTGTCGAAACAAATTTTGAGAATAACCAGAATTTAATTTTGTCTATTACCCAACCTATCCATAGATCTAAATGTTGAAATTATGAAAGTATTAGATATTTAAAATGTTAGGTGTTTATATTCATGACCACTTTCTTCCTTGTGTGGAGACCGCTTCTGACAAACTCCTAAAACTATGGAAGGTCCCTCCTTACAGCAGCACAGATAATGCCAGAAGAACAATTAAGTTCATTATTACTTTCAAAATTGAAAAAGCAACTCAAATCTGAGTCAGTTCTAAGGAAGAGGCACAGAGCTTTGCACATTTGCATATGAATCACTCCTGATAAAAGAGTTTCCAGCTTTCTAAAGTGACACGATAAATGACACCAGTTAGTCAGGGTTGAAATGTGCTGTTTAATCCAGGTTAGAGACAAGGGCGGGGCCTAGGTGCAGGCTCAGGTCCTCAGCACAAAAAGACCAGCTATTGTATTTTTCTTCTTCATGGGAGAAAAAGGAAGGAAGTCAATGTTATATTTAAAAACCCTAGTACTAGATCAGAGAAGAGCAAAACTAAGATGAAAAACTGCCAGGATAGAAATAATCTCTATAAAAATGAAATAAATTACAGCCAGAATTTTATAATTAGTTAGAAACGTAAGGAAGAAAGTACTTGAGCATTGGCAACTAATATAAAAATTCTGATAGGACTCAGGCACAAGTCACTGAAAGGTATCATTTTCCAGAAAATATTCTAGTGAAGTTACAGGAACCCTGAGGGGAAATGAAGCTAAGGGCACCTATCTGAAGTAAAACTTTATAAAGGGAATTCAACTGACAGATTTCTAACTTGGGTCCAAAAAGTCCAGGTTCATAAAGACTTGTAGTTAAAAGGCTGATGGTAGGTATTCCATTTTGGAGACTGAGCAGAGAGCTTTGATCCCGGAGTATTTGACAGTGCTAAACTTAGCCCTGTTCCCCTACTGAAAAAGACACCTATCAGGAAAGAAGTTTATTAGTAAAATAAAAAGACAAATTTCTATTCATAGTTTTGACTATTTGGGCAGAAGTTCTAGAATTATAATTTCAAAAAAGGAAAAGAAATGAGACTTGTCATAAAACGAACCTACATTTCAATAAGATGGTTTTCCCTTTATGAAAACTTGAAACTCATTCCAATTTTTGTGATTTTTTTTGTGTGTGATATACACACTGTTTTCATCTTAAAACAAAATGAAACAAAAAGAAATAGTTCACATATGTACTGCAGTAAATTTTTTGCAAAAATAAAATCAATTCAGATTTTAAAAACTGACCTTTATGGTATAATGGAATAAAAACAGTAATGTTAAATTTTGAAAGCAACTGTTCCTGAGAGAATTCCGTATTTTTCCCTTTTCAGATCAAATGATTTATAGCAAATTAAGATGTACATGAGAAGCTGGGGAGGGGGTATGTAACTTAAACTTAAATTAGATCCAATACTTTGGGCACTGGAGAATCTTCAGCAAAACAAGTACTTTAAGAAATAAATGGGGTAAATTACTCTCATAAAAGTATCATAAAATTATCCCAAATCTCAAGAAAATTTCTACTGTATAGCTCGTAACTCATAGCTAACAAAACCAGAACCTCACTGAGGAGTGGACAAAGCAAAACAGACAAACAAAACTACATGTTTTCTGACATATAAAAAAAAAAATTCTCTTTTATGACATGCAAAACTGGCTACTTTCCCCAAACAGCCCATCCCTAGGAAAGGCCTTAGAAAAAAAATCACTTTCATTGATCCAATTGATCCATTTATAAAGACTTTCTAGAGTGAAGCAAAAAGAGCCAAGATTAGACTATTAGAGTCACTTATATATACCACTTGCTTTCGGGACAACCTTGATTAAATGAAGTCACCTGGCTTTGAGGTAGTCATTCATTCATTCATTCATTCACTGACTCATTCTGTAAGTTTTGACTGCTTTTCTTTTCTTTTCTTTTTTCTTTTCTTTTCTCTTCTTTTCTTTTAACATTCTATTTTTAGGTCATCTCTACATCCAACATGAGTTTGAACTCACAAACCTGGGATCAAGAGTCACACGCTCTGTTGATTGGGCCAGCTAGGAACCCCTTGACTGCTTTCTATTTGCCAAGCGCTATGTTGGGTAGTTAAGAGAAAAAGCTTAGAAGATACAGCTCTTGTTTTCAATTCTGTGGGAGAAATGTGGAAAGTGATACAATTTTACATATGTCCTCTAATAAAAGCAGAAAGGTATAATTGTGAAATAATAGTTAATTTAAGTCCTACCAATTCTCTCCTTCATGAGATACATACCACTAGCCGAAGTTCAGATTACCCACCAGTATTCTAGAGTATGGCACTTTATTTTCCTTCAGAAGAAATGGGTTTCATGGAATGTTAGAACCCATTTGCTGAGAAAAATCCAGAGGAACACCCCACCTCTTAATCTCCCCCCACTGGGCCTCAGTCAGAAAACCTATCAATCAAAATTTTTCATGGGTTCTCTGCCTTGGTACTGGGTGAGATAGTCTAAGCGATCTCCCAAATCAAGGAATGCATCAGCTATGTTGTGTGTTGCTTTATTTATAGGTGAGTTCAACCCAGGAAAATGCCAACAGATTAGCACCTGCAAAGTATGTAAGCATGAACGTAGTATCATTGTGGCGGATTAGAATCTACTCACATTTTTATGTTCATCTCTGTGTATAGTATGGCTGTGTTAAACTTAATAGTGGTCACATGACTTGCTTTGGCCAATTAAAGGTACGCAGAGGCAATGTGTGTCTCTATTCAACATGAGATTTAAGAGGCAGTCTATGGCTTAGCACTTTCTCTTTCTCATTTATGATACATAAATGTCCCAGATAACGGTTGCTCCATCAGCCTATGTGTGTCTCTATTCAACATGTGTGTCTCTATTCAACATGAGATTTAAGAGGCAGTCTATGGCTTGGCACGTTCTCTTTCTCATTTATGATACAGAAATGTCCCAGATAACGGTTGCTCCATCAGCCTATGTGTGTCTCTATTCAACATGTGTGTCTCTATTCAACATGAGATTTAAGAGGCAGTCTATGGCTTGGCACTTTCTCTTTCTCATTTATGATACAGAAATGTCCCAGATAACGGTTGCTCCATCAGCCTGTGTTCTGGAATGAAGACAGTAAGAAGTGAAGTGCAGTTGGCTCTTGAGAGACTTGTAACACCAGGGAGAAATAAACTTGTTGAAAGACTGAGATTGCTCTCCCAGCATAAACCTAAGACATTACTATCTGAGGTGATATAATCATTCCCTTACAGTACTGTTAATACTTCCCAGTTTTGTTATCTTGTCCTTATAAAGAAGTAAAAGAAGATTTATTCTAAAATAAGAGGTATCAGTTACCCTTTCTTATTTTGGGCTTTTCCTGTAAATAATTTTGCTTCACTATATGATCTCTCCAGGTTATGAGCACACACTCTAACACTCCAAATTAAATCCAACTCTGTCCCTTACAGTTGTGTGATCCTGGGCAAAGAACTTCATTTTCTGTGCCTCACATTCCTCTTCTATAAAATGGTTTACAACTGAGAGAATGTTGTGGGGATTAACTGAGTTAGCACAGGCAAAACAGAGAAGTATCTGGCACAGGGCAATGCTTTGGATCTTAATATCTACCATGAATAATTACTATTATTTGCCATAAATGTTATTTACCAAGATATTTACAGTTTCCATAGGTTAATACATTCAATTTTACAATTTTACATCTTTCTGAACTCAATTTTAACCCATTAAAATTTTCTGTTGACTCTACCTTCAAAATGTATCCAGAGTCTAAATAAACCAAATGATATCACTTCTGCGCTCAAAACTTTGCAGTGGCTTCCCAATATTCCCAGAGTAACCACTGAGTCCTCACAACAACCAGTTATGCCCTCCAAGATCTGCATAAGGCCCAAAGCCTCTGACCCATCTCTAACCTCATCTCCTGCAGCAACCTCTTCACTTAATCTACTCCAGACAACTATTCTTCCCCAACTCCTTAAACACTCCAGGAAATGCTTTTGCTTTTGAGCATTTGATCTAGTTCCTTCCTCTGCCTGGAACGTTCTTCTTCCAAGGATCTGCACTACCAAGTTCCTCACATCCTCTATGCCTTTGCCATAAGGCAAACAGATCACCATCATAATTGTAACTCTCCTCCCCACACCCAAACATGCTTAACACTTGTGACTCCCCTTAATCTTGTCTACATTTTCTTTTTTTAATTTTTGCTACGGCACTTACCACCTTCTGTTATAGCATGTGATTTGCTTATGATACACATTTATTATTAATATCTTTTATTTCCATAAAAATGTAAGCTTCTTGGGTAGTCTGTGGAATGTGCCACCCCAAAATAGGACTCTTTAGCATGTGGATTACTATAGGCCAATTATTATTTAAAAAAAAAAATTAATGTTTTTATTTACTTCTATGAGAGACAGAGCATGCGAACAGGGGAGGGTCAGAGAGAGAGGGAGACACAGAATCTGAAGCAGGCTCCAGGCTCTGAGCTGTCAGCACAGAGCCCAGCGCAGGGCTCAAACCCATGAACCGTGAGATCATGACCTGAGCCGAAGACAGACGCTTAACCGATTGAGCTACCCAGGCACCCCTGTAGTCCAATTATTTTTAAGAAACAGAAACTTCAAGAAGTTTTTCTTTTTGCTTCTCCACTAACTGCCTAAAAGAATTTAGACAGAAGATCTTCCAGGACAGGAACTATCAGCATTGAGAACTACAGTATAATATGAACTACCTGTGATAGACAGAGAGAAGCCTAGCAAAGTCCTTCCTGTGTCCCATTGTTTCCGCAGGGCCCAGCCAACATTTGTTTACCAAACATTTGCTCTTTTCATCTTCGTATGAATTGTCTTCTTCCTCTTTGAAGTCCCAGATCCCATCCTCTTCTCCTGAGCTCTAGAGAGCATAGAAGCCTCAGCTGCCTGTGGGCCTCACATCCTTATGGAGCCCCTGCATGTGCATAATTAAATCCGATTTTCTCCTGTCAATCCGTCTCACGTCATTTAATTCTTAGACCAGCTAAAAGAATCCTAAAGGATTCTTTTAAAGGTTGAATGAAAAGTCTTCCTTTCCAACAGGTCCTTTGTTTTATTCATTGATTTCAAGCAATTAGAGTAGTGCCTGGCACATGATAGATGGTAAATAAATATTGTTAGCTGAGTGAATTCACAACAAATTAAGCAAATGTATCAGTATCCTTTTTACAAACAGAATGTTTATTCAGCAGTTAACTATGCCATCATAAAAAGTTAACTTCTAAGAAATTATGCTTATTAATAGAGATAAAGTGCTAGCAAGTAAATAAAGCCCAAATGATGAGGTATAGAGACAGAATGAGAGATTTTGTATTCATGCAGATTCTACATTTGGATTGAAGAAGGTCAGTTATTTCAGGCTAATAAGGAAATCATGCGCTCAGAAGCCCTGAGACTGTAGCACTGTTTAGATCTGTACTTTAATATTTAATTTCATATACTTCCTGAAGGAAACTGATTAATAATTGCAGCCAGTGAAGCATATACTTTAAAAGATTGACCCCCGCAAGCTGTTGTTTTTTTGAAGATTAAAATAGTACCTTTTTTCTTATAAAACAAGTCACTGGTGTGACATCTTTCTAACTTCACAGAGCTGAAAATAAACTGAGGGAAATATGAAAGATAACTAATTACCACATGCTTTGCAGGATTTTTTGTTTTTATTTTTGTTTTGAGACAACAACAAAGTAGATTGGTGCACATTTGGAAACTTTGAGTTGATTCTTATAAATATTAATGCGAAATTATTATGCTTTTCAAAATCCCTTTCTGTTTTGACCAATTTGCCTCAACCCCAAGAACACTGTTAACTTTCAAACTCCAGCTCATATACATTTATCAAGGAAGAAGGACTGAGGATAATAAAACCAGCACCAAATACAGTTTCTCCTGCACAGCCCATCCACACCCTCATATGCATCTCCAAGCAGTGGCTCCAGCTTAGTTTGGGAAATGAACAGCTGGAGGCAACCCACAGAAAGTATAATCTCTTAAGGACAATGAATAAATTAAATCTGATGCAGTAAATTGAGGAGAAACACAGTGGTTCTATTTCTCCTCAATGCCCTCTTTAATTTAATCTTGTCCATCATCCTCTGTGAAAGTCTTCTGCGTCTTCATTATAGCCCTCTTTCCTCTTCAATTTTTAAGTTCTTAATGGAAACCAATTATTACTTCCAAGAGATTTGGCTTATAGTCAATTTTCCTATAAACACCTTCATATTATTAATCAAACTGCAAACGATAAAAGAGAATTAATAGATATGAATGCTTCTGAAAAGTTAAATGGAACGAATAGAGGGCTTATGCACTTTGGGTTAGCTACATTTGTACATTTTATTAGAAATAAAAATGCTGGGGGCGCCTGGGTGGCTCAGTCGGTTGAGCGTCTGACTTCGGCTCAGGTCATGATCTCGCGGTTCGTGGGTTTGAGCCCCGCATCGGGCTCTGTGCTGACAGCTAGCTCAGAGCCTGGAGCCTGTTTCGGATTCTGTGCCTCCCTCTCTCTCTGATCCTCCCCTGCTCATGCTGTCTCTATCTCTCTCTCAAAAATAAATAAAATTTTAAAAAAAGAAATAAAAATGCTGTCAAATATTCTTAAACTTATAATCAGATTTCCACTAGCAGACAGAATTAACTTTTAGATTTTTTTTTTTTTTTAACAAAAGGTAACTAACTGGTCTTTTCCATGCTTACTGAGGGGCCTTTAAATGAATTCTAAAAAATTATAGTAAGGATATGTGAATTGTTTTCTTTGTCACTGTAGTAGTTTGGCTTCCACACAAAAAAACCAAACTGTCAAAAAAATGCCCTGAAGCCCAAGAAACTTCCACTAAAAATAAAAACCCTATTCACAACTGGCAATTAGCAACTTCATCATTAATGAGAAAAATTGTCCTTGGATCTGCAAAATGAATCTGAAGAGGAATATAATAAAATTATCAAAGGCTAAGGAATTCTCAGCCTTTACATTTGGGAAATTTCTTTCATTGGAGCAAGAGGTAAAATCTAGAGTTGAAATGCTTTGGATCAAATGAACCTTGACATAGTACTATAATCTGAGACCAATCACAGTGGAAGATGAGCAGTGTGTTTAGACATTTAGATGTGACACTCCTGGTTATGGCTTGCCTGGCTGAATTAGTATCAAATAAAACACCTATCCCAGGCCTTTTTACACTCTGGCAACAAAGATCCCAAAGGAACTTAAAGCTTTAAAGCAGACATTTGTCAGGGTTGATGCAGCCCTTCCCTAGTCCCCTTGCTAGGACAATGAAAAAGAAAAATTTAGCTATTAACAGCTGTGTCCTCATTGCTACTTTTTCCTTTTGAAAGGATATGAATTGGGCACCGTTTTCTGAAATTAATTGACACTACAGACTGAGTCTCTAGGCTTTCTTTTGAGAAGCAAACCCATAGCTATTTAGTAATTAGAATGACAATTCTAAAATCGTTCAAGGGAATCCTTCTGTCCCCCCACCCCCCTTTTTAGTGCTTTAAATCACAGAATAGTTCTCATCGGGAGAAAGCCTGTTTAAAATAATCTGTGGGGCTCTTAAAAATTATGCATGTCCTGAAATTCCCCATACAGGCACTTCCTCCTCAACGCCTACTTTTTAACAATTATTAGAACTTTAGGATCCTAGTGTGAGCTGTTACAGTAATGCAAATATTACAAGGGAAAAGAAACACCATTCTGGAAACTATCTCCCAGGTCTACCCCACAGAAGCAGCTATTCATATCCTTTCTTCAAAGGAAACAGAAGAGTAGCCATTATATTCACTCAAAACAGAACAGGAAAACCCAGTCTCCTTATCCTCATGGATCTGATTCTCTTAAAGCCACAGGAAATGTTTGACAGAGTGGGATCAGGCAGGCCTGGGTTTGAATCCTAAATTCTGCTATTTAAGTTTTGACCTTTAACATAACCCTTTACTTCCATGAATACCATGTTTCTCCTCTGTAGCAAAGGTCTGACAACTACCTTGTCAGTTCACTACGTGTATGTGAGATGACATATTAAAAACACACAGCACCGAGCTTGGTGCAGAATGTGCATTCAATACCTGTTAACCTATACTCCCTTAGAAACTGAAATAATACCTTGCAGGTATATACCACAATTTGAATTCCTGATTTGTTTTCACAAGTCTTATCTCCTTCACTTCTTAGAAAAAAGAGAAGGAAAAGAAGGAGGGAGTGATAGGTGAGGTTAACAACTATTATCCCACTTAAGGAAGCAGTACTGAAAAGTTGGTAGAGTATCCAAGGTCACACAGAATCTGACAAAGATTCAGATTCTGAAAACAATTTGGCACAACCTGTTCTTTTAACAAATGAATAGATAAAAGTTCAGAGAACTTCAGGAGAAAGTTAGAGCCAAACTGTTCTGTTTTCTAGGACAATTGTCTTCTAACTATACTGCTTTGTTTCCTCACCTGTTGGGATCTAGCCAGAAAGCAAAGTTGGTGGGAGTGGATAGTGGATCTATTTCCCCCAGGGCTTGGGAGAAAAAAAGTATTTACATTATTCTAGAATAGTCAGGAACTTCTCCCAAAATCCTGACTGAGCCTAGATTACCTTCCATATCCATATCCAGGGTAGTATTACCAGCCCGAAAAATTGGAAAAGTGATTATATGAGTAATCCCACACATGTAATTATGTTATGTAATTCTATATGACAAAATAGTACTAAGCCCTAAAAAAAAATAAGGCTAAGAAGACTAACACAGTTAGAACTTTCTCGTGGTGACCCTTTTAACATTTAGAAACTTAAAATGAAAAATTAATTTAATATATATTGTTTAATAATCTCTGCTTTAACTGGTACCCTAATCACTGGTGCCCAGTTGGCCAACTAGATAATCCAGCACTTTCCACACATTTGTCTTTAGCTCCTGAACACTCTGACTAGGGCTGAGTCCCTTCTCTAATCTTTTTTCTCTCCTTAGTCCCACTATTTGTCCCATGTATACTTTCTGCCTCTGATTTCATACAGATAAGGACTTACTACCTTTCCAGTCCCAGGGCCAAATCCAGATTGATGAACTTGCTGTATCACTGGAATAGAATTTTAAAAGATAATATCTTGATGATATAAAGTTATCTATGGTGCATCAAAATACTGAATCTGGAGGTAAGCATTACATTGTAAATCTTTAGTCACATAATTTAACTTTGGGACAGCAAGTGGCCTCTTGGTTTTGGAAGTCTATATTCGGTAGAGGAAAATTACATGAGAAAGGACTATAAAAGCCAGTTAGATGGAGTTACATTTAATAGGTCATCATCCCTTTGCTTCCACGACTCAAATTTGTAGTGCAATTTAAATAAAACATCCTTGCCTCCTAGCCTGATGTTCTTCATACACATTACCCTGTCTGTGTTTGGTCATCAAACTCACAGATTTCTCATCTATCAAGATGAAGCTTACTTTTCCACTGGACTACGTGATTCACCATGAAGCTCTCTGCTAACTGCAATCATTTCCACTTGGATTCATAATTGTCTATAATTACTTACAAGTAAGGGTGCAGCCATCGGCCTCCTACAAGCCTTCCTTCTCCATCTGAGCATTTTAAATTAATTTGGGGATAATAATTTTAAACTTCTATTAAACATTGTTATTTTATTCTTACTTAAATTAACACAAAGAGGCGCCTGGGTGGCTCAGTGGGTTAACTGTCCGACTTCATCCCAGGTCATGATCTCAGAGTTCATGAGTTCAAGCTCCAGGTCAAGTTCTGTACTGACAGCTCAGAGCCTGGAGCCTGCTTTGGATTCTGTCTCTCTCTCTCTCTGCCCCTTTCCTACTCACTCACTCTCTCTCTCTCTCTCTCAGAAATAAACAAACATTAAAGAATTTAAAAAAATAAATAAATTAGCACAAAGTTCTACCCTTTATATTTTTAATCATATTTACAAGTTATTTTTAACATGACATATGATTCTTTACATAAACATCCATTTTTCGTACTTCTGATTATTTCTATTGATACTATACATACAGTTCTATTCAGAACATGTGTGTCCTGTTTGAAAAATCTTGTTTATCTTTTCTTGCAGGTCCATTTACCAATTCTTTCTTTTCTATAGCCCTCGCCATGTGCGTCAAAACGTATTAAGTAATTGCACGATTGACATGCTGGTATTTTTCTCATCTCTGCATTCATTCCCCACAGGCTCAGCACCTCTGCCCTCACCTTAATCAGGAGAAGGTGGGATTGTTTAGGGCACTGACTAAATCTCAGCTTCAATCAAGGCAAACACATACCCGCATCTCTGTCTTGTCTGAGTGAACACTGAAATAGGGAACTGGAGCTCCAGCAGAGGCTCTGACCTTTTGCCTAACTTGTGCCTGGCCTTTGGTCTTCCTGATCCTGCAGGTCCTCACCCCATACGCAACCCGCTGGATGGCTACTGTCTGACATAATTCCCAGTCTTGCCTCCTCTACCCAGCCTTGAACTTTTGCTGCCCGCATCTAAGAGTGTTTGCTTGGCTCAAAATACATTTCAAAAGCAGGATTTTTCAATCAGTGCTCTTGAATTAGCTCTTTCTTTCCTTCTTTCCCTTCCTTCCCTCCCTCCCTCCCTCCTTCCCTTCTGGATTCAGTGGAGATTCCTTCCTTCTCTCCTTCCCTTTCTTCCCTTCCTTTTTTTCCATTCTATCTCAAAGCAAAATATAAAGATAAGTAACAGCTGTGAACTTTACCTTGACTGTGTCATAACATCACCATCTTGTTATATTTTTAAATGCTTCTTTCTAGAGCTTTTTCTACAATATACATTTCATATTTCAATATATTCTTTTTGCAGTTTATAACTCTTTATTTTGCTGCTTACAATCTTTGTTCTCCTCCCGGCCTCATCTTAGTTTATCTTGTCCTTAAGGCATGTCTCCTAGTCTGTGGGTGGTTTTGCTTTGCAAGGTGGCCTACTCACCTCACTGTTTTTCTCCATGGAAATCTGGGTATCAAAAATGCCTCCAGTTACTATACCAGGCTTCCTTCTGGAGAACATTTAGTACAGAGCTATTGATAGCACATAGAACAATGGTAAGGTCCTCCTAAGAGAACTTGGCAAAATGAAATACAGAGCTGATGTCAGGGTTGAATTTATAAACTAGGCATTCTCTGAATGAGATCAGCAACTGAGCAAGTAAGACAGAAATTTAGAAATTTAGAAATTTACCATCTAAGATTAATACAGTTGACTCTTGAGCAACATGAGGTTAGGGGCACCAATTCCCATATAGTCAAAAATCTGCATATAATTTTGAGTTTCCTCAAACTTAGCTAGCCTAAAATAGCAGTAGCCTACCAGAAGACTTGCCAATAACATAAACAGTTTATTACCACATATTTTGTATGTTATATGTGCTATCTACTACATTCTTATAAGGAAGTAAGCTGGAGTAAAAAATGTTACTAAAAAATAATAAGGAAGAGAAAATGCAGTAGTGTATGGTATTTATTGAAAACAATCTTCATATAAATGAACTTGTGCAATTCAAATCCTTATTGTTCCAGGGCCAAATACATTCAGCAAATGTTTACTGAACATCTATGACATGCTAGGCACTGTTCTACATGCTTGGGATGCATCAGTGAACAAAACAGACAAAGGTACATAATGCAGTAACATGATAATGCAGAAACTGGAAAAAGATGATGCAGCTAGCCAACTGAATATCTAGAAAAAACTGTTCCAGGTAAATAAAAAACAAAAACAAAAACAAAAAGGGAATAAGAAAGCAGATGAGGCTGGAGCGGAATGAGCAAGACAAATGGCTGCTGTAGACATATCGGAGGAGTGGAAAGGCAAGGAGATGTCAGAGAAGAGTGTCAGGATGGGAGATCATGGAGGGCCATGTTGACTATTATAAATACTTTGGGTTGCATTCTGTTTCAGATTGGAAACTACTGCATAATTCTGTGTAGAGAAGTAACACAACCTAACTCAGGTTTGAGTGGGATAACTCTGGCAACTAAAATGGGGCAAGAATCAAGCAGAGATTCTGGTTAAGCAGCTGGTGCCACGATGCAGGTGAGTGATGACAATGGCTTTGACCAGTGTGGCAGCAATGAGAAGTGGTTGCCCTCCGGCTGCATTTTAAACATAAAGTGATAGATTACAGGTATGGGAGAAAGAGATGAAATCAAGGATGACTCCAATATGTTTCATCTGGAAATTGGAAAAATGCACTTTCCGTCACCTGAGTGAGCTAAGATATCTGAGGCAGCTTAGAGGAGAGCTTGTGGGGAAGATGAGAGAAATTGAGAAATTTATTAGATATCCAAGAATTAGACCAGAGTCATCCTAAAAGACAAATCTCTTCTCCCCTTTTAGTCTTTTTCCTAGTTATTGTCCCTCTCTATGTCCAAGTTAGTAATTTCCTACAGAAATTACTCTGCTTGGAGCTTCCTGGTTTTGTTCACCTTTGGTCCAACATGTAGTCATGTTCAACAGAAAGGCAGAATATATTGTATGATTTCCAAAGATAAAACATATTTCATTGTTGAACTGATTTTGCAGTAAGCTATAATATATAGACTATGTCATGGAATTATAGGCTTTTAGGAATCTCAGGAAGAATCTACAGGAAGCTCTTTTTTTTATACTGGAAGAAGCTGAAGGCTGGCAAAGATAAATGATTTTGAAAGGGTCACTCATATAGTTCTTACAGAGCTAGAGCTAGAACCCAGGATTCGTGCAATCTACTCACACATGTGGCCTCTCAGTTGATTTCCTGCTTTTGCTATTATGCATATGCTGCAACATCCACATTCTATCTCCATATTTTTATTTGGAAATATAACTAAATACCATAGTGTTAACAAGGGTTACCACTTTCCTGGCCTTGAAATCCAAGCTTTTTTTCTTTTCCTTCCTTTTCTAACTAAATGCCTTTTGAGACCTGCAGTTAACCTCAAGATGAATAGAAGTATGGATTGTAAAACGTCAAGCAGATAAATGAACTATCCCAATAAGATGGTCTGGGATTTAAACCAGAGAAAATGCAACTTTTAACTTTTAAAGACATTTAAATGAGTAGAGCTAGGCTGTATAAAAACCATGACATTACCAAAGTTCTGAAAAATCATTTACAGACACAGTGCTGGACTACTGCAATTTTGAAAAAGAATTTACAGCAGCATTCTTTTTCTACTCCTTGTCTAATTATATTTTCAGACTGAAAACTTAGGGGTCAAGCGCGAACAAATAATGGATTAAATCCCACACACTTAGGTAATACTGAATAGCTTTCATTATAGCCGTCCTATAGTCACATGAAACAGAAGATTATTGGTTTGGTTATCATTTTTAAGCTGTACTTTCTATATCTTCTTCAGGAAATCCTCACAAGGCCATGATGTTTATTGGATTCACAAAAAAGGCATTAGATTCATCGAGAACTGCAAATCCTTCTATTTAGCTCTGACAGTATAGAAATAGCCTAGACTTCTTTACGGTGATTAGTCAGCTGCACAATAATCTTTAAATAGAATTAGAACTTACTTTGGAACTTCCTCTCAACCAGGTTCTCTCATTACATTAATGAGCCAAATAGGGATTAATGGCGATTATAGCAAATCAGTATGTGAAATTGTTGAAGCTGTGTTTTCAAGCACTTACGTTTTTGCCTTTCTGCTTTTCAATCTTCAGTCATGGCTCTCTCCTTTGCACACAGCACGTTCAACATGCAACTCACTCACCAAGTGGTGTTGTTGCTCATTCTTCTGGACCACCCTGAATGCCTCAAATCACAATTCTCCATCCTCAAATCAATGACTTTTACAAATTATCCTATTCAGCTCTGGAAGGTGATTTATTAAAACTTTAATGTAGGCAGATAATCTACTGAGAAATTAATTTGTTTTATTTCAAAGCTGTAGTCATTAAGAACAAAAAAGAGGGAAAATTGTCCCATCTCTAAGACTACAACAAGAAATTATTCCTAACGACTGAGCTCTGAGTCTCCCAATAAGTAGGAAACAGAATTTTTCTGTGTGTTTCAGAACTAGCAAGGAGAAAATTTTAGGCTGAGATGAGCTAAAGGCAATTTATTAGGTAGCTCTTGGTTTCAAGGTTTAGATCATTGTATACTTGGCTCACACAGTAACTTTCAGCTTGCAGAAAGAAAGGCTTTTGACAGTCAAAACAGAGAGGCCATTTCTGAGATTGTGTAATCACCATCCAACTTGTGTGTAGGCAGAGAGGCCTGGGTTGGTTCTCTTGCAACAACAAATGACCAGTATTGGAAGTCCTGTTATATGTGTGTCTGTAGGGAAAGGATGGGTGTTTGAGCCGAACTTAATTTGATTTAAACAAAGATATATGTTCGTGCCTACACAAATGTATTAAAAGAATCTTACCTGTTGCTTACAGATAATAACCTCATAAAAAACACAAAGTAGAAAAAGAAAAACAAAACCAAAAATGATCACATCATTTTAAGCCTTTGATGAAGTCTTTGATGAAGTCAAGCACCATTTCCATTTTTTGAACTCTGTGAATTTCTTGAAGGGTTCCACTGTTTTCTTTTATCTAAAATTTTACTTTGGTTTAAACTGAAATGTATGTAATAATGGAATCAAGCTTTAGAGGTAAGGACCAAATCACACTTCTTTTAATAAAGAAAGGCCATAGAAAAAAAGCGTCAGTGACAGGGAAAAATAAAATCAAATGTCACTGTGTCCCAAACCATCTAAACCAAATGCTTAATCAAAACTTTAGTTGGAGTCACTTGGTCCACTCATTCTACTTTCCAAAGTAAATGGTATAGAGCCAAACAATATTGGTACAAAGGCATCATCTTTGTACAGGGTTTATATATTTTTTGTTAAATTTTTGCAGGCTTTAAACTTCATAGTTTTCGAAAGCTTGCAGATCAAAGGCTGGAGTATGATATGACATATTAAGTATATGGCACATGCAATAAGATGAGGGGTAGGCAGAGATAGTTTTGATAAACTTGAACAATAACAGAAGGGCTTTGGCAATCTTTGATCAGAAAAGTTACTAGGCCAAAAGATAATTTTATAGAGCTACTTGAGATCAAGTCATGTACCTCTTTGCCCTCTCCCTGCAGAATCTATCAGTCTTGGTATATAATAAAGGTCTAAAAATATGTTGTACTGAATTGTAGTGAAAATGAGCTGTAATAATCATCAGCATCCTTCTCAGTAGCCTAGTCGGAATTCTGCGTGAAGAGTTATCCTGTCCCCAAAGGAAAAGGCCATATCTACATAATTTCCACATTTGTTAATTTTCTGGTTAAGAAGATACAGAAACTTGTTCCCACATTATAGCAGTTTTCATTATCAAGGAGAAGTTTCTAAAGCCCACCTGCCTTAATTACAGCTGACAATTCCTTTTATGGAAAAGATAAGGGAAGGGGCGCCTGGGTGGCTTAGTTGCTTAAGTGTCTGACTTTCACTTAGGTCATGATCTCGCGGTTTGTGGGTTCGAGCCCCGCGTCGGGCTCTGTGCTGGCTGCCAGCTCGGAGCCTGGAGCCTGTTTCAGTCTGTGACTCCCTCTCTCTCTGACCCTCCCCTGCTCACGCTGTCTCTCTCTCTCTCCTAGAAATAAGTAAAACATTAAAAAATTTAAAAAAAAAAAAAAAGATAAGGGAACAGGGAGGAATAAAATTTACCTTATCATTTATACAAAATAGATATAACTTTTTGTTTGTTTGATTTTAGTTGTAGGTGTACTAAACACTGTGAAGACACATAAGATCTTAAAATATAATGAGGTCTCATAATATCTGAAATGCTGGGAGAGCATTCTGTGGCCTATAAAAGTGGTGGTACAAACCACAATATGTTCAAAAGTCACCAGAATGGCAAATATAAAACAATTTCCCTTCCTCCCACATATTACCTTTACAACTTTTAATATACAGATTGTGTCTTGTTATAGAGAGAGAAGGAACACCTTCATTAGCAGAACATTCAAGAAAATGTTTAAACACATGACAGACCTTCTTTCCCAAATTTGCCATCTAGAGAGAGCTCAATCTGTTGCCATTACAGGAAGCACTGAACATTGTAACCTGACTTATTCCAATTTGTAAAGTACCACTGCTACAAATCCTTCATGAAAAACAACGGGAAGGATTAAACACTCAGGATCAATGAATGTATCCTATGGCTTGTGAGGATCTTTCTTTTTCAATCTTTTAAAATATCTGGGTTGCCTGGGTGGCTAGGTCAGTTAAGGATCCGACTTTGGCTCAGGTCATGATCTCATGGTTGGTGGATTCTAGCCCCTCATCAGGCTCAGTGCTGACAGCTCCATACGTGGAGCCTGCTTCAGATTCTGTGTCTACCTCTCTCTGTGTCTCCCCTACTCGTGTGTGCATGCTCTCCCTCTCTTTCTCTCCCTGTCTCAAAAATAAGTAAATAAGCATTAAAGTAAATAAAATAAAACAAAATAAAATAATAATATAAAAATATCTGTTCTATATGGTTCAGAACAGCACCTGTTTTTATACTCAACAATGTTTAAAATGTATTTTAAATTTTACAATTTAAAATTTAAATTTTAAATTTACATGTTTACAATGTATCTATCATAAGCACAAAATGCAATGTAGGAAGTAGAAAATAATATCCTTAACTTTAATCATGAAGACAAAATGTATCTGCACAAATATCGAAAGATCTATGACAGACAGCATATAATAAAATCCTTTAGTGAAGAGTATAGTCTATAGTGTAGGTTAGTAATTTACTGATAACAAACCTTAAGGAAGACTGACCCCTGAAACTAAACTTGAAAGTAGCCTTTGCAAAACAATTAGATTCATGAAGAAGAGTTGGATAGAGCACTATCCAAAGTTCAGATAAGATAAAGCCATGAACAAATGCATAAAGGTGGACTTACATACAGTGTCTTACATTAGGGACACTGCTGATATTGAGCTAGTAGAACTGGGTCAGGCCAGGAGAAAAGGTGAGATAAGGTTGGATAGACAAAATACAACAAATTGAAGGCATTAAATCACTAAAATGAAAAGTCTGAACTCAATGCAACAGACCATGGCAATTGTTTACCTCATGTGCCAGCAACAGATCATTTTAGGTTTTATCTGATTAAAATTTATGTATTGATATTCAAGCCCACACACACTTTTTTTTTTTTAAATGTTTTTTTTTTTAATTTATTTCTAGGAGAGAGAGAGAGACAGCGCGAGCAGGGGAGGGTCAGAGAGAGAGGGAGCCACAGACCGAAACAGGCCCCAGGCTCCGAGCCGGCTGTCAGCACAGAGCCCGACGCGGGGCTCGAACCCACGAACCGCGAGATCACGACCCAAGCGAAAGTCGGACGCTCAACCGACCAAGCCATCCAGGCGCCCCAAGCCCACACACACTTTTAAGTCTCTGCTAGATTCTGCTATGGATAAAGAAGGAGGGAGAGAAACATTTCTAACTTCAAGGACTATCCTAATACCAACTTTGAGAAAGTTTTTCAAAGCATCACCATTTGTGCTACTATAACTTGCCAACCTGTTATATACACCATTTGCACACACCTTGCTAATTCCTAGATAAGTACCTTTGCTCTTAGAGTCAGTTTCTATCATAAGAAATGTCAATTTTTTTCCAGGTTATAGTCATCCATGAAGTTCTAGTTTGCATCTCTTTCTCTACCATATGTGTTAAAATCACTTCCATCTATACTATACTTGGTTCTCAAATTTCTAAACAACTATAGTAACTGTTTGTTTGTTTTTTTACTCACTGGAAATAATTGTCATGTTTGCTGCCTATTATGCACTGAATTATATCCTCCAAAAATTCATGTTGTAGCTCCTCCACCCTGTGTGACTATATTTAGAAATAGGATCTTTAAAGAGGTAACTGATGTTAAATGAGATTAAAAGGAGTGGGGCCTTAATCCATAGGAGTGTTGTCCTTATACTGAGGCAAAGGAACACCAGGGGTACAGCACAGAAAAAAAAGCCCATGTGGGGACACAGCAAGAAGGCAGCTATATATCTGCAAGCCAAGGACAGAAGCCTTAGAAGAAACCCACTTGCACACACTTTGATTTTGGACTTTAGCCTCAATTACTATGAGGAGTAGATTTCTGTTGTTTAAGGCACCCAGTTTGTGATATTTTGTTGTGGGAGCTCTGAAAAACTATTATACTACTTGTATTTACTTAATACTTAATACTTATCTCTCTGAGTTGACTGATCTGGAGGGCAGAAAAATAAAATTATATAATTTAAAAAATCTCTTATAATACTTGATATACTTTAATTGTTGCAATACTGTAAGATTATAGACCTACATAGATAAAGGAGTGAATTTCAAATTCTTACAGAGGAAAGTGATTTTTAGGAAGATTTAAAATACTACAAGGATAGAATAGTGAAAACACACTTAAGAATCCCAGGATGAAACAGAAGAGCACATTGGAATGGAAATGATTTTGGCCTGGGAGTCATAAAATCCTGACTTGGACTCTTGGCTCCTAAGTTAATAACTATGCAGGCTGGTCTGCAGTTTTTATTACCCATTTTACAAATTGGGTAATAATAACACTTAATTTTTAGTATGATTAGAATTAGAAGAAACTGCTAGGCCTGGACTCTAATTTCTGACACTTGCTTAGTAAATGTTGGCTGTTTTGACAATTTGACATTATATAATTAGAAAGGATATAGATTAGGAAAACAATAAATCTGGGAAAAGGGGTAAATGAGAGATGGTGGTGAAGTACAGAGAACAGAAAAAGAAAACTTACCATGGGGAGAACAGTACTGACAAGTGCAACGTGGTCTGAAACCCTAACTTTGTAAAGATACCTATCCACAGGGTCATGCACTTTTTTTTTTTTTCCCAGCAATGCTAACTAGCCTGGGAATAACAAAAGAGGACAATGATTGGATTCACATGGAGTTTGAGATTGGTCTGGAGAATAAGACCAAAATTGAAGAATGTATAGAGAGGATGAGAGTCCTAATACCTATGAAGTATTAGACGCTTAGTCCATGCTGGATAAGAAAATATGGCAAGACAGGGGCGCCTGGGTGGCTTAGTCGGTTAAGCGTACGACTTTCGCTTAGGTCATGATCTCGTGGTTCGTGGGTTTGAGCCCCGTGTCGGGCTCTGTGCTGACTGCCAGCTCAGAACCTGGAGCCTATTTCAGAGTCTGTGTCTCCCTCTCTCTCCGACCCTCCCCTGCTCATGCTGTCTCTCTTTCTCTCCTAGAAATAAATAAAACATTAAAAAAAATTTTTAAAAAAAGAAAATATGGCAAGACAAGGAGGAGCTGATAGCAAGAGAGGGCATGGACAGGGAAATCATTATTTTTCCTGTTCCCATTTCAGTTACTTCTGACTTTACTATGGCTTTTCAGAACTCTACACTTGGTTGCACTGAAACAGTGACCCAAACCAGGGTCTCTACTCCAATCCACTATTTTCATGGCAATGGGATTTTGATTTTATGATAGTCTCATTTCTCACCTATTGTCATGATACACAACCATAAGTTCTGTGGTCATTCAAAATATTCATCTATGATTTAAAATTCCCATTAAAATATCTTTAGATTTTATGTTTATTAAAAAAAAAAAAAAAAAAAAAAAGCCAGGGCTCCTGGGTGGCTCAGTCAGTTAAGCGTCTAACTTCAGCTCAGGTCATGATCTCCCGGTTCACTAGTTTGAGCCCTATGTCAGGCTCTGTGCTGACAGCTCAGAGCCTGAAGCCTGCTTCTGATTCTGTGTCTCCCTCTCCCTCTCCCTCTGCCTTGTGCTCTCTCACTCTCTCTCTCTCAAAAAATAAAGGAAAACATTAAAAAATAATAATAATAAAGAAAAAGCCTACTATTTTACTTACTATTATTCTTAAAGTAGCTGTATTCTCAATAGTGTAATTAGAGTTTACATGATGTTAAAGCCATACGTAGGAAAGCACACACTATTTCATGACATTGTGAAAAATGTTCTAATTATATTATCACCAAGGATGGCATTCTGTCTTCTCAGGGAGCGTATAACATCCCAGTAGTTTCCCATTACAGCATCACTGATATGGGGTTGGCATAAAGAATTAGGTGCCCTCCCTTGATTCAAGGTTAACATAGAGGAATCACAGAATTCATATTTCCATTGAGACTGGTTTGTCTTTTCTCATAACTTTTCCTCATCTAAACGAGTTGTTTGATATCCTAGGAGCTCTTACCTCTGAATTATAATACTTTAAATATTCCTTTCTATAAGAATTTAGAAAAAAACAGAAATATAATCAATGTTCTCTATGTATCTAGGTAGAAGTTAATTATGCGAATTTGCTCAAGTGATTAGAGAGATTCTGATTTATAAGGAATTTCATGGAGGATTTAGAAATACTAAGTAAAAGTTCCACAGAAATGATAAATAATGATAAAACATGATGAAGATGTGATATCTGCTGCACGAATTTTCTACTAGAAGTATGTATGCCAGTGAGCTTCAATGAAAAATAAGCAAGCAAGGTAAAAAAGGTCACTTTCTTGTTTCTTTAGACTGATAATAGCTTAAGAAAGAAAAATAACAAAGTTTACCAAGTACTGACTTGATGACTTCTTCATTCCTTGCAATAACATGTGCCTTAGTATTATTCAGTTGAACATATTTTTTGGATACTTAAAAAAACTGAAGAATATTATAGTTTACATAATGAATATCTCATATGTAAAAAGTTTTTGATAAATTTTCTTTAGAGAATTTCTAAAGTTGCTAAAGTACAAAATCTCTCAAAGCATATTCGCCTATATCAAGTAAGTGTCTTCTTAGTCACATGATTCTTTATCTGCATGTACCCATTTATGCAACGGATGCCTTACATGAAAGACCACAAGATTAGTTAAAATAAGCCTCAATGAATGCCAAATAGCTGAGACTCATCTCTTCCTTAGAGCTGAGGCTGAGGTCACTTTCACATCAACAATACAGTCTAATATTTTAATTTAAACTTTTCTTAATTACTTTAAAAAGAATATTAAACTCATTCCTTGTTCACATAAATTACATCTTTATCATAAAAAATAATTATATTTTCTAAAATAAATTAGAAAAGTGACTTTTTTGTATTTTTACAAATCTCTAACAATTGCCTTAACGGGTGCCTGGGTGGCTCAGTAGGTTAAGTATCCGATTTCGGCTCAGGTCATGGTCTCACGGTTTGTGGGTTCGAGCCTTGCGTCGGGCTCTATGCTGACAGCTAGTTCAGAGCCTGGAGCCCGTTTCAGATTATATGTCTCCTTCTCTCTCTGACCCTCCCCTGTTCATGTTGTCTCTCTCTCTCTCAGAAAGAAATAAAACATTTAAAAAATTTAAAAAGAAAAAAAAAACAATTGGCTTGACAGTAGACAGTGGGATTCTCATGTCTGTAACTGTATTCAATCCATTGAGATATGCTATTTTGGCTGAAATATATGAAGGCAATCTTACCTCACACAGATAAATATTTGGAAAGAAATGGTATATTTTAATAGCATTTTCAGATAACTGTGGATATTCTGTTTTGATACTATACCAAATCCTGACAAGTGCCAGTTTCTAAAAGATTAGTTACAAGGTGGAATCTGAAACCGTATCAATGAATTTTTCATTTTCTCTTACATTAAAATATATTCTTCTACCCTACACTTTGAATGGGTTTTTTACCCAAGCATAATTTTGTAACATCCTGCACTGGACATCTACACAATATTAGTTACCTGACATATTCATTTTTCAAATGTTGATAGATACCAACATCACAACACCATACTATATACATAAACATATGTGAACACATAATATACACATAAAAAATGTTTCAACATCAACACCAATCATATTAGAAAAGTCTTTAAGTATTGGGAAGTTGTAAAACTCATTGTAGTGGTGACGACAGGCACAGTTAATTAATTTTTGAGAAAAGCCGGCCAAATACCCTCATCTGAATAACCATAGCTGACATGTCAGTAGTTCTTTCAAAAACAAAAAAAGGTATCGGATGAAAAAAGTGGCTGCTTTAGTTTGCCACTTGAACAAGTGCACAAGTGCTTCTTCTTGAGACAGCTAGAGTGTTTTGTTTAAAGAAATACATATGCATATTTAACATTTCATCATAAAACATATTTAAATATTAAAAATCTTAAAAATTTAGATTTAATGAAATTAATAGCTTTTCACTGCTTCCACATTATTGAGACAG
The DNA here is from genome assembly GCF_003009895.1 of Hyaena hyaena. Classification (NCBI taxonomy): domain Eukaryota; kingdom Metazoa; phylum Chordata; class Mammalia; order Carnivora; family Hyaenidae; genus Hyaena; species Hyaena hyaena. The sequence goes on along the minus strand of NW_024081139.1, from coordinate 910,484 downwards.
ATTTTTATTTTTTAAAAATTTTTAATGTTTGTTTATTTTTTAGAGAGAGAGAGTCAAAGTGGAAACGGGGGAGCAGCAGAGAGAGAGAGGGAAATACAGAATCTGAAGCAGGCTCCAGGCTCTGAGTTGTCAGCACAGAGCCTGATGCGGAGCTCGAACCCACAGACTGTGAGATCATGACCTAAGCTGAAGTCAGACACTTAACTGACTAAGCCACCCTGGTGCTTTGTGGTTTTTAATTTTAAACCTCAAAATATGGCAATGAGGAAAATGATAATCTGGTGCCACTGCCTTCATTTGTGCTACCTGGAGCACAATTTGAGTAGCTCTGTAATCAAAATTCTTTCTTGAGGTCTAGACTCACATGTTCAGTGGTCTACCAGATGTCCTACTGCCACTGCTATTTTAAGAACCTTAATTGATTAATGGTCATATGAACATTGTCATTCCTCTTCTGCCAAGCTGTTCTTTCATTTCCTGTCTTAGGTAGCATCTTTATACAAGTCATTGAGGTCAGAAATCTAGGAGTCAGTCTCGATTTTTTTTTCCTCCTCAAACACTTGTATCCAATTAGTCACTATGCCCAATCTCTTACATATATTCATTTCTGTCCAACACTATTAAGATTGTATTCGTTCAACCTTTTAGCACATCAAAAAAATTGTCCTGTATTTAGTTTTCTTCCCCCAGTCTCCTTCTCCTCCTACTCATACTCCACTTATTTCTAAAGTTAGCTTTTGAAAAATTTAAATGATGTACTATTGAGAGATCAGGATTTTGTCACACAGTACTGGCCTCAATTCCTTACTCTGCCACGTCCCAGCTGGGCAACATTAGCAATTACTCAGCCTCTGTGTGTTAATACTGCTAGGCTTTAGAAGAAGGAAAAAATAAAGACATTTATCATATATAGTTACAAAGGTAGAGATAATTCCTAAAGAGCATTATTTAGGTGAATTCATAGAAAGTATTAATCAAATAGCCTGATACCTAGGAAGCTGTTGATAAATGTTAACAATTATTGTCCATTCTTTCCTTAAAATTCTTCTCACTTTGTTGTAAAAAATGATCTGATTATGCTTTTCTCGCTCCTGGACTATGTTCTCCTTGAAGCTGGAAACTTTAACTTCTCCTCACTTTATGCCCAGGGCATAACACATCACTTGAAACATAATTGGTACTGTTTAATGAATTCAGTTAGTGAATTCTAAGTTTTCTCTGAATTATCTAAAATGTACTTAGTTTATTACTATTTGAAGTTTTTAAGTTGTATGTCTCAATTCTTTAAGATTCTACCTAATTACTAGAGGAAAACATACTGTAATATGTAAACACACAAAAGCTAAATTATATACTAGGATTAATCTGCTAACATACTATCCCAACTGGCAATATCCTAAGCCATTCTTAAACACGTGTCTTCCAAAGCCCTGGAAGAACAAAAGTCAACTTGTCCATGGGTTGGCTTGAAGATACATGACTATTCAGTATACATTTGGGGCGGGGGGGAGAGGGGGAATGTCTATTGCTTTCTTCATATTCTCAAAAGAGGTCTGTGACCCAGACAAGGTTAATAACCACTGTTGTAGAGGATGGCAGAGAATATAATACCAGCAGTTGGCGGAGTCCATGACAAACTGATAGAGATATATGTTTTAGCATGCAAACATTTTGGAACATGTCAAATCACAAAGTGAAGACAATTGCCTATCAGGTCTATATTTATTTGAACTTTGAAGATAAATCATAGGAAGTCCACAGCTCTGAACTCAAGTACCTGATCTCTGAACAAGAGCCAATAAATAATATCATTAAATCACCATGCCAGTTTTATTGCACACTTCTTTACAGTGTATTTTGTATTTGTTGCCAATATTGCTGGGGTCTTGGAGACACCCTGTGCTGATTATAACCTTGACTTTTGTTCGTGTGTATTCTCTTGGAGTTTATAAGTGACCTGATTTGAACAAATAAGTGAATTAAAAGACATTTATTTGATACATAATATATAACATATAATAGAATAGGTACTATTAATATAGCTTATAATAAAATATATGTAATATAAAACATGAAGTATAATATACAATATAATGTGTATGTAACATATAATGCATAATACATAACAATACTTTCTAAATATTTATGAATTTTCTAGTCATAAAGTAATTTACATATTTGATGTAGATAATTCTGTAAGGTTTTAAGTATAATTTGAGTAAAGTCATTACTCTACCAATAATTAAAGTACATTTATATTTCTTATTATACTTAAATATCTTTACAACATTTAATAGGGACATATCAACTAAAGGTCTATTTTTCTTTGGATGCATTTTTGTGTTACTACAGTTTATATGTGATTTATTGTTTAAATCCACTAAGTGGACCTGAGTGTACATTGCTTAAATCAGTATTTATCAAAACAGAAGTATGATTGGAACCATAATTTAGAACTTGGCAATTAATTTTACTTGCTGTATATGTTAAAAGGTGTTCAATTACAGGCAATCATGTGAATAGAAATCTGTCCCTAAGTTCAATTTTTTTAGGTAGAAATAACATGGATATGTTATAAGCATTAACATCCTGAAATCAAACACTCTGATTAAAAATTCACAGGATTGCCTCTAAATTCACTAATGAAATAGTCATCATACTAAAATAATCATTATCAACTTTTCCACCTTTATTGTCTGTTCTTGTCTGCTTCATAAAAATTAGAAAATTAAATGCAAAATCTTTCCATTAGTGCACTGTTAAAGCTGTAAATTTAAAAACAAATCAGAGAATATGAAAGTTAAGATCCTCTTAGTAACATTAACTTGTCCAACACTGATTATATATAATTCCTGAATTGCTGGTTAGTGTCCTAAATGTACACTTTATTATAAGGCATAAGAAATGTAAGGAAATTGATGTTGTTATGAAAACCCGAACTTTTTACTTTCTTGAGTTATGAAGGTTAAAATTTGCAGTCCTAACATGGTATTAGGATGGGATCTGCAATTTAATAACTGGTTGAAAAACTGAACTATGCTCACTCATTAAAAGTGATGTCTGTTTTCTTGAATGGAACACTCACAGCACCTGAATTTAAAGCCAACAGTTGAGAACTTTAATAATTTAGGAGTTTTTATAAACACTGATAAAGTTACTTCATAAAATGATATTATTACATATGCCTGCAAATTTGTAAAACTTTATGCAATGTTATATAAAACTATCAGAATTCTTAACCATTAAATAATGTAGACAAACTCATAGAGTGTATATATATATAATATGTATATATATATATATAATGCAATTACTGTTTATTACATTTGTAAAGGTACCAAAAAACATGATATGAGGAAATAGTAAATAAAATTAAGATTTCATTCTCATCATGATATTTGTAATGGACTACAGACTAAAAGGAGAAAAACAGCAAAACAACAACATAAATGGTAAGTAATAATAAAATTCAAGCCCCAGTGGGGCCAGTCTTTGTATGTAAATGTTTGGTGATTCAAGTATCTAGAACATTATCTGGATAATAATATCTGTTTAAAAATATCTGTTGGGTAAATAAACATGCATAGTATCTTCAGTGATATAAAAATTGGAAAGCCTCCCCTTTGATTTATAGGTTCCCCGGAAAAGATTTAACAGCACGGCATACCTGACTAACCAGTATAGTAGCTACATATGTCAGGAGGTAAGAGTGGGAGGAAGAAAGTCAAACCAAGCGTGTCTACAATGATCCACCAAAAGATATTACTTGAGACTCGTGGCTGTACATCAGGCCATTTTACTCATGCTTATTTCACTAGGTTAAACAGCAAAGACAGATGTATTAATTCCAGGAAGGCAGTATTAAAATATCCACATTCCCTGGGAAAACACTGTATGTGTGTATGTGTGCATTCACACACTTGGGATTGTGGGTGTAGCTTAGACATGGGAGAGCTGGTGGTGGTGATGGCCTCATACTTCTCATACAACCTCAGATGTCCATCTAGTTAGTCCCATGAGAGTCATCAGGAAAGCACGGTACATCTTCCTTAACTGGATGTAAAAGAACAAAAGTAAATTTCTTTGGAGAATTGAGAAAGAGGCTATGACAAGAATGGGAAACAGTGAGGGGCGCCTGGGTGGCTTAGTCGGTTAAGCGTCCGACTTTCGTTCAGGTCATGATCTCGCGGTTCGTGGGTTCGAGCCCCGCCTCGGGCTCTGTGCTGACTGCCAGCTCAGAGCCTGGAGCCTGCTTCAGTCTGTGACTCCCTCTCTCTCTGACCCTCCCCTGCTCACGCTGTCTCTCTCTCTCTCCTAGAAATAAATAAAACATTAAAAAAAAAAAAAAAGAACGGGAAACAGTGAGATATTAATGAAGTGGGATGATAGCCACTCAAGTATGGGTCAATTAAAATTATTCTTCAAAACTTATAGCACAGATACCTATGCCAACATGTTCATTCACATTTTCAACAAATATTTATTGAGTATTGGGCAGGCTATTTATGTTCAAATCCGGCTCTACTGACAGGGGTATGCTGAGGATGAAGGCATGACACCCTTCCTCTAAGCACATAATAAACTGCAAGAACTAAGTAGCAACAGTAAAATAAGTACATATAAATTTAGAAATATAAAATCTTATATTTCTAAAAAGCAGAGATATGAATGATATGAATAATCTCTAAACATATCTTTGATAATGGCTAAAGCAGTATTTCCTAAGGTACAGCAGGAGAAAACTCTTCTTTTTGGTGTCTCATGTCACTTGTTAGAGAAAATGCTGGATCCAAGAAAACATATTTATTCACAGTAAGATTGTAGGTATGTCTCACAGAGGATAGAGCAGGCTGGCTGCTCTGATCTCTGCTCATATCAGAGGAACTTTTCTTAGCTACCTTGCAGGTACAAAATTAGTGCTAAACTCCTGCTTAGATAAGATTTGGGCTTTACCAAGGCATATATTATCTTTGACAGGCCACATGGGCCACCTTTGTTTGGTTCTAAATCAATTGTCTTTTCGATCTTTAAATATCATTTAAACAGTAACATAATTATGAGAGGGTTTAATAACATGATCGGGAATGGCTTCTTAAAGTTTCTGACAGAGAAAGGCCACCAAAAGAAGTCGGTGTCCCCAGAAGCCATGGCTCTATTAACCTTCTTAGGCAGGTGTCTTAGTCTGTGTGGGTTTCTATAACAAAATACCACAGACTAGGTAGCTTACAATAACAAAATTTTATTTCTCACAGTACTGGAGCCTGGAAAGTCCAAGATCAAGGCATAGCACATTCAGGGTCTGGTGAGAGCCTGCTTTCTGGTTCTCAGATGGCACCTTCTAGCTGTAACCTCATACAGCACAAGTGAGCCAGCTCTCTGGGGTCTTTTTTACAAGGTACTGATCTTGTGTACTATTGATAGAGATATAAAATAATGCAGCTGCTATATAAAATAGTAAATCATTCCTCAAAAAATTAAAAATAGAATTACCATAGGATCCAGCAATTCCACTTCGGGGAATATATATGCAAAAGAGTGGAAAGCAGAGTCTCTAAGGGATATTTGTATTCTTATGTTCCTAGAAGCATTATTCACAATAACTGAAAGGTGGAAATGTCCATCAATGGATGGATAATTAAACAAAATGTGGTACATACCCACAATAAAATAGTATTTGGCCTTAAAAAAGAAGGGACTTCTGACACGTGTCAAAACATACATAAACCTTGAGGGTATTATGTTAAGTTAAATAAGCCAATCACAAAAAGAACATCACTGTACGACTGCACTTATGTAAGTGATCTAGAGTAGTTAGATTCAGAGAAACAGAAAGTACAATGGTGGTTACCAGGGGATGGAAGAAGGGGGAAATGAGGATTTGTTTAATGGGTATCAAGTTTCAGGTCTGCAAGACGACAAATTTCTGGAGATTGGCTGAACAATAATATAAACATATTTAACAATACTATATATTTAAAACGGTAAAGAGAGTAAATTTTGTTGCATGTATTTTAACACAATTAAAAATAATCCAGACTTTGTTTTTTTTTAAAAAATGAGATGTCTTCATTCTACTACTTATGCTGTAGAAAAGCATACCACCAGGTGAAAAATTATTGATAATAATACAATTATTTTCAAATAGGGCTGAAGCAATCAGCCAACAACTCATTCCTTAAACTTTAGCACTTGTTATCCAAACAATTCTCCCAAATTTTAGGCATCTGAACTATCTTATATTTTGGTTCTTCAAAGAAATTCTCTCCAAAATATCTGCATAAAACTATGCATTGCAGTCAGTTTTTCTTTTTTGAGATAAGAGAAAGTTCTGCTCATTTGTCTTTTAATCTTGACCTATTCATACTTTCAGATCAATTCAACATTTCTCCCCCTGTGAGGTCTTCTCTCTTTGACTGTGCTGACACTCTTTCCTTTGGGCTACCATTATGTCTTGCAAGTGACTCATTTATTGCATTTACTGCCCAATTAGATTTATACTAGCTGTGAGCTCCTTAAGGGTAAGGATGCTTCATATTCATCTGTGTGTCCCAAGAACTCAGCAGAGAGCCAAGCAAGAAATAGAAGTTCAGTATTTATTTATAGGATGCTGCTGAAACCATCTCTTGCAAAAACTGCCTTATTAAATAACTGTGAAATAAATTCCTCTTAGAGATCAAGACTATGGGAGAGTAAAAGCTCACCTGCTCCTTCTCAGTAAATAATTACATTATTTTACCAAATAATATAATATATTTCTGTTTTTCTTTTTTGACTTGGGTGTCAGGAAGCTAAATGCCAAATGTCTGTCCTAAATTAAAGTTCACCCCTAGCATTAGTAATCTAGTATGAGTAATCTGGTTTTATTCCACCACTACCCCATCTTGTCTTGTCCTTACGTCTGTGCTATCGTAACATTATCTTGTTATAAACTGCCTCAATTCTATTTTGGAAGAAAGTGAGATATGATTAAAATATGTAAAATATGCAATATGAGGCTAAATATGAAGGTGCTGTTTCAAAGCTGTTCTCTTTAGTTTCCTTTCTTTGTTCCATGAATAATGTTTCCTACATTTCAGTATAATCCTAAACAGCTGTGCTCTCATTATTGCAATATCTGTTCTTATACATTTTATGTTGTCTGGTTCAGTTCTGAGTAGGCGGTATAGTCTGCTCTCCACAATTTGTTTTCTAATGTATATCCACTTGTGTGTCATATTAGTTATTCTATTTTTCCTTAAAGTGTGGCTAAATGAAGCTACTTTTCAAAGTAATAAGACAATCTAGTCAAGACCCTTTCTTTGTAAGAAATGCACACTTTAGTTGCTGTAATTAAGGTAAGAGGAAATATTATTTCCTTCATAACAATCTTAAACCACAGAATTTATTAAACCTGTATCTAGATGTACATTTAGGATAACCGTGACTCCTTGAAAAAGTTATTTGACTACTTAGGATTAGAATACCTCAAAAGTTCTTTCAAACTCTAAAATCTCATAGGTCTATCAGTAATGTACAGAATGATAGTTGAGGGGCTAAACCCTTACATAACAATAAGCATAAATACTCCTTTGCTTGTGCACATGCATATGTTTATACATTGCTCTCTACGAAAAGAAGCTACCCTGAATATCACATAAAAATGGTTCTCCAGATTAATATAAAATAAAAAAAAATCTAATTGTCGATATCAGTATTATACTTGAGTTTGCTCTAAACTTCTTAAATGCATTGTCAATATCCTTTAACTTATGGTTTAAAATAACATGGCGGCAAATGTAGCTTCTAAATAACTACATAGTTCCCATTTTGGTATCTACTATAGACTTCAGTCTCGTCCACCTTATCTATCTTATCTATATAGGAGAGTTTCTTCTGTCTTAGTAATTAAAGCCAATTCCCCACTCAGACTAATGTCACTGTTGAAATATATTGCAAGTTCCTTCCTACCCTCACTGCTATTCACTCCCTGAAAAATATATTCAACCAAACTTCCTGTCTTGCAAGGCATACCATACTACAATAGTCCATCCCTCCTGTGAAACACAGCTTAAAACGATCCACCCATTTTCTACATTTTTATAATACCACAGAGTTCATACTTTGAGAACTAGGAATACATCAACTCTGGAGAGACCAACTAGTTCATCGATAAGCACATCTTCTCCTTGGTGCACATTTACACTCCATTTCCCAGGCTCTCTGCTTTTGGGTATACCATTTGACTGGCTCTGGCGAGTGGCAAGTAGGCAAACATAATGTTCACCACCCTGAGGCTGACCTGTAAGACTTTAAGTGCTTACTGCACTCCCCTCCTTTGTACTCTTTTACTGGCCACATGAAGAAGATTCAACAAGGACTGCAAGGTTCCAGGCAATGGCAGAGCTCCTGGGTGCCTCAATGACTGTATGCATGAAGCTTCTCCCTCCACCCCTTGTTTATCTTGGGGCATTTTTTACTTCCCTCATTGATCGTAAAAGACTAGAAATATACCCCAATGCTTTTAAAAATTCTCTATACAACCAACTACAATTATTTAATAACATTGATTCAATATCAGTATATTTTTAATAGAAAATACATGTTGTCTTCTAGCTTCTCACAGCATCATTCAATTATTTTCATTGTTTAATATATGTATATGCCATCCAATCATCATGCTAAATATAATCACATAATTTTAAAAAGTAAAAGAAAAAATTAATGCTTACTTAAGTAATCATTAAAAAGAAAATAATGTCCAGATTTTATTCTTTTAACTGCTGTTCTCAATAGGTGTTATAAAAAGTAATAGAAAGCTAGAAAATGAAAAAAAGAAACTAAAAGTCCACAAGCATATTCTCAAGTCACTGAAATAACACACAGTTGGTGTATGAATGAGTTCATGAATCATTTATCAGTGGTGATAGAAATAGACATTATTTACCTCAGAAGTCTATCTTTGTTGTAGTACCCTATAAAGATGTTCAATATTTGAATCTCTCTTTTAATGGAGGGAACTAACATTCATTGGATGCTTTCTATGCCAGGTGCTTTACATAAATCATTGTACTTACCCCTCATAATAACTGTGTGAAGTACTAAGTTTTCTTCCCATTGCAGAGATGAAACAGCTTAATGAAGAAGTCATCTCTTAAATGTGGAACCCACACCTGCCTTATTCTTTCACGTTTTTCTTTCTAACACAGAACTCTCTCTAGCATTGCTCATTACATATGTTTTTGTGCCACTTTTGTTTGAAGCATGTTGCTTCTCTATTTTAAATATCAACACTTAAGTCAATTAGTTGTTATTATTTCATGAGTTTCCACATAATGTTAGCCATAATAAAATTTTAAAAACCACATAACAGATTGCCTTTTATCAACGTGGTCACATTGAAAGATGGCTGCTTCCATTCTTATGATTGTTTCTTTACCACTTTTCTTCTCTGTTCCCTATAAATTCTAGCTTTTACTCTATTGTAATCAGATTATATTATTCGTTACCTTCATTGTTGCAGTCCCTGGATGATCTTGCGTTAACTCCTTCATGTTTCTCAAGCATTTTAGCTCCTGTCTCTCTTTCCAACACGACTCTTGCTTTAATGATAGACAATCTCAATATACAATCCTTTTTGAAATTTGGCCTTTTGATTTCTTGCTCTTCTTTCCCCTAAATACCTTGTCTTCCATGTTATTTCAACCAATTATTGCCCTAGTCATTTCTAGACCTATTCATTACAAGCAATGCCCAAACTTTCATAATCTCTGTTTGATGCATCCAGTTCTCTGACCATCATCTGCTCTATTTTCAGCTAATTTGCTCTAGTATTTCAACTCAATCATTTGATCCCATTGGGACCTTTCATCAATTAAATTTAATAAAGACCTCAACGCCCATCAACAACCTTTCCTAGGCCAAATTAAAATCCTGCCTAAATCTAACTCTTTGCCTCTTCAACACCTGCACATGTGCAGCTAAATATGCATGCAGAAATAAACAGCTCGGAAAGATCACTTAAATTTCAATTTGACAAACTGCTGGAGGACCTCTAAGGATGCCCACAATCAACTATATTTCACTAGTTCATGTACTTTCTACTATCCTAGAGAACTATTTCATATCTTTTCCTTTCTCCTTAACTCTCTAGCACCTCCATTCTAATGCTCCAATTTGACGACTGCTCCTTTTTTCACTGACAAGATTAAAGCAACTAGAAATTAATGCCACATATGTCAACCCACAACTGAATCCATATCCTCTGCCTTCTCTACAATTTCTGGAAATAAGTAGTATTTACTTCTTTCTAAAACCTACCCTTGTGCACTAAACACAATTTCCTATCACCTACCCAAGAACCATATAATGCAATTTATTCCCTTTTATCTGCATTATTGTTTTCTTCTTATGTAGTAGAGATAAACACCACCAACAAAGACATGTTGTTTTTCTTCCTTCTTAAAAATAATCTTCATTTAAGCCTCATTTCACCTAACAACTATAACTATCTTTCCCCCTTTTCAGCAAAATGTCCTAAGATATTTGACTATACTCAGTAATACTGAATTCCATTTCTTCTATTCTTCTTTAATCCTTGCCAATCAGATTTCCCCCCTAATTATTACACCAGAAGTATTCTTGTCAAGACTACCAATTATATCCAAATTCCTAAATTCAGTGGTTACTTTTCACTTGTTATCACACTTAGCAACATCAAGGGTACTGCCCGTGATAGATTTTCTTCACTTGGCTTCTATTACCACACTCTTGTTTCTCTTCTAACATTTTTGTTCCTTCTCAGTCTCCTTTGTTGGTTTCTCTTCCTCTCCTGGACCTCTTAATGTTGGGGTTTCCTAGATCTCAGTTCTTTATCCTTTCCTGCCTTTTAGTTGCTTAGGCAAAATTCCTGACTTCATTCCAGATTTTTCTCTTCTCACATTCATGTCCAATTTGTTAGAACTTCTGTTGTAGTATCTTAAAATACAGCAGAAACTCCTCAAAATTTCCATTCCTGCTACCTTGATACTAAGCCATCATTATTACTCCAATGATTACTGTAATCATTTCTTGGCCGGTTCCTACTTCAAACTCTTTCAACACAACAGCCAGACTGATACTCGTAAATTCCAAATCAGATCAAATCTTTCTTCTGCTCCTGTCTACTAGTTCCTCTTTTCAGAGTAAAACTCAAGTCACAACAAGCCACTACAGTGACTACAAGATCAGGCTCCTCCCTTTCTGATCTAACCATTTTCTCATTCATTTACCTCCAACCACCTGACTACTATCCAGTGAACATAGTTGGCATATTCATGCTTTATAGGCTTGTGCAAATATAACTCCTTCTTTAAATATTGTCCTCTGGACATGTGATTATTCTCTTGAACTATTTCAGGTTTTGCTCAGATGACACCTTCTCAATAAAGTCAAAACTGACTACCTAAGTAAAAAATGCAACCTGATTCCCTTTTCTTTTCCTCTGTTCTACATTTTCATTAGCACTTATCACTTTCTGCCATCTAAATAATTTTTGTGTATGTTTTCCCCTACTGGAACTCTAGTGCCTAGAACAGTGCCAAACACATGGTATTTGCCCGATAAACATATAAAAGAATACAGTATAAGCTTGGTCAAATGCACACACCTCTAAAAACAACTGAAAATTTGTCCTGGATCATTGAAATATGAAGATGCATATCTAAGGGATAATTAATAATTCTGTATATAAAATGGACTCTCAAAATTGTGAAGAACTTTAAAGGTTATACAATCCAGTCATGCATGTAGTGTTTATATTTTACATGTTTTCCCATATTAATTTTCTAGTCTATTCTTGAATACTGCAGTAACAGGGGACCTTTTACATGGTTTGAGTGGGAAAACTGAAAGTCAAGATTATTTAATGTTGCCTAAGATTATTACATAGCAATTAAAGAAAATAGCAATGCTATACTAGAAACCAGTTCTTTTGCCTGCTGGACTAGTACCCATCACCATATTCTATTGTGTATACAAAACCTTTAGTGGCTTTAAATATATGTCTACTGTGGGTGTCTGGGTGGCTCAGTCAGTTAAGAGTCTGACTTTGGCTCAGGTCATGATCTTGTGATTCACCAGCTTGAGCCCCGCATCGGGCTCTGTGTTGACAGCTCAGAGCTTGCAGCCTGTTTTGGCTTCTGTGTCTCCCTCTCTCTCTGCCACTACCCCATTCACGTCCTCTCTCTTTCTCTCTCTCTCTCTCAAAAGTAAATAAACATAAAACATTTTTAAAAAGAAGTAAAAAAAATATGTCTGCTGAATAAGCCAAGTGACTATTGTAATAACTGATAATTTAAAAATATTTATGTAACTAAAGTCTAATTTAAAACTTAATATTAAGAGCTTGTATATGTAGACAAACCTCAAAAGAACTTGAAAAACACTCACTCATTTTGAAATTGAAATTATTTTGGAAGTTTTCTCATGATAAATCAATGAGGCTGAGAAAACAGTACCAGCAAGAGAGGCTAGGCCTAGAGAAAGATAATTCATTAAAACCTGAGGTAGAGAATTCCACAGGTAAGTTCAAAACACCATTATAATATGTTCTAGTAAATTCACCTCACATTAGAAAGATGAAAACAAGAATCAAAGAATGGACATAATTTAGATGACACTACGCCTTTGAAAAGTTTCCCTTCCAAAATAATTCAGGCAAAGACTGATTATATCACTTAGAAAAATCACTGTACTTTCCACTACTGGAGGAGTTGAAAAAGATCCTAAAAAGAACGAAAACCTAAACACCATGTCTGAATTGTGAATGTGTTTCATATTTTAATTATGTTTAGGTTTCTGCTCAGTGCAGCACACTGTGATACAAATAAATTGAAAAGAACTATAAAATTCTGAGACAATGAAATATTCATAATTAGGATGCCTAAATACAACATAGAAATCGTGAATAACAAGTCTAAGCACTCAGTGATATCATTAAACTCTTCAAATTTCTAAAGATCTTCATATCAGAATTCTCTTGTGTAAAGATGTTATATTTAATGGATTAAAGGACAATTTTTATTACTGTGAAACTCTGAAATGTAAAACAGCTTGACATTTTTGATTCACCATGTCAGCTTATAATGTTCAAATAGACTTTATTCTGTGCAGCTCAATAAAAACTTTTAAAGCTTCAAAAGAACAAAGTGTCTTAGAATCATTTCTCAGAAGGGGCAAGTTCTTGATACTAAGTCAGAAAATAGAAAAACTTTGTTTTCCAAACAACAAATACACCTCATTAAAATTTCTGTAAACTGATTCTCATTGAGTATTTTTCCTCCAAAGACTTCCTAGACTTGTGTTCTTGTTTGTCATTATATATATGCTTTATGTACATGTTTGATCGAATGTACTTTTATACACACATGCATATTAGTTTCTTGAGAAATAGAAGTTATGGAAATAGAACTTAAAAATGGGAAGAGGGGGTGCCCGAGTAGCTCAGTCAGTTAAGTCTCTGATTTCAGCTTAGGTCATGATATCGTGGTTCGAGAGTTCAAGCCCTGTGTGGGGGTCTGTGCTGACAGCTCAGAGCCTGGGGCTTGCTTCTGATTCTGTGTCTCCCTCTATCTCTACCCATCCCCTGACTCATGGTCGGTTGGTCTGTCTCTCTCTCTCTCCCTCCCTCTCAAAAATAAATAAATGTAAAAAAAAAAAAAAAAAAAAAAGAATGGGAAGGGAATTCATCGGTAATCTATTCCAACCTCCCAATTTTACTGATGGAGGAACAAAAATGAAAGATATTTAAAAAATAACTCCTCAACAGAATTCACATCTTACTGCAGTGTTCTTTCACTATATACACAAAGCTGATAGATCTCACTAAATGGAGCCTTTGCTAGACTCTGATATTTTATGTCATATACCATGAAGTTTGATAACCTTTGCTTGAATAGATTTAAAAATGACATCAACTTCAATTGCAAAAATTGCTACCTGCACAAAAATTCATTCACAATATCCTTCACATTTTAAGTTACCTGTATGCAAAAGTTAAATAAATAAAAGAACTGTAGATGTTTTGCCAGGCAAAGGAAAATAATATATAGTTGTTCTTGTTTCAAAACTAAAAAAAAAAAGCATTTCAAAGATATAGATCATATCGTGCAGTGTGATAAATATAAATATGTGTAAGGTGTAAAGGGATATTATTTTTCTGTTTTCTATATATAAGTTCCACCAAGAAAAAATGGCAGGTCAAACCAAATGCTTATCTAAATAGTTGCAATGCATAGTCAATCTCATTTCAAGTGGGAACACAGAGTTTAGAGTTGTAAACAAATCATCACTGGAGAGAAAAGAAGAACTTCTTGAATGAGTGTTTATTTTAATTTTAATGACCCTTTGAAAAATTTCAAAACCTTTCAAAAATACCTCAACATAATAAAAGCCATATATATGAAAAACTCACAGCTAACATCATATGCAATCACTGTAATCAAACAAGAAAAAGGAAAAAAAAGACACCCAATTTGGTAAGGAAGCAGTAAAACTTTCACCACTTGCAGATATCGTCATAAGATTATATATAGAAAACCCTAGGATTCCACCAAAAAATGACTAGAACTGATAAATGAATTTAGTAAAGTTGCAGGTTATAAAATTAATACACAGAAATCTCCTGCATTTCTGTACACTAATAATGAAGTTACAGAAAGAGAAATTTAAAAAAAAACAATCCCATTTAAAATTGCACCAAAAAATAATTAAATACGTAAGGAAAAAAAATAATGAAGGATGTGAGAGAGTTGTACTCTGAAAACTATAAAATATTGATGAAAGAAATTAGAGATGACACAAACAAATGGGAAGAAATGCCATGCTTATGGGTTTGAAGAGCAAATACTGTTAAAAATGTTCATGCCAGGGTTGCTTGGATGGCTCACCTGGTTAAGCGTCCAACTCTTGGTTTCAGATCAGTGGTGATCTCACAGTTCCTTAGTTTGAGTCCCACACTGAGCTCTGTGCTGGCAGCAGGGAACCTGATTAGGATTTTCTCTCTCCCTCTCTCTCTTCCCCTCCCCTGCTTGTACACTTACTCTCTCTCAAAAATAAACTTAAAAAAAAAGTCCATACTATTCAAAGAAATCTACAGATTTAATGTAATTCCTATCAAAATACCAACAGCATTTTTCACATAACTAGAACAAATAATCTTAAAATTTGTATGCAAACACAAATGACCCCATAAAGCCAAAGTAATCTTGAGAAAGAACAAAGCTGGAGTTATCACAATCCCAGATTTCAAGATATACTACAAACCTGTAGTAATCAAAACAGTATGGAACTGGCACAAAAATAGGCACATAAATTAATGGAACAGAATAGAAAGTCCAGAAATAAACCAACAATTGTATGATCTATTAGTCTTCGACAAAGGATGCAAAACCTTCCCACCACTATAGTGTAGTAGACAAAATTCTGATTAAAACTCATTTACGTAAAATTAAAATGATTCTATTTACATGACATTTGAAAATGAAAAATAGTAAACTTAAAACAACAGGTTAAAACCTGAAATGCCAAAAGATGTTTGGAAAATATTCTGGAGGGGCCCCTGGGTGGCTCAATCAGTTGTGTCTGACTCTTAGTTTTGGCTCTGGTCACGATCTCACCATTTGTGGGTTTGAGCCCCATGTTGGGCTCTGCACTGACCGGCGTGGAGCCGGTGCGGATTCTGTCTTCCTTTCTCTCTCTGCCCTTACACCATTCATGCTCTAGCTCTCTCTCCCTCTCAAAATAAATAAATAAAAATATTTTTTAATAAATACTTAAAATATATTTTGGAAAACAGTCCTCAGAAATTGTCTAGAAATGCATGAAATGAAATAGCAGTTTGGCAACAGTAATTCATTTTTCTTAATGCTAATAGCTAATTCGACTGAATCTAGTACCAGTATTATTATGGATGAAACTGGCTAGTTGGAGTATCTGTGTTGATCAAAATACAAGAATTGTACTATGATCAGTTAAAATTCAGATAGCAAAAATTTGTGCAAGCAGTGGACTGTATTTTGGGAAAAAATAATATTTAAATTCTTCTCACAAATTTTTTTCTTGTATTTTCCTTACACTTCAAACTGTGCCATATGGCAAAGGTCCTAAAATGCTCTTGGAAACTGTCTGTTGGCTTGATTAAGATTTGGGTTGCTTTTCAATAAATGGGGTAGAATTTCTAAGAATCTGTCTATGCTTTATCATCCATTTCTTCTGGGATTAACAGCGACCATCTTCAAGAGCAGAAAGAAACTAACATTTCATGGGATCCAGCCAACTGAAGTCTCGTTTGAATACAATTACATCAATTAATCTGTAGTTATAATCTTTTGTTTGGAAACAGATTAATATTTCATTTATCTCTTGCAATAAATCTATGAAAAAGTCAAGGAATAAATTATTAATCTCCTTTGCAAATAACTTAATCCTTCCAAGCCTCAAGTTTCTTAACACATCAGAATTAACATACATATGGAGCTCAAACAGCATCAGGCCCAGTTCTCCATTCTTCCAGCCCCATGCACTTCCAAGGGACAGAGGATACTGTATGGAATGCTTGTCATAAAGATTAATTCCAGAAGATATGACGAACACTGAAGACTGTTCACAGCAACTGTGGATGAGTGTATTGATTTACATAATTTAAAATAGTATGTGAAGTAAAGCAATTTTGAGTGTGTTAAATAAGCTGTCTTTATTATCTTGGCTAAATTTTTGTTTGCTTAATTCCAAAAGACTGTCTACTTCTCTTTTCATTTAATAAAATGATTTTATGTGAACCTTTACATAAAATTTTCAACTATTTAGCCTCTATAACCTCAAGTAGGTCAGTGATTAATCCCATTTTTTCTTGTAAAAAGAGAGGGTAAGAGAAATTTTAAGCAACCAAGCAACACTGAGCTTTTATAATTTGTTTCTCTTTTGTACAATTCTCCATGTGGTCTTCTAGAGCAGGTTTCTGTCCCAAGTTTTATGAAAGACTCCTTTAAAAGAAGCTCCAAACTGGGATGCCAGAGTATTAAACATTCAGCGAAGCATTTAAGAAAAGTACGGATACAATGACTTCAATAGGCATTCATTTGTACTGGAAACACGACTTGATTAAATGAAAAGCTAACTGCATTTGGATTTCTTACTTTTAATAAAGAACCTTCCAAGAAATGTCAGTCACATATACTTACTTTTTCTTACTTGACATAATTAGTACTCTCAATCCTGTTTCATGAATGTTATCATTGATTTATAAGCACAAATAAAATACATGTGACATATTGCTTTATGCCTTACATTTAGCAGTGTTGAATATAAGGTTTAATATGCCAAAATAGGAGCTGATAATTGGCTTAAAGTTAGGAGCATTTTATTTTATATTTTTTAATGTTTACTTATTTTTGAGAGAGAGAGAGGGGAGGGAGGAAGGGAGGGAGGGAGGGAGGGAGGGAGAGAGAGAGAGAGAGAGAGAGAGAGGGGGGCAGAGACAGAGTGCAAGCTGGGGAGGGAGAGAGAGAGGGAGACACAGAATCTGAAGCAGGCTCCAGGGTCTGAGCTGTCAGCACAGAGCCTGATGTGGGGCTCAAGCTCACAAACTGTGAGATCATGATCTGAGCTGAAGTCGGACACTTAACTGAGCCACCCAGTTGCCCCAAAGTTAGGAGCATTTTGAAGATGATTCCACAAGTGGCTATCTGGTATTTGAAGGAGTAACTATTTTATTACTTTTTTTAATTAGGTGGAAGATGAAGACCTGCTTCTGATGTTCACCTGCTTACTTTACATTCTACCGATATCACTGCTGTGGATGTTAGAGATAATCAGTAAAATCAACTTAATTCAATGGGGCCGCAGGTAGAGGAGGTGCTGGCATTTAAAATATTAAAAGCAACAGAAAGACCAGGTAAAATGAGCATACAGAAGGCCTTAACGACATCTCTGCTTCCAAAGAGGACATGATTAATGGGGTAAAAGAACTGTGGGGGGTGTGGCCCTCTGGAATGGAGTAAAATAAATGGTATCTTACAATCTTAGAAGTGAGGTCCTTGGCTAGCTCAGTCAGTAGAGCATGTAACTCTGAATCTTGGGGCTGTGAGTTCAGTCCTCACAGTGGATATAGAGTTTACTTTAAAAAAAAAAAAAAAAAAAAAAGAATCTTAGCATATTGTACTTAAATGTGCAGCCAAAACATCAGGATGACTTGAGATTTCTTTGGATTCTTTCACTTACTTCAGAAGAGCTAAAAGATAATTTGTTATGGTGGTATTTTTCTTTTAAAGTGACACTCAAATGCTGTTTCAGAAGATAAATTATTAGCATAGTTACTACATTACATTCATTGCTAATGTCTTCAGTTACTTGCGGTATTATGAAAGCTAAAACAAAGCAAAAACACTTACCCTTCTAATAATATGTTAAATGCCAACAAAATGTCTTTCTACACACATTTTCCTTTACTACACACATCTTCCTCTCTCTCAACTTCTTTCTTTCTTCCTCCTTCCTCATCTCCTTCTTCCTTTTTTCCTTTCTTTTTCCTCTCCTTCCTTCTTCCACTCTCTTTCCCTCATTGTGTTCTCTCTCTCTCCCCCCCCCTTTGTCTCTGTCTCTCTGTCTCTGTCTCTCTCTTTCCCTCTTTCTGTCTTGTGAAAAACACTCCCAGGACCCCAGGCCAAGGAACAAATAATTGTGAAAACTACCAAAAGTTTATAATCATTAAAAACAGAATACTTTTAAAGAATTAAAAAAAATGACCCTTTTTCATTACAAATTACAATAACAAAAAGACTAAATTATAATTAAAGTTATTAATTTCTTGAGTATTACTATTTATTTCTACTCATAAAAATGAGAAAATTCAATAAGACATATGATTCAAATTTAAATCTGGAAAATGTATTTTCCTTAAATGTTTCATAGTATTGTGGCTGTTAAACTCTAATAGTGTAAAAAGCTAAAACACAGGAAAATAACACTGTTTACAAGTTTTAAAAAATGATAAAGAATGAAAAAGTCACAATGCAATTTTTGTTAGAAGGTAATCTTCAACTTAATTATCTTCAGATCAGCTGTAACCTGTTTCTTCCTTCAGTTCAACTTTGGTTACATTAGTATGTGGATTTTACATAGTTACATTGCTTTTTTATAATCTATTTTTAAAATCCCTTCTGAGGAGTTGAAAGCATCCTGCTTTATTTGGAAACAGTTACATAACAAATAATGAAATACCCAAATATCTACATATACTAATTTCTCTGCACCTGCATGATTGTTCTATCATTTTTCACATTCTAAAATGGAACTCATCCATCACTTTGATGTAAGTTCATGAGTACAGCTTCTTGTGCTTTTTTCTTATTTCATCAGCTTTTGTGTTAGAGTTTGATAAAAAGAATTACTGTTGTTTTTTTTTTTTTAATGTGCCAGGCACTTTTCTAAATATTTAAAATAAATAGACTCATTTTGTCCTTAAAACATCCATCTAGAGTAGGTATTTTATGATCCTATTTTTGCAGAGGAAGAAACTGACACGTAAAACGTTTAAGTAAGGGCACCTGGGTGGCTCAGTTTGTTAAGCATCTGACTCTTGATTTTGGCTCAGGTCATGATCTCACAGTTCATGGAATTAAACCCCCCACCCGTCTACTATCAGTGCAAAGCCTGCTTGGATTCTCACTTTCCCTCTCTGCCCCTCGGCTACTTGCACTCATGCTTTCTCTCAAAATAAATAAATAAACTTAAAAAAAAAAAAAAGTTTCAGTAACTTGCCCATGTTTACATATCTAGAGAATGGGGAGCTGGGTTCCAACCCAGGCTGCATAGTTCTAGAGACAGATCTCTCTATATAGATCTTGTATTTATTTAGAGCAAAATAAAAGAAAAAACAGACAAAAATACTTCTAAATGGTGAATATTAATGGAGCATTCTATTAATCTACAGATATTCTATAGATATACAATAAACTATAGTATATGCTACCTTTAACATCATAAACAAAGAGCATGGGGCCTGGACAAATCTGCAGCATAATCAGCAAACATTTTCCACATTTTTCTAAAATCAGAAATTCATTGGACTCTGTAAAACTCTTAATTGTGTGGATAATAGCAGAAAGAACTTCCTCCACTGCTTACACAGAATCAGTTATTTGACAAATAGAGTGGCCAGTTTAAGGACAGTTTGGAAGATTTTTATCAAATCACTACGAATGCCAGAGCTCAGAAAGGTCCATTCATTGTCAAAAAGGACTTGAGAGGCACGCTAGTGTTCAGAAAAGACAAAATGACCAGAAAAAGGTATGTGTCCTCATTTCATTGGCCAAGAATCCTACATTTTCAATGGGAAAAAGCAAGAATTCTCTCCTTTAAAATTCATTAAATTTTGTATTTTTATGAAAACAGCATCTGGATAAACTCCTGGGAGATGTAACTTAATTTTTTTTAATATTTTTATTTCTAGGAGAGAGAGAGAGAGAGAGAGAGAAAGACAGTGTGAGCAGGGGAGGGTCAGAGAGAGAGGGAGATACAGACTCTGAAATAGGCTCCAGGCTCTGAGCTGGCAGTCAGCACAGAGCCCGACACCGGGCTCGAACCCACGAACCGCGAGATCATGACCTAAGGGAAAGTCAGACGCTTAACCGACTAAGCCACCCAGGCGCCCCAGATGTAACTTCATTTTGAAATGGCAAGGAAAATTCATATTAAGTTCTGAATCAGAAACTATGCATGGGCATAAATCCATAATAAGTTAGTTAAGTTTTCATTATCTTGTAGTGTCATCTTACCACATGATACTATTTTATTTCCATGACAGTACACAGCAGTAGCAGCCCATTAGCTCGGTTAAGGGGATTCATAACTGAATTAAGACAGGCCAAATCAGTAACCAATTGAACAATTTATAGTGAGATATTTTTATGGCATTTCCCAGATGACTTTAGTGAGATATAAACATAGTATGTTAAAAAATCCTAAAGGCTGAGTTTTCACAAATATTAAATACATAATTATTAAAATATCATGTATTAACTAATATAATTTATATGAACAAGAACATATCACTGAAATGAATTTGAATGTATACTACATTCCTAATACTTCAGGGAAAATAAAGGCTATAGTATGCCTACGCTTGTCATACATAAGCTCAAAAAATTATGTTCCTCTTTTGAATCTAAGAACCAAAATGTAAAAACCAAAGAGAAGCAACCTGTGGAACAGAAAATTTTCTCCATTTAGCAATAATATTTTCCTGCCTTTTTTTAGTTTTGAGATACATTTCATGTACTAATTCACTCATTCATTCATTATTTAATAGAAAATGTCTCCTCTTGAGGCTGTAATTCAACATATCTGTCTATTCATACCACAGACCTCAAGCATACTTACACTGGAAACAGATAATCCTCGTTAGATTCCCAGCCTTACTATTTACTAGCTATATGGCTGTTGCCAAAATTACTTTATAACCACCAAGTTCCTCTCCTAGAAAGTGAGAATAATAATAGTATTTACCCAGCAGGGTGGTTCTAAAAATTAAATGAGGTAAGGCAGAGAGCTTACTATAAAGTCAATATTCAATAAGCATTATTGGATATTGAGTAAAAAACATTAATAACGAATTTGACTCACTGAGATCGGGAACAACACAGAATCTGTAGACTTAGGGACACAAGTGTGTAGCATACTTTCAAACTCAACCAAAGAAGAAAGCACTCAGTGGGACATTAATCATGTTATGTAATAGACATTGTCACAAAGTTATATATATAACTCAATTAAAAAATAAATTTCAAAAACTTTCAAATGATCTTGGACAGTTTGTTTTTTAAAAAGAGGTTATGTTTAGGGGCGCCTGAGTGGCTCAGTCTGTTAAGCATCTGATTCTTGGTCTCAGGTCCTCATCTCACATTTTGTGAGTTAGAACCCTGCATCTGGCTCTGTGCTGACAGAGCAGAGGCTGCTTAGGATTCTCTCTCTCCTCTCTCTCTGCCTCTCCCCTACTCATGCACATACACTCTTTCAAAATAATTTTTTTTAAATTAAAAAGGCTATGTTTATAATTGTCTTTTAAAAAGTCACTTTTTACAGGGGGAGTGATTATCTCTGTACTTCTTTGAAAAATCTGAGTTAGCATTGTTCTCCATTCCTCAATGATGAAACAGGGTCAAGTAAATACAACATAGGTGTCAAACAGTATATTATGGACCTCATATTAGAATTTATTTCCTATAACTTTATTAATTTATAAGTTTCTTTAGTTGCTGAAATTGGGATTGATTCTAGCAAACAAAATTTTGTCTACAGTCCTGTGACAGTGAATCTTCCTATTTAACTTTTTAGGAGAATAACTCTTGATTCAGGAGTAGAGGGAGATAAAATTCTAAACATTCACAAATTTATATAAGAAACATTTTAGATAAACGTGGAAATGAAAACATTTGCAAACACATTCTCAAGTTAGTGATCATTAAGGTTTCCTCCTAGAGCTGTGTCTGAAAACTCATGTTGGCACATCTACATCTTAAGGGTTTAATGGAGCTCCTGAGTAATACTACCTTTGATGCTACTAGGTCACCATAAGTAACTATATACAAATTGGTACCCTTAATTCTACAATATAACTGCCAGAAATTCTTAGACTACATTTTTTTTAACCTTTCTCCTTTTGAGCCTAAAGTTAAGTAATTTGGTAATCTTTATAGATTGCATATTTTACGGCAACGTGGAAGACTGATTACCAACCATGAGTAACATTTTCACATCTGGGGTGAAAAAGTCATTTTTTTCCTATTGTGGGATACAATTGTCATTAAATATTTATTGATGTAAGTATTTGATTTTTATCCTACCCTCACCCTCTCAGCTAGATATTAAGACAGCAGGCTACACTTATTTTGGTCAGCAACATATATCTAACACACAGTTTAGTAATTGGCATTCCTTCATTCATCACTGTTTATCAAATGCCTACTAGTGCATAGTTGTGCAAGGTATAAGGCAGTAATCAACGCAGACCACGTCACTGCTTTCTTGCAGTTTATATTCTTGTGGGCAAGAGAGAAGATAAACAAAGAGGCTTTCTATATGTCTTCGCAAAACATGTGAAAGAACAAATTGAATAAATATTTAATTCATGTTTTTATATCTCTATTCTGGTAGGATCTGATTATAATTATCTGTATGACTTTCTTGAAGAGTTCTTGTAATTCTCCAGTTTGAAGAAAAAATAAACTCCTGGGGCGCCTGGGTGGCTCAGTCGGTTAAGCGCCCAACTTCGGCTCAGGTCATGATCTCACGGCCCATGGGTTCTAGCCCCATGCCAAGCTCTGTGCTGACAGCTCAGAGCCTGGAGCCTGCTTCAGATTCTGTGTCTCCCTCTCTCTCTGACCCTCCCCTGTTCATGCTGTCTCTCTCTCTCTCAGAAATAAATAGAACATTAAAAAAAAAAACCAAACCAACAACAACAATAAAAAAACTTCCCCTACAATAGTAGGCTACCATTTATTCTTCATTTTAGTTTTATATCTATAAATATGCATTAATGTTTATGCACATTGATGCATATTATTGTAATTGAACAAGTCATTTAAAGAAGTAGATTAATGCAAATATTATATGCTATCACTTTTCCTTTTGAAGTTTTTGGGGTTAAGTCAGAAATTTCCACTTTTTTTTTTTTTTGGCCAGATGTCCATGATCAGAGTATAAAACAAATGTCATTTTTCTTTTCCACTCTGTCATAAGGTAATGAAAGATTTATCACTGAGCTATATTAAAAAGGTTACATTCAATTTATCAGAGTGCTCTTCTCAGGTAACTGAAGAGTGAACATCAGTGCCCAGAGCTCTGTATCAGTCTTTCCCACTCAAGGATTGCACATTCAATATATTAATTGACAGTCATATATTTACTCAACATAAATATTTAAATTTATGTACAAATGATAGTTTAATAATATATTAACTTTAGAAAATAGAATGTGCCCAGAGATGGTTTCATTTGTAAGTTTTCATGTGAGCCCAACCACATGTCATTTATCAAACTTGTGTTTTTAAAGAAATCAATTTGTACCATTAAGAAAAAATTTTGAAAACCAGGATTCCTAATTTCACTGGTAATTGAACTATTATTCTCTTGATGTCAGCTTTCTTTACCTACTGTGAATATTGGGAACCTTTATGACCAGAGGTCGACCAGCCATAGAAGCACATGTCAGCACCACTGCATCAGTACTAACCTCCAGTGATCTCACACCACGCCGACAGTGTTATTTTCAAATGATTGATTCCACTTTGAAATACTAACAAGTTTTCTTCCAGGTCATTATTTTAACCGGTTAATTAAAGCCAATATACTGATAAATGACCTTGTTTAAGAATTGTTTTATTTTTTATTATGAATCAGAAATTTACCTTTATAGTAAAGGATTACTTTTGGTACTATTAGAATTTAGTTTAAAAATTCCAGTTTAATGGACCTAGGAAAAAAATCCACTTATGTATTGATCTAACACCTAAAAGCCATTTATGGGAACAAATTACATGTTAACAAAAGACAAAGCTATTATGTATCTTGCCAATAATGCTACTTTTACTCACCATATAAAATATTAATAACTAACTAGCTAACAAAGAGAGGACACCATTTTTATTCTCACAGTGACCTAATACCCAGGTAATAGGATATGAAAATTTTCTAAATGTTATATTATGTCAGTGGCAAAATTAAAAAATATATTTCTTTCTTTAATGGATAAATTATCTGATTATACAGAATATTTAAATTATGCAAGACTAAAATAACAATCTCAAGACAAATAAGTTATGTTACAATAATTAAAAATAATTTTGCTTGCTTTATGAACTGTTTCCTTTAAAAAACTCTAAAATTGGGATACCTGGGTGGCTCAGTCAGTTATGTGTCCAACTCTTGACTTTGGCTCAGGTCATTATCTCACTGGTTGTGAGTTCAAGTCCCAACATAGGGCTCTGTGCTGACAGTGCAGAACCTGCCTGGGATTCTGTCCCCTTCTCTCTGCCCCTCTCCAGCTTGTTCTCTATCTCTCTCTCAAAATAAATTAAAAAATAAACTAATAAAATGAAATAAAATAAAATAAATAAAATAAAATATCTAAACTCTAACATATGACATATATGTCAGTGCTGTGTAACAGAAAGAAACATGGACAAGGGCAGGGAGTTGGATTTTGTCCCTACTTCATAGGCAGCAATTAATATACTTAGATCGTAGTTTCCTCATCTGCAAAGTAAGAAAATCTAGAACAACTAAGTGTTAAATTTCCTTACATTTCTAAAACTTATAAGCATATTAAATAGAAATAGCTTCTAATTGATATAAAATATGTTATGAACTAGACAATTTTATGTACTGTATTGCTACCAATTTTGGGGGGGGTAAACTCTACCCTCAATATGGGTCTTGAACTCACGACCCCAACATCAAGAGTTTCATGCTCTACCAACTGAGCCAGCCACATGCAAGTATGTCGATTTTTTAAAAGTAAAGTTTCCACAGAAATACTAATTTATTTCACTGGAAGGTACATTTCTTTTTTTTTTTTTTTTAAATTTTTAACTTTTAAAAAAAAATATTTATTTCTGAGAGAGAGAGACAGCATGAGCAGGGGAGGGTCAGAGAGAGAGGGAGTCACAGAATCTGAAACAGGCTCCAGGCCCTGAGCTAGCTGTCAGTACAGAGCCTGACACGGGGCTCGAACTCAGGAACCACGAGATCATGACCTGACTGAACCACCAGGTGCCCGTGGAAAGTACATTTCTTTAACTTAGAAACAAAAATTAAATAAAGGCAAAATGGAGGTTTTAGACTGTTTCTCACACAGGTTTACAATAAAACCTGAGGTTGGTTCTCAAGAGAAGTAAAGCTTCTTTGTCAAATTATTGTGTTAAAAAATGTAAGAATGACCAAATAAATAATATAGGGACAATTAATCTGAGGTATCAACATTGACCATGAACTTCTTCCTCCTGCTTCTAATTCCCTTTCCAGGAAATTATGACTTCACAGATATGCCAGATGTTTTACAATAGCTTCTCTTTAGGACCTTATACAAACTTCATGTAATGGAGTGGGTTCCAAAACTTTAGAGTGTGGATTAAATCATTCCGTCAGTCTTATTTTTTTTTATTATTCAAATTGCCTTTTTTCCACCACTTAATCACTCACCCTATACTCATAGCTTCCATCAGCTCAACAGATATTCTTAAAAGGTTTCTTATCCTCATTTGTTCAAAATCATCTTGTCATTTATATTTCTGAAAAAAATATATCTCACAAGAAGCATATCTGGCAGGCCCCAAATAAAAATATAAAACTCCACAACTGTCTGTGCTGCTTGATAAATATGTGTTTTTTGCTGTGTTTTTAAACATATAGGCAGTGTGCACTTCAGTATCCTAGTAAGTTTTCTAGTTTTAAAACATACATTTCAGTGACTACATCTACTTTAACTCATCTTCCACATTATTTGACACGCTACTAGTAATTACCTTTTGATAACACTGATAACAATGAAAGACAAACAAACATGGTTGTTAAAATAGAATTACTGACTTCTGGAGATAAAAATTAACCTAATCTCCCCATTCTTCTTTAGCAGGTGTCCTGGTCTCAATACTCAATACTCAATAATCATTTTCCACAAACAGATAGGTACTAACCCGTCCCAATTCAGAATATTTTCCATAAAAGTTCTGTATCTTTATCAAATACCCTTTACACCTCCCTACAAACATACGTATTCAATGTGCATTTTTTTAGAAACTACCACAAGCACGTGTATGCACATACAACACACACACGAATAAAACAGAGGTTAGTAATTCCATTAAGCACTAAAATAACTATGTGTCAATATGTTCAACATCTCTTAATTCCATCATGTCTTATATGAAAAGAGGCAACGTTTTTTAATGTTCATTTATTTTGAGAGACAGAGAGGGGAAAAAAAAGAGAAAGTCGATGCGTACGAAGCAGGGCAAGGGCAGAGAGAGAGGGAGAGAGAAAATTCCAAGCAGGCTCTGTGATTTCCACCTCACAGGGGATGCCTTCTCACAAACCGTGAGGTTATGACCCGAGCAGAAATCAAGAGTTGGAGGTTTAACTGACTAAGCCATCCAGGCATCCCCAAAAATGGCACCTTTTAAAAACT
Organism: Hyaena hyaena; assembly: GCF_003009895.1. Lineage (NCBI taxonomy): Eukaryota > Metazoa > Chordata > Mammalia > Carnivora > Hyaenidae > Hyaena > Hyaena hyaena. The sequence continues at coordinate 883,288 of NW_024081139.1, read as the reverse complement.
GTGCGCCCATATCATTCTCCTGTTTAAAATAAGTGGCATCTCTCAACGCCTAACAAATAAACAAACAAAATTAAAGAAACAAAAACAAAATTAAAAAAATCCCTTAAAGTCCCTGCTATGACACAACAAACCCTTCACCACGTGACATTGTCACCTTTGTCAGACTATATGACTTTCTTCTATGTGTGCAGTTCTCTCGCCAGCAGAACCATCTACTGCCTCCAATATACTCACCACTTCATGCCTACGAGTCTTTGAACTTATTTGTCTCTCTGCTTGTAATATTGTTGCCCACCTTAAAAGGGCAGTTTTGGGCAATTTCCTGTTCATATATTCTCATTATTATAAATGTCACCTCTTCTGAGTTTCTGTAATGCACTTAAGGCATATTTTATGTATCTCAGCATCTCCTGAATGTTACATTTTGGGTACTCAATAAATGCTTATTGTGTAAAAGATTAATAATCATAGGGATTGATGAGGACAGGAATACATCGTAAATTTGGTTTTCTTCTCTCAAAGACTTAATGATGACGTATGGAACAGTGAGTGTGTTGGATATAACTAGACCATTAGACAGCAGATGTGAGTGGGCTAGATAGGAAAATAAAAAACATGAAAAACAATGTGTTGATGTGCATATTCTCTGCTAGGTACAAAGCAATATACTTTCACATATATAATCTCCATTGCTGAGATATTTTTCAATTTAAAGTGTAACCATATTATTATAGTTTTAATAATAGACTACAAACAACAAAATTTAAATAGAAAATGTGGAGGACAATAAAATTTTCAATAAGCAAAGATTATTAAATATCACAAAAATAAACACCTTAGACAAATTGTGTTTAGATCATTAGTTTTTCTAACAGACAAACATTCCAGTGATATACACAGGAAACACATGTAATAATTATCTCAATGTTTGTCCTAAAAATCACATGAATGCAAATTAAACAATACACTACTGGTTTTGAATGCAGTCAACCTACACTTACCACACAGTACTCAGATTGGTAGTTTACTTGTTAGCAGTCCCTGCTATGTTAAAATAGTGGAGGGGTACCTGGGTGGCTCAGTCAATTTCTTGAGCCTCTGATCTTGATTTTGGCTCAGGCCATGATGCCAGGGTCATAGGATTGAACCCTGCATCAGGCTCCACTCTGAGTGTGGAGGCTGCTTAAGCTTCTTTCTCTCTCTCCCTCGATCCCTCTCCTCCCAGCTGCTCTCTCAAATAAACATAATGGAAGGTAGATTTGTGGTCTTTAATGATGCATCCTTGTACCTACCTAGAAAAATCTACAAACATCTACTGAATGAATTTACTAACGAATGCATGAATACATGAATTGAAATGATAGCACTGAAAGCTAGGAAGGTATCATGGACTGAGTACTCTGAAACAACATACCTTGAACATGGATTCCAAGCATAGCAACATAGGCACACTGAACAATCTTTCACTCATTCATAAAGTATTTTCCTGTAGGTTCCAAACATCTCCACAGATGCTTTAGCCTTAACATAACCAAAAATGAACTGCTCCTCTTTAACAAAACTGCTGTTCTTGCTTTCTCTGTCCTGTTCTACCCTGAGTCTATCAGCCAGGTTAGAGAGATCAATCACCTTCCTCCCGCCAGCTCCCATTTTCAATAAGTCATTCTATCTATCCCTTTGCTTCCACTTTCTAAAGGTGGTGTCTCTCTCCTTTACTACATCTTCATTCTCATTTTCTTCCTTTTAAGCCATTACAATAAACTCTTAATTGGCTTTTCTACTTTCAATTTCAAACCACTCCAATCAATTTTCCAAAGTGCAGCCACATTGTTACTCCTCGACTTGAAATTCCTTAGCCTGTCCCTGTCTTTGACAGGATAAAGTAAAAGTCCTTTTGTGGAGTGAGAGGCATTTCCCTAATTTGCCGCCCATGTGGCTTTGCACTGGCTGAATGATAAACTTCACATTCACATTGAACTACAAGGACTTACCAAATTCTCACACTTAATAGGTTTTGCATCGGTTAGTCCTTGGACCCTTTCCAATCTTGAACACCTGGCAGTGTCATATTCATTCTACCAGCGACACTTCTTTTGTGAATGTTTCTTTAATTCCCCTCTGCAGATATGATCACTCTTTCCCTTATAATTCATTATTACACCTCTGTTAGATGTCAGTCAACTACTCAAGCTGTGTGTATCTCTAGTGCCTGGCACACACACCACAGTTCTAAAATCACTCAGTGTTTATTATCATTTAAGTGGTACCAACTGACAAAGGAGCTTGAAGTGGGACAGAATCACTTATACAGACTGACTCAAGGATTTAAAAAATTTTTTTTAATGTTTATTTATTTTTGAGAGACTGAGAGATAGAGCGTGAGTAGGTGAGGGGCAGAGAGAGAGGGAGACACAGAATCTGAAGCAGGCTCCAGGCTCTGAGCTGTCAGTACAGAGCCCAACGCAGAGCTGGAACTCACAAACCGCTAGATCATGACCTGAGCTGAAGTCAGCTGCTTAACCTACTGAGCCACCAGGGCGCCCCAGATTTTTAATTTTAGTATATTCAAAACATGATTTTCTTACTTGCGTACTTGCATAGCCTAAGCTAATACATGTACTTTAATTTTTAGTGCTCTGATATTGTGATATATAAGAAAAAATATATTTTATAATTCAGATGACCAAAACATACTTCTCATACATATTTGGTCTTTGTCCTTGTTTCCCAACTCACTGCTCCCAAAACCTTGGGAATTTCCTAACTGTTAAGAATAAAGTTAGTTTTTGCTATGTTAATGAGGGGACTTTTGGAAAGCAGCCAAGATTGGGGCCGTTTGCCGGGAGAATTGACCGTGTGACTGGAGGATTGGAACTTTCTGTTCCAACCCACCCTCCCCACCCCTGACCTCCAGGGAGGGGAGAGGGGCTGGAGATTGAGTTTAATCATCAAGGGTCATGATTTAATCAATCATTCCTTTATATTGAAGCTGCCAGAAAAGAAAAAAAAAAAAGAAATGAAGAGAAGAAAAAAGAAGGGAAGGGAAGGGAAGGGAAGGGAAGGGAAGGGAAGGGAAGGGAAGGGAAGGGAAGGATGGGGCTCAGAGAGCTTTCATGTTAGTGAACACAGGCAGCTAGGGGGAGATGGCATGCCTGGAGAGGGCATGGATGCTTTGTGCCCTTTCCACAGACTTTGCCCTATGCCTCTCTTTCACCTCACTATTCATGAGTTATATACTTTTATAATAAAAAAATGATGTAGTAGGTTAAATATTTCTCTAAGTTCTGTGAGCCTCTCTAGCAAGGTAATCAAACCTAAGGAGGGGGTCATGGAACCCTCTGATTTCCAGTCAGTCAGGCAGAATTACAGATGACAACCTAAGCTGGCAACTGGCATCTAAAATGGCAAGTGAGAAGCAGGTGGAAGTGGATGGAGTAAAATTGCAGGACTGAGCCCTTAACCTGTAGACAGTGTCAACATTGAGTTGAATTATAGGACAAACTTGTCAGTATCTGAGGCATTTCTTGTTGTATGTGTGGTGAAATCCCCACTCTCCACATACTGACATTGGTGGGTATCAGGACCTTTTAAATGCTAACCATCTAATATCTGCATGCTAAGAAAATATTTCATGGCTTACAACATAGTATGATAATAATTAGCATATTTAGAAACATAGCATGTAATATTGAGTATACTGAGTTCTATTACCTTAAATGCAGAGCAAAAATGTTTATACAGTAAGACTTCACAGAATCAAGATATAATTATATTAAATCTTATCTCTAGGTCTTGAATTACATATTGATTTCAAAACATAGTTATCTAAAGGATAGTTCTTTTATTTATTTATTTTTTTATTTTGAGAAAGAGAGAGAGAGAGCACGCGCTGGAAAGAGGGGAAGAGGGAGACAGAGAGAGAGAAAATCTTTTTTTTTTTTTTTTTTTTATTTCTAGGATAGAGAGAGACAGCGTGAACAGGGGAGGGTCAGAGAGAGAGGGAGATACAGACTCTGAAACAGGCTCCAGGCTCTGAGCTGGCAGTCAGCACAGAGCCCGACGCGGGGCTCGAACCCACAAACCGCGAGATCATGACCTAAGCAAAAGTCGGACGCTTAACCGACTAAGCCACCCAGGTGCCCCGAGAGAGAGAATCTTAACCAGGCTTCTTGCTCAGCATACAGTCCTACACAGGGCTCAATCCCATGACCCTGGGATCATGACCTGAGTCAAAAATCAAGAGGCTCAACCAACTGAGTTATCCAGGCACCATTAAAGGACATTTTTTAAACAAATCCAAAATTATTTGGACATGATTTTTCTGTTTCAGTGTCTTAATGCATGAATAAGATATAAAGCCATGGCACACTTTAGACGAATTAACTATAGTGTTATTTATTGTGACTTACCTTTAGAAGAAAGAATTTGCTTCCATATTCCATTTTCCTTCTTTCATAACTAGTATTTTGATAAGCTTATCTACCTTATGAGGAAATTTAAATGCCCAGAACCTATGCCTAATGTTAATAGGAAAGTCTATTGTAATGTATGAAGTAAATGGAATAGAATGGTGAATGTAAGATCTGTTTCCTATTTTGGGGGTAGAGTTTTGTTTAAGAAAAGAGTAATTTGGTACACTGTATTACTATTCCACAATTTTTCCTTTAAAAATAAAAATAGCTCTACTCCCCTGTTACTTCATTTTGGAAGAATGCCTGAGATTATATTTAGAGCCCTGTAAGAAATAAGAAAAAAAAAAAAATAGCAAACTTAGGGTTCATTCAGGAAGAGGTGTATCAGAATCATTTCAAATAATGAGGTTAATGGAAGGGAACCATGGCTCAGAAAATATAAAACTAAATGCTCTAATGCCTCCATGCAGTAATGCTATAAGGAAGGAGAGGGTGAAAAAACAGTAGGGAAAATGCAAACTAAGCTAATCTATTAAACAGTGATGATAACAGTAGTGTACAATTGTCATAAATTACAAGTGAATAATTTAAAATGCAAATAATCTTTAAAAATTTGAAGTCCACTATATGCTGACATAGGGTTAGTTTGCCGAATTTCTAGAATCCTATGAGATACATTAATGATCCTGTGCTTATTTATAAATGTTTAAGGCATTGTCTCAAAGAGCAATACAAATTTGTTGAAAGCCATCTTTTGAATCTGGTATGGTAGCATTATCTGTGAATATTACTTGATTCGATTGACAAAATGTGTTTCCTCGTTCTTCATGATGTGAGGCCTGGAAGAGACTTCAAGTGCTAAAACTGTTAGATATTCCATTGAAGGAAGAACTTTCTCATCAGCTTCTGCTGGGTTCCCAACCTCTGGATGTACATCACCAGGGAGTTATTTCAAGGTTTCTTCAAAGCCAAATGAGCTTAGTAAACATTACCATTAGAGCAAACAGATAGGTTGCATACACACATAAAAGCTGTGTTGATGTTATGATTAAATGTAAAGTATTATAAATGTATTAATTAATTCAGCACATGTTTTCAGTCATTATGAATGACCTTAATCAACAGAGAATTCATCTTTCATATGGAATCAGTGAAGGGACTGACATTATTTCTGAAAAAGCTGATTACTATGATCTAGATATAACAAGAAGATAGACTTTTATACTTAATCATTCTTTGACTTTCCTTCCTATGGCATCACTGTGAATTTGTATGGTTACACTTTCCTTTCTTTAGGCAACTCAACACGTACTCTGAGCTCTTAGGTTCACTCATTTTAATTGTGTTTTTTCTTTTTTGTTCTAATTTGAGTACTGATGCTAATTTTAGTTGTGAGAACTTAAATCATTCCTATTTTCTAGGTCTCAACAATAAAGTAGGAAAACAATAAAGTAGGAAAAATAAAGTAGGATCTTCTCTATAGTTCTTTCCAAATTTAACATTCAATAACTCCTTTACACCTTAGAGTACATGGTGGCAAATACACAGCAGGTGCTTAATGAATGCTTGTTTAATTAATATGGCATAGCTTTTACTACTTCATACATCTAGGCTGACTGCAGGAATATTGTTTCTTAAAGTTTTTCACAAAACTAATGGTTGGAACATCTCAGAACTCTCTGCAACTGATTGATTTGAAATCATTGGGTTTATATTCTTCCCATAAAACTGCAGGTTTTTACAGCTTTATAGACAATAATGAGTACACTTAATTACATATGCACAGTAGCAATAATCTCCGAAGACAATTTAATTTCTGAAGCCTTGTAATCTCAGCCAAATCACAGATTCACACAAATCAAACTGGGATGAAGTTTAAGGATGAAAACCAATCTGTCTCATTAAACCTTTCTTTAAATCTTTGGTAACTTGTAACTTGTAACTCATATTAGAACCAACATGGGTATTTTTAATTAGAGTAAGATATTCTCAGTAAAAGATACATAATTCACACAATGCACAGCTGCATTAAGAAAGCATAGGTTTTTTTTTGGGAGAGGAAAGTAATTATAAGAAAGGACACAAACTTGCTACATGCTAGATACATATGACCTATATACATTGTGGTTGAAATATCTTAAAAATTAATGACATATATTAATATTAAAATTATCTACGGGTGCCTGGATGGCTGAGTTGGTTAAGCAGCCAACTCTTGATTTTGGCTCAGGTCGTGATCTCATGGTTTGTGGGATCGAGCCCCACATCAGGCTTCATGCTGACAGCATAGATTCTCTCTGTTTCTTTCTCGCTCTACCCCTACCCCACTTAGTCTGTCTCTCTCTCAACTTATATTTTTTAAATTATCTAATTTAAAATTAATGCATCATTTAGATGATTTGATGCCATGTTTTGGTGGTTTTATTTTTTCTAAGACCATTTATTATTCAGCATAACACAGATTGATATGTAAAGTGTTCTTAATGATTTCTTAAAGAAGTCTGAAATATATTTCAATAGAGCACTGAATATATAAATGACTTACAAAAAAATCTGCAATATGTCATTTTCTGATTTTTAAAAATCCTGAACATCAAATACAATAAATAAGTATGATAAAAAGCTATACCATTTCACTGTCAAATGAAAAGCTTTACCCTTAGGCTTCTTTTTTTTTTTTTCTTATTTTTGGGGGGTAGCAACACTTAACATGAAAGTTACTGTCTTAACAAAATTTGTAAGTGTACATTACAACACTGTTAACTTTAGGCACTATGTTGTAAAGCAGATCTCCAGAAATTACTTACCTTGTATAACTAGAACTTTACTGTTTTGTTTTTTTTTAAATTTTTAATGTTTTATTTCTGAGAGAGAGAGAGAGCGAGAGCGAGAGAGCGTGAACAGGGGAGGGTCAGAGAGAGGGAGACCCAGAATCAGAAGCAGACTCTAGGCTCTGAGCTGGCTGTCAACACAGAGCCCAACACAGGGCTCGAACCCACGAACCGTGAGATCATGACCTGAGCCGAAGTCAGACACTTAACTGACTGAGCCACCCAGGTGCCCGAGAACTTTACTGTTTTAATGGTTGGTTAGTAACAGAATAAGTAGCCAATATGTCAATATGATTTTAAAATATCCTGTTAAATATAAATCCAAAATTTACATTAATAACTAGCTGTAGCTTAATAAACCCATTGGAATAAAAAGAAAATCTTTGTACCAAACTTCAGTAGGTAGAAACAGGAACTCTATCCAAGTGCGATGTTGAAAGCTTCAAAAATCTAGGAGAAATAAGTTATTTCAAAAATGAGTTTTGATGTAAATGTAAGCTTGAGGTAGTTATGGAAAACATTAGGGGAAATTGGAAAGACCTTGTTAAAATAATTGAGCTTACAGAAGCAGTGATAAGAATGCAAATCTGAAAATTGCCTCTGCATCACATAGCTAGCTAAATAATCCTAGAAGTGGAATCATTTTTCTCTCAAAGCAAAATTGGAATTTTAATAGGTGCAAAGAAAAGGGGTATGGAAACCAGAAGCACCTGGATGGCCACCTCTTGTGAGGCACGTTAAGGCAGATGAAAGAAACATGGTTCTACCTTTTAAATTTCGAAAACTGGGGATACTTTCCATTTTCTCTAATAATGCTTTATGACTTTACAACCACAGATATATTTAAATTTTTGGAACAAAAAACAGCATTTCCAACTTTCCCCTTGAAACTACAGAAACTCATTGTTGATGTATTTATGCATTAAAAAAAAATTCCTTCCTTCTTTGTGTTTCAAGGTGTGCCTATTCCTTTCAGATGTCTGGAATTTATATGCACCTACAAAAAGGCCACTTTGGCAATGCTAATTATTTAATCATCTGCAATTTTCATCAGTTAGCAATAGATAAGTTTCTTCTTAGTGTGATGACGAACAATTGATTGGATAGACTGGTTCACCAACTATAAAACTATGACAGCAATGGAAGAAGTACACAAAAATATCAGTAAGGCTATGTGATACCTGCTAGGTTTCTTTGCATTTAAGAAAGCTAATATAAACATTAATTATAGTTCATAGAAACTAGGTGAAAGTACTTAAGAAAAATAAAGAGAGTAGTTGATTAGAAAAAACTGGATAGGTTCATGTCATCAAGCACACATGTTATCATGCATGAAGAAGTAAAAGATTACTAGTCTTAGAGGGCTCAAGAAGGGGGCAATTTCTGGACAGTTCTAGAAAAAAAACTGCACTGTTACTATTTTTCCCAACCTATTCTAGGAGATGATATTAGCAGATCCCATGCTTTGTATTTGGTCTTACCCACTTCCCATGATGAACCTGCTCAGAAATGGGTGAGTGCCACACATTCTCTTCTGACTAATATTTTGCCACGAAGTCTTACGGCAGCTGAGGTCTGTTCACATCCTAATGCACTTTCTTGACTCTTTATTAAGTAAATAGTCTGATTACCTCTCTGGTTGGTGTTCCTCATCCCACTGTCTTTGATTTGGCAGTCCTAAATCTTATTAATATTCCAGGTCTTGTTGAACCCATCTTAATTTCCAATATGTTGAGGAAAGCTCTCAAAATCCATGATAAATATGGTAAAATCCCAGCACATGCTAATCTGCCATCCCTCCAGAACTGCTCCCTGGAGGAAAACACCCATACCCATCACCCCAGAGCTATACACAATTTTTCAGCATGAAATTAATTCACATAGCTCATTTTCTCCAATTATGTGTTATCAAAAGTCCATCTTTGCTATGGTCACTTCTCAGTAATGAATTGCTAGGTAGTTCTGTCCAAATAGTAAAGTAACAATGGCTTCAGCTCTGTCTCACTTTTCACAATCTTACTGAAACTACTTCTTACAACATCAAAAACTAAAAATAGATTAAAATTGTTGCCATTGTAAAAAGTCCAATAACGTAGCATCAAGAGAAAGTAAACTTATCTTGTGTTTTATTTTTATTTACTCTAATTAATTTAGAGCAGAGAGACAGAAACTCATGCAAGCTTCACATTTTCAGAGCCAAGCCCAATGCAGGGCTCGAACCCACAAACAGCGAGATATGACCTAGGCTGAAATTAATAAGAGTCGGATGCTTAACCAACTGAGCCAGCTAGACACCTATTTTGTGTTTTTAAAACTATTTGTCCTGATGACTTATTTTTCCTTGTGACTTGGTTTTTACTTTTAGGGAAAAGAGTCTTATCTAAGAATATGTATCAACATTATCTATCAACATACTCATGTTTCTTAGATAGGAAAGCCCAGGCAATAGAATCTAAGTTACAATTCTGAAAATCTTTTTCTTCCAATGAATTAGAGGGAAAGTATCATGATATTCCTTGGTCACAAGGATCCCAATAAAATGAGATTACTTTAATTATATCTTCACCAAAATCTGTTGTTTCTCAGTCACCTACAAATTAGAATAGGCTATGTTGGTAGCTATAAATGCCACTTAATAGTAGGGAAAAACTAAAAGAAAATGTAAGAATTCTGAGAGTCTGGAGAATAAAAAATTAGTTTTGATTAATAAATCTATTTGTTTCCCAGTTGCGGACTACATCACACAGATAGGAATTATAAACTTATTGCTATACCTCCCAAACTGTGGGGTGTTACATAGTCCACATGCTACTTATGATTTTTAAAAACCCTAAGAATTATTATTTTGAATGAAAGTTGAGGTTTTATTCATTCATTCTTTTAATGACTACTGATACATAATTTTTAAGCATTCACTGAAGAGATCATTTTAACTTGGAAATTCACCCAAAATGTTTTAGTTTAAATTTGTTTTTTACCGAAAATACTTAATAAAGCAATGATTATCTAATTTCTAAGGTGAATATAGGTATAATTTTAAATTTTACCTATGCATATATAATATAATAGTATATACCTAACACAGTAATTTATGTGAACATGTAAGGGGAAAAGGGCATCATAATTATTCAATATAGTCACTGCCATTTAAAATATTAAAATTATATCTTATTATTGGATCTTCATGACTAGAAATACTTCTCCTAGAGTTAAATACGATATGGGTAAAAAATACATAACACATAAACAGAAGCCATTGGTTCAATACAAACTAAACATCTATGAGATGCCAAAGACTCATGGTTTATTGCATAAATTTTCCTTTAACTTAAAGACCTGTCATTCTAAAATATATAGCATCATTTTATGTTAATTACCTGCCTACTCTCAAGTTGAAGCTAGCCATTAAGCCTTTAATTATTAAGTATTAGAAAGAAAAAAATAGAAACAAAAAACAGGGCTTATGGGAAACCACAAGGCACTCAGTGTTGCACTGCATGACTTTCCTTACCTTTTGCAACATGGGTTTAGGACCATGAAATTTACAACATCTGTTCTAGGGAACATTATCAGAGCCAGAATAACTCTTATATTGTGAAGCTTCAGGGACTATTCCACGAGAGTGGTGCCAGATTGTCAAATATTTCATTGACATTAAATATGTGATTTTCTCTGTCTAGCGAAAGAATTGATGCTGAGATTCACTGCAGGAATAGACAATTTCAGGTACCGTGTTGCTCTTGAGTCTTCCACTTCACTACAGAAAACTCACGTACCACAGGTATGGGATGTTTCTGGTTTTGCCACGTCACCCTAAAATAACCTGGAAAGGCTGAAACTCCTGGAGACCCTGAGAAGCATCCCACACTACTTATGTACAGGACGTTTCAGATTAAAGGATAATCACTGTTAATTCAAAGACTGTTTCCTGTGAATACACCAATTTCTAAGAAAATTCTGGGTCTGATCAAACTCTGCTTTTGTGAGTGGGAGACAAGCATACATGTGTGGTGGTGGCGGGGATGGTGGGAAGCAGAAGTGTCCCTAATGAAATACTTAGTAAGGTTCATTCTTTCAAGGTTGCATGGATCTTAAATACATCATATTAATAGGTGCTTTTTTCCCCTCCCGTCAGAAAGCAATTTATGCTGTACTAAGCTTTAATCAATTGGTAAATTGATAATTTACTTCAAATGTATCTTTCAATAATTGTACTTTCCATATTCTCCACAGATTATGTTTATCGGTACATGTGTATTTGTGTTTGTATATGTGTTCCATTAAAAGTCTCAGCGATGATAACTTTCTTCAGCAAAGAAAAACCTCTATGACTTAATCTTCCATTGTAGCTCATGGGCATATGCTATTTTAACACAATTGACATTTTATAATAAGTCATTATTTTTTAAATTTAATGTAGATTTCTCTGCTTGTACTCTATGTAGAGATTACTATGAATTTCAAGCCACATAACATATATCTTGGTGATTGGTTATAATTACACACTGGTTTGCACTGTAATATACACAGGCAACAAATTTGTAATTATTCAGACATTCTTTATGTTGTTTATAGACCCATTGCTTATGCCATCCCTGACGCGTATTAGTTGGATGAATGACCAGTCAAGCCTCTAAAGTCTGTTTCACTATGTACAAAATGGGATTTATAATTTCTTCTTTATGGTACTGAGGGATAGTCAGAATAAAATATATGAAATGCCAAAGAATTACAAAGTACCAATTTGATTATGCAATTTATTCCTTCATATTGCCTATAAATTATCTATTTTACCAATTAGCCTCTTAAACCAAGAGTTAGAGAAAAAGAAGTCCATATGGCCTTTGTCTTGTTTGCCTGACCTTAAAGAATCATATAACAAAACAAAACAAATGTGTTTGGAAATTAAATACATACATGTCCCACATTATCCAAAATCTGCTTTCATAAAAGTAATTTCAAAAAATATTAAGTTCACGAAATCTGAATAGTTCTCTTTCCACCTGCATTTGTTCTTTTTAAAATCTTCATATAGGGGTCTTTTTTAAGTGATCAGACATTTTTTTTTTTTTTTTGTATTTATACAGAAGAAATAAGAATCTCCTAATGGAGGCTTAAAATAGAGATTTAAATTCCCAGGATTACTTATTATTCAGCTTCCTGGACATGGATGTGTAAATGGTTGGCTTATGTCTTACAGTATAATATCACAGGATTCTAGAAATATTGCATGTTTCTAAAGAAGGACACTGCTCTTTAAATTTACCAAAAAAAAAAAAAACAAAAAAAAACCCAAAAAACAAAACCCTTCTTTGTAGACCTCTTGAGCAGAGTTTCTAAAATATAACAAAGCTTAGGCATTCACCAGCAAGGGGAGTCCTAGAAGCAATTTGGAAGCTACCAGCAAGGCATGCTATGGGCATTTAACAAAGACTCAGATGCTACCACTTTAATAAGTCTTCCTATCTTTGCCATCCACATCTTATAATTACTACCGAAAGGAAAAACAGAAGGGATAGAAAATGTCCAGCTAGAGCTATGCCTTAATACTACTGCAATGAGCTTTTAAACTTTTAGTAATAACATTTCTTTTCATGAGAAAACATTTATTAATAAATGCTTCCCATCCCTCAAAGCCTTCACCTTAACAATGAAACAAGCTGCCCACTATCTATTTAAGTCTCATGTATAAATTTATATACAAATATATACAGTAGAAATAATGTATCTGTTAGGATGTTAGCATGGACAACTGTCTTTATTCAATTCATTTGCTTAAGATAATTTTCTCTAGTTAGCAGTAATAGAGGCTAAATTTCTATTCTACAAGCATTTCTATGCATCCTTCAATCCAACCTTCTACTGAACCAGGTAAAGAATATTCCTAGTGAAAAATTTGCATGAGATCACAAAGAACAGTGGAAGTATGTAAGTAAGAAGATAGTTTTTGGACTTACGGGTTCAGAAGCAATTAATAAAGTTCTAACTGGATCAACAAGCTGTCATAAGTAAATTTCCTTTTTCAAATTTTGGCAGTGGAAAAGCCTTCTGAAGATTTTTAACACCATGTATCATATTAGGTGTTTCCAGACCAGGTGTACTACCAGAGCTGAAAGCCTAAGATTTGTGAAACAAGTTAGAAAGGATCTAATCAGACTTAAAAAAAAAAAAAAAAAAAAAAATCTCCTTTCTGATCCTCTTAAAATAATTAACAGAGACCTATCCAATTATCTATCTATCCATTCATGTATCCATCTCAACTTTATTCTGTGGTTATTATCCTATTATCAATTATCACTATTACACTATATTATTTTGAGGATTTATTTTCTACCATTCCAACAATGATAATGCTTCCTCATGCTTATCCATTAAAAACTATGCTAGAAATAACATAGAATGAGTTAGGCAAAGAACAACACCTCGGGAAATTAGTTAAGAGTTTAGGCAATTCTTTGAGGCTGGACACGTGGGTGTTTTTTGCCATAGCCACGAAAGCAAGTTTTTGAATAGCCCCAACTAAATCAAGAATCTTCTGCGTAATCACTTTCTAGCTGCATGAATTTAGTGAGTACTTTACAATTTGGCATCAGTTTACTTACCTAGAAAAATGTGTGTAAAAGCATTACCTGTAGCTTAATGTTCAAAGAATATGAGGAGAGAGTCCACTCAGGATAGTTACTGAAATACTATAGGTGCTCAATAAACATCAGCCCTTGCTATTAATAGAAGGAGGCAGTTCAAAAACTTAGGATTTATTCCCGAGTCTTCCTCAAATTAAAATGTCACATTCTATCCCAATTGCCTCTACAATTCAAGTCCCTACTATCATTGGAAGGGAAAATCTGGCAGATACTTAAAATTTTTATATTGTTCTCTCTGGGTTTTTCTTATAACAGAGAGCATTTGAGTAATTATCTACACACCCTTGGAAAGATCTTTAAAATATGCATTCTTATTAAGATACCATTCAGCCTCTTGAGACGTCTATCAAGAAGTACAGATATGTCAGCAAAAATTTCCAAAGAGCATAGTTTTGCTAACAAGAGGATGTGGCATGAGTCTGTGCTCTATCAGAAACCTAAATTAAAAAGTGTGTGTGGGGGGAGGGGAACCTGTACATACTTTGAAAGAACACGGCGATTCTAAGGTACCCACCAACTCAATGACATATAAACTACAATATATTTTAACTTTTTATAATGTACATTAGCATTCCTTTAATCACATTATTCAAACACTATTTTATTTATGAGTCATTCTATAGTGGAAAGTAAAGACACAGAAACAGACTCAGTCCTCCGTGTCACTCTGTATATCTTAAGCCAGAAACTGATGTGAGTTCTTTGCAAATAATAGTTGACAGGTGTTAATTATCTACGGATAAGAAAAATGTTTCTTTTAAAGAAAAACATAATGCAGGATAAATCAAGTTAAACTGTTCTTCATTGTCCTTAAAAACTGTAAATAATATACCAGCTACTAACTGAAAGAAAATTACAAGTTCTACAAATTTATTTGTTGATACTACAAAAGATATATAATTTTTTAAATTTTAGCTTAACACAAGTAACTTAGTTTCTGATAAGTCATGTACTCTTTATTTATACATTTTAAAGCTCTTCTTAATCTTTTTTTTTTTTTAATTTTTTTTTTTAATGTTTTATTTATTTCTAGGAGAGAGAGAGAGACAGCGTGAGCAGGGGAGGGTCAGAGAGAGAGGGAGTCACAGACTGAAACAGGCTCCAGGCTCTGAGCTGGCAGTCAGCACAGAGCCCGACGCGGGGCTCGAACCCACAAACGGCGAGATCATGACCCAAGCGAAAGTCGGACGCTTAACCAACTAAGCCACCCAGGCGCCCCTTAAGCTCTTCTTAATCTTAAAATTAACACTGTGCTGTTAATGGAACTCCCTTTCTCTTTTTCACCTTTCCCCTTCCTCTCCCTGTACTATAATATAGAATGTTCTGTGTGCTCTGCAAACACGGGGAAGAACAAGGACCAAGTGGTTCCTCCTGAGATGAAAGTCAGGAAAGGAGTCACAGGAGAAGTAACAATTGAAGTCAGATTTGAAGAAGCAGTAGAAATCTTTCAAATACATAAGACTTCAAAGAAAGAGAGACAGAAGGGGTAGATGTGTGAAGGCAAATATGTGTGAGGGGATTTCGCTAGTGGCAAAGAATTTCCCACGCCTGTTGTGTAGATAACGAGGAGTCTTTCTCATATGTCAAAATACACAAGTTTCAATTTTTGTGTATAGA
The DNA here is from genome assembly GCF_003009895.1 of Hyaena hyaena. Classification (NCBI taxonomy): domain Eukaryota; kingdom Metazoa; phylum Chordata; class Mammalia; order Carnivora; family Hyaenidae; genus Hyaena; species Hyaena hyaena. The sequence continues at coordinate 867,784 of NW_024081139.1, read as the reverse complement.
GAGTTGTCAATGAACTGTTTTAATGTAGAGAGTGGAAGAGCAGAGATTAGATTAATGGGGCAAGAGGAATCTGAAGGTAGGAGACCAATCAGTAACACCACCTCACACAGCTCTACTGGGAATTCCATGAGCTACTATTTACAAAGTATGTGGAGCAAAGCCTCGCACACAATGATCTATGTAAGAGTTAAACAAATACTTCATATTTCATTTTAATTATTCATTCCAGAAATTCTATTTTTATGCACATTACTGTCTTCTCTAGGGATGTGTCCAGTTTATATGACACACATATAAAATAGTGTGTCAACCTTCTATAAACACTCTTATTTTTCATATGATATCTCATCTCTATTCTCTGTTGTACAAAGCCTCTCTTTCTCTAAAGGCTTTCTGCTTGAATTTCATGAGGAATACATATCTCAATTTTTGCCAGGGTCAGGAAAGAGTAGTTGTTTGGATATACAGAGTGAAACACTTGTGGGTTCTAATCATTCTCCATAAAAACATTTAACTCATTCTCCTCCCACATCTTCCAAAGCATCAAGTACTTCCACTTCTTGAGCCTTATGGTTTCCTACAGCGCATAATGGCTTGTTTTCTGTTGGCATTCCTTGTAGAAAACACTTAGGTCTTAGCCTACCTAATTTACTGAGTCATTTACCCCGTCCACTTATTCCCCATCCCTTAGACACTTATGAGAAACACTCACTTGTTGTCACGTAGTTTTTGCCTTCAATTTAATGAGGTCTCAGAAAGGAGTAAAGAAAAGTAGCCAAGTTTATTTGTAAACTAGAAATTCTGATTTGTTTTACTCAGGTGAGGAAATAGAGTCTCACCATCACATAACTTACCATTTACACAAGGCCATTTTCTCCTATCCCATGTTTCTTGGAAGAGAACAAATACGACCTCTTGATAAGGAAACCAAAATTATCATATCCAAGACATGTTTAGTAATCTGTAACAACTGAAAACAATACTTCAACCAACAAGTCATACTGACCAATATAGTTTGAGATAACTGTGACAATAAAAAATACAATGCCTATCCCCTTGAAACCTTAATTCTATTATTTTACCTCTACTTGAGTTTTTGTTCACTTACTGTTGAAATATAATTGTAAATTTTGCTAAACCCTGAAAGGACAAACAGAAAGCTCTCGTGCTGACAGCAGGAAGAATGGCAATGTATCATCTCGGCGTGGTTCTGCTTGGAACTATTTCAGTAAACAGGATAAAGCGATGTTGGACTAGAAAAGCTGGTGCCCTCTTACCACCTTTAGAGGCGCCATACAGTGATTATGAGAAGCATGGACATAAAAACACCTTTATAATCATAAAAGGTTTTACATCACTTTTAGCAGGCCTGTGGATAGGGCTAAAGGATCTTTTTTCCCCTCTCTTTAGTAAAGCCCTTCAGCGAGTGATATTCCAGGAAAAAGTACAAGAAGAAGTTCTGGGATTAAGGTAGTTGCTTTTCAGCAGCTGCGATGTTAAACTGGTAATTGTTCACATAAACAACTCAAATATATCCGTTTACTTTACATGTGCTCATGGAAAAAGAAAAAAAAAAGGCTTGCATCATAAAATTCTAAAACCCACAAGTTTTAGCTCTTCTGTCACATCTCAGTGCATTTAATATCCTTCTGCCGTATTATTTACGACTTCACAAAGAAAGTAGTTATTTCCTATTATCTGTTCAATAAATAAGTAGAGAAATGCAGGCTGCAGAGATACAATTTGTTAATGAAATAGCCCAGAGAATCTTCACGGTGTCTAGTCTCAGAAGCTTGCGCAGCATCTATTAAAGCTTGCTTCAGTTTTAAAGAGTAACTGCAATTTTTACACATTGATCTGTTCCTCTCAGATGGCTGGGGCACGCTTACCCAGTAGATTATGCAACACGAGTAATGCCTGCTGTGATATAACATATATTTGACCACAGAAGCATGTTTAAACACTTTTCTCTACTTGCTCAACCTTTTTCTATTATTGGGAAGGCTGTCTCATTTCAGAAACAAGGTGGATGTAGAATTTTCAGTTCCTGGAACTATCTTCAAGAAGAGCCAGAAGTCTTGCTTATTGTAGTTCATACCCCAATATCATGGTACTATGAAGACTATGTTTAAAAGATAATACAACTTACAGGGAGCCTATAAGTTAGGCACAGAGTAGATCGGCACATCACTATTCCCTTATTTGTAAACTTTTACCACCTTGTGAAACAACAACAAAAATTCTCCAATGCTATCTTCTAAAAACATTCCACTTGTGGTGATAATCCCCCTTGCTGAAAGAGGAAATAGATACTAGGAAAAGAAAAAAAAATCTAGAGGAAAAAACATAAAAGACACAAAAATTTGTAATCTTAAAAAACATGGATTTTAAAAGCAAACTTATGAAAAATAGACTTTGATTTTAATTGAAACCTTAGAGTGACCAAATGTTGCTTAGTTCTAATACTCTTTCTTTTTCACTATTTAAAGTACAGTTTAATTTTGCCTGAGAATAAACATCTTTTGCTAGGGCTGGGGTAGAGTAGTGGCTCACCTTCACAATTTGCATGACAGACTATAGTGCAAACCTCTGGAGACATTCGGTACATACATGTCACTAATCTTGATACTGAATATTATTTGTGAACTAATAATATTCCCTTGGATTTAATTTTTTAATGTTTTTATTTTTGAAAGCGAGAGAGAGAGAGAGAGAACGAGAGCATGAGTGGAGGAGGGGCCGAGGGAGAGAAAGAGGGAAACACAGAATCTGAAGCAGGTTCCAGGTTCTGTGCTGGTAGACATGGGGCTCAAACCCATGAACCGCGAGATCATGACCTGAGCTGAAGTCTGATGCTTAACCTACTGAGTCACTCAGGCACCCCTCCCTAGGATTTGAAACAAATACTCAATTGTATTAATATGTAGTTAGGTAATGTTCAAACCCCAAAAACAATTTTTCATCAATTATATAAGAAATGCATACTTTATTTTAATAGCAGTAAACATACACTTAAGCAATTGTGAAAATACGTATTTCTTACCAGTGGAAATGATAATAGCCATTACCATAAAGATTGCCTTCATTAAGACTTTCATTGAGAGTGGTAATTAATATTTTTGTATAGTTTCTATCCTAGAAATGGCAATATTTTATGTAACTTAGTTTGAAATTCAGCTGATACACTTAATGATTTTGTATAGAAAGGCTTATATATTACAACATATTATTTTATGTTCTTCAGAGAATCCCCGATTTATTTTTGAAACTCTTTTACAAAATTCTCTTCTATTTCAGAGACTACCTCAGAGTGCTAGAAATAACAGGAGCCATAAGTTCTTAGTTTGAAATAGAAATACCTGGCAGTAAAAAAAAAGAAAAAAGAAAAAAAAAAAAAGAAATACCTGGCAGCGATTCCATGTCCAAGAATCACCTGGAACTTCTCCATTGTGCACTTCTTTGGGAGGAAGATTTGTGCTTTTTATTGTCAGAGTCTGGTCTTCCCTATTTACCGGAGTTATTATCAATTTAACAGGAGAGAATACATTTCTAAAATATGATTGTTTAAAAAATACAAACATGTATACACAATATACATATATATTTCTCTGATTTTAATAGTTGCTACTCATATATGACTTGTGATTTAATATGTTTATCAGTCTTTCTGCAATTTTCACCTTCTGGTCACTTTTATTAATCTGTAGAATACTCTATGGTCATACAATGCCCTGGAAGGTAAAATGTTAAGTTATCAATCTAAAAAGTGGTGTAAATGTTCTCTATTTCTCTGCTTTATCCCACTCCTAGATTTATCTCTCCTTTTCTTTCCCCTGTCTCTAGCTATACCTGGAGATTTTTCATGTCTTGCCATATTCTTAAGTTACTGGAAATAAAACATATTTGGGCTGAAGGAGAGAAGAAATATGCAGAAGGTGTAGAAGTCAATATCTGAAGAAGTTCTATATGCACAACATACACACACCACCACCACCACCCCCAAACATACGTTCATAAACGTGTAGTTTTACAGAGAAGGTTTTTAAGGAATCTGGCAATTATTAGTTGATGAAGAACATGGCCTCATAAAGTGAGGGATATTTTTTTGCAAAAAGCATTTGTTTGTTACAATGGTAGGAAGAAACATAACCAACGACTGTTTGTTAAATATTGTTTATATCCCAGTGTGACAAGAAATTTTCTGTAATATTTCAACTTGTTTTACAGTTTCCTAAACTTTGTTATTTAATTTTTAAAAATTAAAACTGAATTCATCAAAGATTATTAAATGTTTTCTATAAATAGGGTATCATAAAGAGCTCAAAATAACTAAAAAACTGCTAAAATATTAATTTTTCACATAAAATCATGGATAGATTTAAGAAAAGAACATACTGGACTACCAATAGGTCATAAAAGATCTGTAGATTTTGTGAGGCAGTGTCTAAGTGGTGCTTTCTGGAGGGGGAGGCACTGAAGACAAGACGGTAAAGCAGCACAGGATTTCCAGCTAAGGGAAGGGCCATAAGACTCTTGGTGGAGGGATGAGTCTGGGCCCACTATCTGCTAGCCACTTCGTCTATGCCGTTGCAACAAATCCTCACACGCCTCCACCCTAAAGGTATTTTTGTCCACATATTAAGATTAGTGCCATCCTTACAGATGTGAAGAACCCTGCCAAAGGTGAAAGCCAGGTACATTTGAAGACTCTCCCAAACTGGACTTCTAGCCGTGCTTGGGCCCTTAAAACAACAACAACAACAGTCAAATTCAGAATTTAAGACACTGCTAATGAAATCAAAATTAAGTTACCAGTAAAAAAGTTTATTACTAAGAGCTTATAATTCCTTTAATTCTACGGGAGGCCTCCCAGAAAACCTGGGCTATACCTGGGGCAGACAAATTTGGCTTCATTTAGGGAGTAGTGGAGTTTAAAGATAGAAATACAGGGAGGAAATATTTCAGAGGGGTGAACCCGTTGATCTGCAAAGTCCCTGAGGATTTTGAGTCGGAAAATGCAAGTGGAACTGTGTTTTGAGAAAAATGAGCTCATGGTTAAGTATAAAGGAAACTAAAGAGGGAAGCAGAAAACCAGCAAAAGCTTTTTCGTGAATTTATTAAGATTTAAGAAAAAAATCTCTTATTGTCTCTGGATTGAAGGTTTGTCACCTACTTAATTTCTTTTACTGCAGGTTGTCTACTTTTTTAACTTTACCTTAAATCTAGACATCTCTTCATGAAGCCTTCAGGGTGAGATAAAATGTCACAGCAACATAGTAAGGGCAACGGGGTGGGAGTGGGGGGGAGAAAGAAAGAAAGAAAATGAATTTATGTCTAGGCTTAACTTGGACACATTTTCAACTGAATAGTTTGAACCTACAGCCTCATAATTTTCATGCTCTTGAAAAAGACACTTGTAAAATTATTTTCTTGCTACTTTTCAAAGCTCTGGTTCAGAAAATTACTACCCTTTTGATGTGAAGGCTGATGTAACTAATTATAGCTAGGAAGACACAATTCCTCCTTTAATAATAAAGAAACAGCAATCTTTCACCTAGAATATAACACAGTGTCTGGATTTGAAGCATGAAAGATTAAATCAGTAAGCTTTGAAATTCTATTATATTCAAAGAGGCAATGTCTCCAAGGACAATAATATTGACGATAGGAGGAGGCTTCTCAAGAGCCTTTCAGACTATTAGCAAGACTGTGGCACAGCAGAAAGAATGCGGGCTAAAGGCAAAGGAGACATGCACTGATGTCCAGGCTCATCGGATAATCAGGGAGTATTTAGGTCAAATTAGTCAACTTCTGTAGTTTAACAATAATGCAATGACTAGTTTCAACCACAAGAGCAGAAGGGAAGGCAAAACAGAAAGGGAAGGATGAAAAGAGAAAGAGGGATATGGAAGAAGAGAGAAAGAGATGGTTGAAAAGAGAAGAGAGACAGAAAGACAGGCACTGAACAAGAGAGCGAGAAAGGTCAAGTTATATGTTACAGGTTCTTAACTGTAACTGGTAACGGAATAAGCTGGAGTTTTTGATGCAGCCTAGGAGGATAGGGATTGGGGTGGGATGTGAGTTAGCATCTCTAAGTTCCCAGGTGAGGTGGGTCTGTTGGTGTGGGGGCCATACTTTCAGAATACCATGATAGGGCTCCATCTATATGGAGTCTTGAGTAGAAAAAAAAAAAACACAGATGTAATCCAGTTTGTTCTTTACATTAAGAAAATCGTTCCAATTGTCACCTTTCTAAAAGTCATTATCATTTGTATAGGCTGTATTACTTTGCTTCAAAACACTGAACTTCTCCTACCTAGGCATATGACAGAATCATTATTTCTTATACTTGTGCTATGATTAAAGGGATTTATTTTATATTTCACTACATACCAGAGGTGGGGGGAAAAACCCCAAGGTAGCAGTACACATTTACGCTGATGGGTAGTGAGAGATCAAATGGGTGTTCTCATTTGCTGTTGGTGTAGGCATAATTTGGCCTACTTGTTTCAGATTATCTTTTGGTGCCATGTGAAAAAAGCCTTATTAACTCAACAGCTAAAGGCACTACTGCAACCACAACTGATAACAACAGTAATTGAGCACTTACTCTGTGCTAGGCATCTGATTAGTGCTTTCTTTACACGTGTTAATGAATAATCTTTAATCCTCCCAAGAACTCTAAGTGGTGAAAAAAGGAATCCCAGTATGCAATATTTTACAGTTATTCCTCAGTGCAGGCATTATTTTAAAAGTGACAATGACACACAGAAAAAGATGGAGGTGTACACATACTCAGAAGGAGGGTAGAGAGGTACATTCTTTATCTCACCAATCTAAGGATGCTCAGGACAGCAGGAACTAAACTTATTTTCTCCTGCCCTGGATGAATATCCATGAACATAGTTCTAATTCTTGGAATGTCTAAATTGATGTCAGAGCTGTAAGAGAGATTCCCCTAATTTGGCCAAAATCAAAACTTTGTCCCTGGCAGAACATGGAGAAGAAAAAACACGAACTCATTTTTAAAACTTTACTTTGCATGCTAAAAATGACTTGAGACAGTACATTTAAGAAAAAGCACATATGCTATATAATGCCTTTTCTGAGCTTGCAAGAACAAGTATTTAATTATCTTATCATTAACCTCTTAAACCTCCCATTCCAAGAAAAGGAAATACTTGTTTGCAAATGTACTTCTCTACTTCTATGGGAAAAGATCACCAATTCTGTTGTTTCATAATCTATAGAGGTAGGACTAGCTGTGTTTTTCACAATTATAGGTGACTTTGATCATAGATCCCTGGGAATAAACCTCATTATCTACTCTTTCTCGAAAACTGCAGTATCTCTCTTCATAAAGTAATTGTCTCCTCTCTCCCTGCTCTAATCTATGAAAATTTTACTGCCAATTGTATTGACTTGACAGTTTTCAAGTCATTTTGACTTGTAATACCCATCTCCCATCTTTTCTTTATAACAAGTGTCTGCCAAAGTAAAACATATTAGCAATAGAACTTTGAATTATATAACATGTAGCATAGGTAACAAAGTGTATCAGAAAGGATGGGAATGAGGAGACTGATGATCTAGTATCTTGATTTTACTTCTACTCTGTCTCTGCCTCTATATAGCTGCATGACCTTGTAAAGATCACTTCACCTTTATGCATCTCACTTCTCTTATATATAAAATGAGTGCATTAGACTAGGTAACCTCTAAAATCAACTCATGGTCTCCATTTTATAATTTATTCTGATAAATAGTAGTCCTGAGACGGTTACAAGTTAAAAGACATTATAGACAAGAAAACAGATAAAGTTCTTAATTCAGAAATAGGCTTTTAAATAGTTTTGTCTATGAGTTCTAACCAGATGACATTCTATTCTCTGATAGGAATGAAATTAAGCCATTTTTATATCACTCTTTTAGATTCATACATTTAACCACACATAAAACATCTTTAGGACTCCTTTTAATAGCATCTTAGGATACTGATTAATATTACCTAAAGTACAAGGGCACCTACGTGGCTGAGCCAACAGTTAAGCATCCAACTTCAGCTCAGGTCATGATCTCATGGTTTGTGAGTTCAAGCTCCACATCAGGCTCTGTGCTGACAGCTCACAGCCTGGAGTCTGCTTTGGATTCTGTGTCTCATTCTCGCTCTGTCCCTCCCCCACTTGTGCTCTCTCTCTCTGTCTCTAAAAAATAAATAAACGCAATAAAAATTTCTTTTAAAAATAAAAAAAAATTACCTAAAGTACATAGTATATACGATAATTCACCCATTCAGTTACAGTAAGAATGCAGCCAGGTACATTGTAAGAGAATTGGTTTGAATTTTTAGAAGTCTTCACTAGTGATATCGGTTATTGTGGATGAATCAGCTAGGTAACTAGTGGTCTGTATCATACATACTGCATATATTAATATGTAATATACACAGAATCTTATGGCAACATATGAAAACAGTAACGTATGTATAGCTTGGTGTTCTAACAAGTAAACTAAAGCTATATATGTAGACAGGAAACACATAATGCATAGATACTTCAGAGATTCTGAAGTTATACCTATGATTCTAGCAAAATGGGTTTTGGTAAAAAATTGTCATCTGGTTACCTACTTCAATTCTCTATGTTTTCTTCTTCAAGTAAGCATTATGGCTATGCAGCTATAATGGGAGCACATGTTTTTATTATTTTGGTTCATTAATTAATTAAAGATATATTTGATTTATATCCTCTATTTTAATCTTACACAAATGCTACCTTTATGTACATAACTTTACGTGCATAACATAAGCACATAACTCTAAAACTTTTACGTTGAAAAAACGTAAATACTATTTTTAGCAAAGATAATATTGGCATACTAAAATTTCAGAGGTGGCCATATTTCATTCCTCAGAAGAACTGAGCTGCCATCGGATTGGACCCAATGTGGTGCCAATTTTCATAGTACTTGTTATAAAGAAAGTTAGTGATTCTACGACTTAACAAATTGGCAGATATAATTCTAACATTCCATTAAGCTTAAAACAACATCAATGATAAAAAAAAAAAATCTTGTAAAGCCTGTTAAGGATTTTGGATGACAAAGCACCAAAAAATAAGAGATCTGGTAAGTGTGGCTGCAGAAATTCAACATTCACCCGATTCTAATTCTGCTCCATTGCTTTACACTGAGGAGATAATGATGCAGTGCTTGCAGCATTTTTATGTTTACTGCTCAGAAGCAGGTATTTCCACAATCTTGCCTAGAAGTGAAAGATGTATACGTATAGACTGCCTAAGAGGGGAAGGGTGATAATAATGAGAATACTTGCCTCTGAAGCTTGTTGCAAGGATTAAATTAGTTAATTTATATAAAACACTTAGACAGGATTTGCACCACAGTTACTCTTATAGAAGTTTCTGTTACTATTTGTTGCATGTGATTGTTTGATTATTACATGTAATTCAACATGCCAAATGGAGGTATTTGTTCAGATTCTTACTTAGCTCTTCAGGGGTATGCTAAAAATTCTGTGGGCTCCAGAGATTTTTGCCTTTTGGGGCCTCTTCCTCTTCCCAGCCCCGCCGAAATTGAAATTACATCTTAAACCTGTGTTGGTATAAATACAAATATATTAATATTAAATATTCATACACACTTTGCCTGAAAGTTGATTTTCCTTCTTATTTGAAAAGTAAATAAACCATTTTCATGGCCTCCTAAAAGTAATGTGGGTCATGGACATTCTGTCTACTGAGTTTCATATGAAGTTGGCCTATGGATATCAGAATCTCAGTGAACTTGAGAGTGTGTGAAGGAGAATGGTGGTCAGTTAAGTTTCCAGATAATAATAAAGGCTTTCACTTAACTATAATTAGTACTTTTTGGATAAATTTATGAGAATATGTTATAATGCATCAGTAATTCTACAAATAACCTAATCAAAAGAGAAAATATAATTTTAGCATATATTCACCACTCAGTGTTTTTTGAGCACTATCCATGTTCATTATATATTTTAAAGATAAACAATGTGCTTCAGATGGTTCTGAAATGAAAACAACACATACCAGTATTCTTAAATAGCAATCTAAATGCTCTTAGTTGATTCTCTAGTCTTTCTGCCAAGTCAGCAATCAGAATGCAAATCCAGTACTCAAGGATATCATATGAATTTATGATTTATTCTTGTGGAAACACCATTTAGTTCTTTCATCTATTTCTTGCAAGGAGTTCGCTGTGAGTTTTCAGTTTTATCACCTGCCTCTTTTCTGGACACGACACAATGGATTTATAAAATTATAAATAAATATACTAGGAACATGAATTAGTCCATTTTTAGATAAGTCAATCTAGTGAAGTGAATCTTTTCCAAATCCTGTAAGAAGAGTTTGTCCTTGGGACACCTGGGTGGCTCAGTAAGTTGAGCATCCAACTCTTGATTTCAGCTCAGGTCATGATCCCAGGGTTGTGGGATTGAACCCTGCATCGGGCAGGCTCTGTGCTGAGCATGGAGTCTGCCTGGGATTCTCTTTCTTCCTCTACACCCTCTCCCTATTCTCCCATCTCCCTCTGCCCCTTTCTGCTGCCCATGCATACCCTCTCTCTTTAAAAAATAGTTAATTAAGAAAAATAAAAGAAGTTTGTCTTTTATCATGTATATTTTTATTAGGGCCTGGCCTCGTTTCCATCAATGAGACCAACCCTTTTTACAGTGGCTGTTTCTTAATGCTAACTTTGCTACAACCCACCACACATATTCTTGGCCAGTTCTGTTTTTTATTTGCAGAGCTTTGTATATATCATAAATAGTTCTAATATATGCCAGATAATAGCCTATTTCTACAATAAGGCAGGAAAGTCATTGTAGTTCAACATTATTCTCCAAAAGCAAATATTATTGGGACCTAAATATTTCATCTCTTCTGTCAAAACCCCTGGATCACCTACCTTACAGGGAGGCATGGCCATATTCAGGGTTATCCAGAAAAATTTTCACATAGAAACTACCCAGAAATCTCTTCAGAGACATGTAGAATAAGGATTTGCCCCCTTTCTTTCCTTTTCCTCTCACTCTCTAGAATGCAGATATGATATCTAAACCTCAATTAGCTGTGTTGATCATAAGGTAGAAGCCATGTGTTGAATTTAGTGGAGAACTTGCTAAAATAAGTCTGTATCTCTGATGAAGAATTACCTAAAATAGCTTTTGAATATTGACTTTATTTATTTGAGAAATAAATACATTTTTCTCTTGTTTAAGCCATTTTAATTTCAAGTTTTCCCTTATTTATCACTGAATATAAGTCTAAACTTCATGTATGTGGCATTTGAAAATGAGGACTAGCTGGGGCACCTGGGTGCCTCAGTTGGTTAAGTATCCGACACTTGGTTTCAGCTCAGGTCATGATCTCATGGTTCATGAGCTCGAGCTCCATATCAGGCTGTGTGCTGACAGTGTGGAATTAGTCCATGCTAGAATTAGAGCTTACTTGGGATTCTCTCTCTCCCTCTTTCTCTCTGGCCCTCCCTTGCTCACTCTCTCTCTCTCTCTCAATAAATTTTAAAAAATAAAAATGAGTATTAAATAGCAAGATAGTGAAAAACTCTGATATCTAGGATATTTTCACATGCAAAAGTTCATTCCCTCTCTCTCTCTCTCTCTGTCTCTGTCTCTGTCTCTCTCTCTCTCTCTCACACACACACACACACACACAGTGGTGGAATTGTGATAGCTATGACCAGCTTCCTCCTTATCAAGCTCCTTGTGACTCATTTATTTAATGGAATTTGTTTTTTTTCTTTTACCTATAGTACAAAATACCACTAAGAAAACAAGATAAAGCAAAGCCATCAGTTAATAACAAAATGAAGCTAAATGATATATCTTGCATTGATCAGCGAATCTGTCCCTCACTCCTTCACTTGCATTGGTAATTCATCAAGAGTCAATAGGTTATATCAGGTATATCAATGTATCAGAGCTACACTTTCTAACCATGGTGCTCAATCCTTAACTTGCACAAGCAGAATAAAAATGGATCTTAATTCTGTGTGTGGTTTTTTTCCCGAGATTAGGCATTGAGAGATATATTTCTTACTTTGCTATAACACATATAACTAAAACCAAGGCTTACATCAACATCCTCATCTCAGAAAACCTTTTTGTGACTGGTTCTCAACACTTATTTTTAGATCTTATTAGCAGGAACACCAGAAATGTATGGCTGAATAGGAAGTGCTCTCAATCATCCATTGTCCAGATATACTGAATATTCAATTTAAAATCAGGAACTCATCAATCACTAAATAGCCAGACTGGTAAGGTATTAAGTGGCCAGAAAATTTTAGTCAGTGGACTGGTATATCTTGTATTTCTGGTTGTTGTGAATGTAAAAACATTTAAATTTTTAATAGTACCATAGCACAATGACAGGGCTGGGATGTTCTAGTTAAATGAGTTCCCTTTGTTGGTGACTGTTCCAATTTTACAATGAAATTACCTGGAGACAGGGTAGCCCATGTAGAAGCCTCTACTACCTATACATACGGAGACTCTTCTTGTGATTGCATGCATGTCGAAGTTACTATCTCAATAATGCATCTTTAGAAATATAAAACTTCACTATCCACAAAGTTAAAATACACTAACTACAACTGCTATATGCAACAAGGTAGCTGCTAGCTGCATGTGACTATTTAAATATTAAATAATTAATAGTAAATAATATTAGAAATTAAATTTCTTGGTCACCCTGGCCATATTAGAAGTACTCAACAGCCACATGTAGCCAGTGGCTACCGTATTAAACCTAACAGGTATAGAGCATTTCTATCATCACAGAACATTCAATGGGACAATGCTGAACTAAATTTTCATGTATTAACACACTTTGAGAGAGTATTAGTTTAAAACTGAAAAGTTAATGTGTTCACAGAGACTTTTGCTCAACATAACAAACTAAAATACCAAAGCAGTCTCCAAGAGATTTCAGTTAGAGGCCAAGAGGCTTGAAACTCCATGAGAAATGACAGCTATTCATAAAACAGCCAAGAGTAGAAATGTTTAAAAAAGAGTTTCTAAAAAATAACAATGATACCGAGAAGCTACTGAAAATAATCTGATTTAAAAGAGGCATCATGGAAATATAAATGTCAAGTAAGAGCTTTCAAATAATAAAAAGGACAATGGAATCATGTCTCCTTATCATATCAAAATTGCAATTCTTAAAAACCAATAGCTTAAAAAATTCTTAGAAAATAATTGCTAAACTGGATAAAAGGTTTAGTGTTTGGGTATTCTAATTGTTCTTTCTTGGCTCCTTTTATTGATGTCTCATTTCCAACTCTGGCTCTGGTTTCTTTCACCCTAACCATCAGATCCAAAGACTATTTCAAATATTTGATTCTTCATTTCTCTAAGTATTGGAAAACTGCTTCTCTCAGTAACTATGTATAGTACAGCATTCCATTTAAAGTATTCTTCCAAATTTATGTAATGAGCACCACCCAGATAATTACAATAGCTATAAAGAATTCATTCATAGTCTATTTTACTATGGACTAATAGAGGCTTTTTCAAATAAACAATTAGTATTCCCACATGATCACACTATAGGCACATATCGAGTTCTGGTTTTGTAAAAATGAAGGATAATATGAAGCTAATTATTAGCACTAAGTCTTTCTCAGGAGAATTATTTGAAATAGGAAATTCACTTTAAGAGATTAAATTGAAATAGAGATTTCCTCTCTCCATGGTCCTAGGAATTAAACTTAATGAGATCCAGCACTTTGAATCCTTTTGAAGATTTGTGGGACAAAAGTCACAATTAGAAGCATGGCCTCAAACACTTCTTCAGTTGAAAGAACTGGTGTGTAAAACAGCTTTCCAGAACTGAAAAAAAATGTCATCCTCAAATGTAACACTTACACTTTTTATATTGTACATGAATGCAATCCCAACCCTACCAAAATGAGACTGAATGACTATATATAAATCCTCCAGCACTAGCAAGATATATGCCAACCTCTTCAATGTGTGAAAACAGAATTAAGTCTTTAGTAGTATACATTAGAAAAAAGTCAAATTGCTGAAGGTTATCCTTCAGTATTCAGTGTTTACCTCAAAAATCTCCAAGAACCTTTGCTGTAGGGTTCCAGTCCAATGGCTGTGAATCTTTCCTAGGGGAACAGATTATAGCTGCTCTAAATTACTGGGCATATCTCAACCCCAGATTCAAGAATGTAGAGGGGGGCTTAACAGCAGAGGTTCTCTCAGATGGCCTGCATCTGAAGCCCTGCTTCCCTACACTTGGACGCTGAGTTTGCATTGCCTCATCCACAAAGCAGTGATAAAAGTTGAATTAATCTATAAAGTTATTGTAAGGAAAAAAACAAGAGACTCCATGTCAAACCATTGACACACTTGCTAGTCCATAGTAAATATTAAATACATAATACCTAATAGTTGTATTGTTGTTAAAATATCCTATTTATTCCTTTGTTTTTATTATTCCCTCAATCTGTAATGACCTTACCAATCTTCATTCCTATATTTTTAATCCCATATACATCCTTAAATATTTCCTTCAAAATTCACTCTCAACAAGTCTTCTATGAGATTCCCAGCTAGATTAGGTGTCTCTCTTCAGGGCTTCCATAATTTCCTGGTATAACTTTATTACTATACTCTTTGCACTTTAAGGTAGAATTTTGTGTTTGCTTGTGTGTGGGGGGTGAGGGTGTGTGTGTGTGTGTGTGTGCGCGCGCATGCTCATAGGTGTGTTCGAGATTACACTATGAAATATGCCTTCAAGGCAGAAAGGATGTCTCATTAATTTGTATCCTTAACACTTAGCAAGAGCATGCCCAGAGAAGGTACTCAAATATTGGCTGAATAAATGAAAGAAAAGAATCTTGATATTTTCTAATAGCTACTGAAACAGAACATTATAATATTCTTGCAGCCAAAGCTGAACTAAACTGATGTTTTATTGAGTTTGCTTCCTTGCCATCAATATGAATTCTTAGTGCTACATATTGAAAATCATTATCTCCAAGCCAATTTCCCTTTATAAATAGAATACTGCATAGTTTTTATCAAAACCAACATAACCGTCAGCAAAATAATATATTCAATGCCCAGAGTATTAGATCAAATTAAGTTAGATACAGGTCTTGACCTCCAAGAATTCATAATACAGGAGAAAGAGAGTATGAAATGAATAAATACAGATATTTTTCAAATATATTTTGTATGTATTTGTGTATATATATATATCTATATACAACTTAGAGAATTAAATGTACAATAGGCCTTATTGTTTATTTAATAAGCATATCTTTCTTGCAAATCTTTGCCACATTAATGTTAAAGTATTATTTCATAAAATATAAAATAAAATATTATTTTATTATAGGAATGACTTTTATTCAAGTCCTAATTAATTTTTAGTCAACTCTGACACCATTCAATGATGCTTATTATAACCTATATATATTTGTTCTCTCTAAATTTTAAGTTAGATGAAAATGTCTTTAGAAGTATGTATTTTATAATCCCATCTTTTATCTTTTCTAGGGTATTAATTATAAGATCTAGTGCTTTTATAAATAAAATAATGCAATAAATAAAATTACTTCCAGGAAGAAAAATGATGATTAAGATTGTTAAAAATATTACTTGTCTGTGTAATAAGCTGGCATCATTTTCTGACTTAATATATGTCCATTATTGCTGACCTGGCTTACCAATAAGTAAGTCAGATAAGGGTCCACAACTAACGTCTCCTTGTATTCAATACAAACCTTATTTCTAAAGTTGTGACCTAATCAATCCTCTCTGTGCTATAATGAATGCATATTTGATCCAGTCATGTATTATTTCAAATATGCTAGGATGATGACTTCAGTTAGAAGATGTTAGAAAACATGCCAGAGAATTTATTCCTCCTGCAACAAGATAGCTCCACCATCCACCCACCTTTTGACTAAACTGTTTTAGAATGGCTGTGTTGAGGACTGGGTTTCATCTTTAGTGACTTCAATTAGGAAACCTGAAAATCACAAATGAACACATGCCCGGAATACTCTATTATCATAGTCTTGGTAAATATACTTTAAGAGTAGAAAATTTAGATTTGTCATTGCTAGTCCTGACACACTGAACCAAGCCTTTCTACAGTACTTCTACCTCCAGACAGACAGTTACATTCCTACTACTAATTATTTGAGAAACATAATTTCTGAGCCTACATGTTTCTGTGGACAATGCACATGTTTCAGAGACAAACAGAACTGACATCAATTCTAGGTCACATTTTGCTTACCTATGAGGTAAAAGCAATGTCTTATGTTGTAGAATCACATGTGAGAAGAGATAATGTATGTAAAGCATAGCTGAGCAGAGTGCCTGACCCAGGGTAATTACTCATTATATAAGAGCTTCTGTCTGGGGCGCCTGGGTGGCTTAGTCGGTTAAGCGTCCGACTTTTGCTTAGGTCATGATCTCGCGGTTCGTGGGTTTGAGCCCCGCGTCGGGCTGTGTGCTGACTGCCAGCTCAGAGCCTGGAGCCTGTTTCAGAGTCTGTGACTCCCTCTCTCTCTGACCCTCCCCTGCTCACGCTCTCTCTCTATCTCTCTCTCTCTCCTAGAAATAAATAAAACATTAAAAAAAAATTAAAAAAAGAGCTTCTGTCATGATGATGATTGTCATTTCATCCCTTAGAACGAATTTGATCAAATAAAAAGGAACAGGAAATCTGCATATGTCTGACCCTTTCCCTCTATCCATCCCAGTTGTCTTAATAGGCTCATTACTGATGATCCTCCTAGGGACTGAAGGGAAAAATTATCAGAAACCTGAACGAACCTCAGCCTCTCATCAGAAAAAACCCGAATATCTTGTGGGTTCCTAAATAATTTAATTAGGATTTTTAATATACTCTTTCTTTCTCTTCTCCCTCATCTACTGGATTTTAAATGTCTAGATAGATGCTTTCAGATACAATGATCTAGATAAACACTTCCACTGATGAAAGGACTTCTTTATAGCTTTTCCAGAAGAACATCAACTATTGTGTGCTCTGTTTCACTTTTATAACACAATTAAACAGACTCATCGACAAGTATGAGCCATGTAGCTAGGTAACACTCAAACAATGCAATTTTATTAGCTCATATAATGAAATTTAACAAAGATTTTTAAAATCTGATATAATTTATCCTTAAGTAGTAAATAGTATAAGAGAAGAAAGAAAAGGTTTTATAGTATGTCAAATAAAAATAAAAGACCTATTATTTTACCACAAGATCGATACAAGTCAATGCATTTAGGCTCTATTCAGAGATACACGGTGCTAGTGTCATGGCAAGTCATGATCTCTGTGCAGTTTCTTCCAGTAGGACCAACTTCAGAGGATTTAGGATCAAGGTAATAAGGGGGGTCCAGAAAACACATTACATGGCAAGGTTTAAATGACTTAGAGAAGTTCACCCCAGCAGGGAAAAGCCTAACAAGGTACATGATAGCTCTCTTCACATACGGCTCTGAAAAGGATGTGAAAAAAGAAAACACATTGTGTTCCATCTCCAAAGCCTAAATTGGAAAAACGGGTGATAGAAGAAGGTGTACATGTTAGCACGATCTTTAAAAAACTTGATAAAAATTTGGCTGCAAAGAAATGGGCTGCCTTAAACTTCCAATTACACAGAATATTCAAAAAGTTCACAGTAGGCCATATAAATATAGAGAATATACCAGAGAGTCTTTCAACTGGAAGTTTCAAACTGGAAGTTTGAACTAGGTGACCTACAGGAAAACTGTTAGTTTCAGGATTCTATGATTGTAAGAATAGAAAGAACTACTGTTTGAAAAACCCCACTGAAATGTCCGTATCTATGAATATGCCACTGAGTTTATTTAAGTATCATGGTTATGATGGCTTAAACAACCAAGATGAAATCAAAAGGGATTTGGATACCATTACAAATGAGTGAAAATTAGGACATAGGGAGCAAAAGCACTAAGAAAACGGAGAAGTAATATTTAAATTAATTGCTTTCTTGTCACAGAAATGTATCTTTAAAAAAAACATCTAGAATAGGGGCGACTGGCTGGCTCTGTCCATGGAGCATACAACTCTTGATCTCAGGGTTATAAATTCAAGACCCATATTGGGTGTAAAAATAACTTAAAAATAAAATCTTTTGTTATGTTTATTTGTTTATTTTGAGAAAGAGAGCAAGAGAGACAGGCAGACAGACAGAATGCACAAGACGGGGAGAGGCAGAGAGAGAGGGAGAGAGAAAATCCCAAGCAGGCTGGGCACTGCCAGAGTAAAGTCCAACAGGGGTCTCAATCCCAGTGAGCCTTGAGACCATCACCTGAGCTGAAATCAAATCGGATGCTTAACCAAGTGAGCCACCCTGGCACCCCCAACAATAAAATCTTAAAAAAAACAAACAAAAACCAAAATATACCTAGAACAATTACAACAAAGACTTGTTCAATCTGTTTCAATGTAATTATCTCTGAAACAACATATTTCTACTAGAGAGCAAATATAACATTCTCAATAGTAATACTGTATCATTCATCCCTTTGTTGTGCATCATTTAAGACTACGGTGGATATAGATGATCTTAAACTATTTGGAAAAAAGCAAATACCAATTACATTTTACCAACAACAACAAAAAAGAGAAAAACAACAGGTATAAAATCAGGTCAAATGTTAGCTTACGTGCATAAATGTAAATAAAAACTTAAAAACAAAGTAAATAAAAATTCACATTTAAAGGATAAAATAAAAGTTAACTTCCATGCATCCTAGCCATCCTTTCCTATTTACTTGGACAGGCCTAAAAGGAGGAAAGGAGGTGCTGAAAAGACAAAAACCATGTTCAGATATCCTGGCCATTGAACGTGCTCTATGGACTCTAACTTCACTACAAGAATTGATGGCTGACTTTTGTTCTTTCCAACTCAGGCAAACGATCGCTCATTTCAGAGCATTAAGAAGTTCCTCACACATTTTATATCATACAAACACAAATATATTTTTAAACTGCATCCAGGCTCTGCAGAGTCAGCCAGTAAGGAGAGCCAGGATTTAAAATCCCAGCTTTGCACAGAACACACACTTTCATACTTACGTAGTTTCTTCATACTGCCAAGTATATTTTCTGGCACATAGGAACAGTCAATAAGTTGAGTGAAATGAAATCTGGATTCTGTGTTTACTTGCTAGGTTTGTATATGACTGTGCATTTGTTTCTCTGTGTTTCTGAGCATCATATTTGTTTCTGTTAAACAACAGTGCTCTGGTATGTTAGGCTGTGTGCAAAATCTAATGTACATCAATTTCATAGATTATTACTAAATACCAATCTTAAGGTGAGAGATAGGTACAGAGAACCATATTACAGCGAGGTTAAGTAGGTAAATCTGTCATGTCACAGATTATTTGGGGGTCTCAAGAGTTAAGACTGTAAAACAAGATTCAAGTGTCATCTAATTCATCCTCCTGCTAAAATTGTTTCTCCCACTTCATAAATATGAATCAAATTTTTATGTGCTCAGACATTTGCAATTATTTCATGCATTCCATGGATAATTATTGATGACTTATGAAAGTAAAAATACATAAGAAAGGTAAAAGCACAAATATGAGAACAAATATAACTGATACATGAAGAGATTATTATTTATGTAACAATGATTACTTTCAAATCCACTCACTGCAGAATTTATTAAGATTTAAAAAGTGACAAGTGCCCCAGTTTTTGTTCAGTCAACATTCAACAGACATTTTAGCGCCAAATTAATCTACAAATTGTACCCAGAATATGCCCTGCATTTTTTTTTCCACTGAGACTTTGCTTATGTCAGGTAAGGAAACTCTCCTCTATCCTCTATGACTGCCATCACTAATTGGTCATGGCACCCATTACTGGTGACCCTGGATATGCCTGAGAATTTTTCTCATCAGTCACACAGGAAACATCCAAATTCTAACAGAGTTAGCATATGAGAAAATATTGTAATATTTGTATTTTCATAGTTCTTAATAAGATGGAATGAGTAATGTGCCTATTAGACAATACTCTACGTGTAATGGTTTTGCATTAGATTTAGAAATATTCTCTATATGGCCATTACTTATGCTGATTGTCCATAGAAGCTAAGGGCATAATATTTCCTGATGGAATAAATCAGGAAATTATTGTCTGAAGCTCAGAAGCATGGTCCAGGGTATATACGTAGAGCTATAAGCCAACAGCATAGAGATGAGAGACATAGCACAGAAATGTATGGGAATTCTTTAAATGGTTAAGGAAAATGAATAAGTATTTGGAAAACAGTTTTATAGAACAATCAATTAGCATATTTTTAAAAGTGTCTATGAATAAAATTTTTTAAAACTGTCAAAATTCTAATAGTTTATTTCACATGTCATTTGTTTAAATGTATGTTTTTTAAAAAATTTTTTTTAAATGTTTTATTTATTTTTGAGAGAGAGAGACAGTGAGAGCAGGGAAGGGTCAGAAAGAGAGGGAGATACAGACTCCAAAGCAGGCTCCAGGCTCTGAGCTAGCTGTCATCACAAGCCCGATGTGAGGCTCGAACTGATGAACTGTGAGATCATGACCTGAGCCGAAGTCGGATGCTTAACCGACTGAGCCACCCAGGCATCCCTATTTAAATGTATGTTTGAGCTGAAGACTTTGAACCTGTGGAAATTTTACTTCTGTATGCAGATAGTTATGTGTCTAAGGATGTGTACTTGAGAGAAAAGTAACTAGAAAGTACAGGTGACCCTTGAACAACATGGGTTTGAATTTCAAAGGTCCACTTACACATGGATTTTCTTTGATCAATACAGTCGAGTACCTTAAATGCAATGTTTCTTCTTTGTGATTTTCTTAAAAATATTTTTTTCTAGCTTACTTGATTGTAAGAATATAGTATATAATACATACAACAGACAAAATATGTGTTCATAGACTGTCCATGTGTTCTTGACTGTTCATGTTACAGGTAAGGCTTTCAGTCAACAGTAGGCTATTAGTAGTAGTTAAGCTTAGAGGAGTCAAAAGTTATATGCAGATATTCAACTGTGCATGGGGGGGGGGCCGTATCAGCACCCCTAAACCCCACATGGGGTTCAAGGGTCAACTGTAGAAGATTCAAAGGCCAACTATATTATGAGTGATGCAAGTTCTCAAAATGAATTAGACCTTTAACTCTACAGTAAAAAGAAAAAAATAAAATAAATCTCTATTCAGCATCTGTGATCCAAAAAGCAATGTTCTAGACATTGTTATAAAACCTGTGGGGGAGATTTCAACTCAAGTTTGAGGTTCTTTGAAGAAAGAACTTTTGTCAGCAGGCATATTGAGGCACTTTAAACACAAGTCTACAGGTAGAGCATTACAGATCCATGGATTTCTTTTTTTTCCTTATTTGGTTCCTAGAGGTACTATAAATAAACAGAAATACAATGCAAGCTTGAAAACAAATTTCTTTAAACTATGCCTAGCTCTTCAGTAAAACCAATTTCTCTTAACTAAAATAAAGGTGAACAAGAATTATTGATCCAATTAAAATGTACCTTGGAATGAAAATGAAAACAAACAAACAAACAAACATTCATTTGTTTCCAATATACCAGATTCCGCTAGCAGGTCAGAACTTCCAAGTATGGTATGTGTGGTATTTGGCTGATGTTTAAGTCTGGCCTACGGTATAGGGAAGGGACAGCTGTTGCTCTTGGCCAATCCACTGATCTTTTCTGTAGGAAGATAAGAGAACTTATTTATTTTGTGGCACAAAGCTCAAATCTTTGCTAGAAGCATAAAGTTCATTTACTGGGATACCTGGTTAGGGACATTAATTTTCTGCTGAATCTTTTCTAATATTACCCCAGAAGAACTTCACATATCAAAATTCAGACTTGTTTCTCAGGACATGTTCTACTGTGCTTGGCTCTAGCTTTTTATTTTAGCTAAAGAGGTTTGCCTGATTTTTAAATGTTACATCTAGCTGTTTGGTCTTAAACATGTTTTTACTAGAGTAGTCTAATTTTGGTTTCATGTCTTCCATTTTATTGAGTGGTTATTTAGCATATTTTCCCTTATCTCTTGCCAATAGGAATCAAAATGCGGTAAAGCAAGAAAGACAGTTGATACATGGTATGAAAAAAATACTACTGTTTATGTCTATATAAGTGGTGTCCACCACGGAGTAGGGACCCCATTAACGTAGGCCCTTCCTTGCCCCATTGTAAGAGTCAGATTATCTCCTTACACATCTTTCCCCATTTCCCTCTCCCTTTCTATATATATTCTGTTCAGGAAAAGAAGCATTACAGAGGGATTGTAAGACTCTTCTTATTTATCTGATTTGGAATAAACCTGTATCATATAAATTATTTCATTGCAAACCAAAATTTCGAAATATCATCTGAGACCTTCTGATCTTAACACTAATCAACATTTGAATTTCCATGACATTATATTTATCAGAACTGTTATAACTGAATTATAAATTTTGAGTATACTTTTCTTCTTTTTACAAATGTTGATGACCAGAAATCATGTAATCACAGCCAATCACACAGCACCCTCCAAGGCAAAAAGTGCATTTCAATTCCTGCCCATATTAATCTTCAATCAGCCTTTTACAAGGTAGTTCTCTCTGCACCTAGGCCTTATAGGGAAAAACTTATTGCATACTTTCCTATATCTACCAGGAAATAACACAAAGTAGTTTTAGACAGGCTAACATCATGAAAAGTTGTTATTGACATGAAAAGTCAATTAAAATGCTCAACATCAAATCACCCATTCAGTAGATTTTTACCTAAAATCTCCCTTTATGTTCCATTATGATCTAAGAATCCACAGTAATTTAATTTCTATATTTAGTTTTTTAATGTTTGTTTATTTGTTCTGTGAGACAGAAAGAGAACATGCACAGGTGGGGATGGGGTAAGGGTAGGAATCCCAAGTAGGGCTCGAACTCCTCAACGGTGAGATCATGACCAAGGGTTGGATGCTTAGCCAACTGAGCCACCCAGGTAACCCTGTTTTCTATCTTTAGATTTTCCAGGTTGAAATCTCTAAAATGTGATTAAAAATTATCCTCTTTGGAAAGTAAATCCTTACAAATCAACTTTCTGTTTATTAAAAAAAAAGAGAGAAAAGAGAAAAAAAAGAACTTAACCAAAGAAAATTCTCATCTCATGAGATTTAGACTATCTTTAGGAAGGGTATTTTTTTGTTCCTCATAAGCTCTTCCCTTCATCTGGGTCTCTGATCCAAGACTCCACATCCTTTACCTTCATTATGATCAACTGGCCATTTAACTCAGGCCTCCACCCATTCCTGACAGTTAAGAAATCACTAACTTTAAAAGCTTACAACTTTAAGTTCCCCAAAGGAAGCAGTTGTGTCTTCTTTATGCCAGTTATTCTCCAGAATACTAGTACTAACAGTTATTATCCATGAAACTTTACTTCTTAGCACAAGATAGAACAGGGCTTTTGAAATAAATAGGTTATCACCTATATTCAAGATAATTGAATTTTTATCTATGCTTCTCTTTATACACATTCATTAAGTAATACTGAAAACTATCATTTTAGCTACTTTGTATGGAACATTATTTTACATGGTTTATTTTTACCTCATTTCAAAATTCTAACTCAAGGTCAGTACTATTCCAGGATGATAAAGTAGAATAGGCTCAAGACACATTCTTCCAGATCAATGGTTCTTAAAATTTGGTGTGAGAAATAAAAATGCAGTTGTCATGGTTCCCGTCTTCAGAGATTATTTGTTTTAGGTGAATGACAAGAATATGCATTTTTAATAAGTGTCCAGGTTGATCCTAATTCTGATGGCCTTTAGTCCACAGTGAGAAACATCACTCAAAATTTGCTCAACTCTACATACGAATCTTGTTATGTGGAATTTATATATTTTGATCATATCACTTATATTTCCTGTGAAAATGCCTTTATCTTCTTACAATATTATGCACTTTGCATAAAACGGCCAAATCAAAAATAGTTCTAAATATTTTGTGAAACTACTGGTGCAGATACTGTTCATTAGGTTGGTAAATAACCAGCTTATAAGGATCCACTACCTCTTCTAAAACAAAACAAAACTACACTAAACTAAACTAAACCAAACCAAACTAAACTAAACTAAAAATTCCTCAGGAACTAAAAACTCCTCAGGAAAGTACTTTACTTTCTTGGATAAATTGAGCTGTGAAACATGCTAAGCTTTCCTCTTTTTCTTTGGCTGCCAGGAAATTCCGAGCTGATTTTATGCTCACTAATGCTTTATTTCACATAATTGTTTTCCCCCACATGTCCCCTTCATCTTTAATACTTGGCACTTGTCTATTTAATCTTAGTAAAATATTGCATATCCTTTTTGAAAATTGGCAGAGTTAAACAAATAATAAAGGAATGATTAAGCATATAATTTCAAAACAAGTTTGCCAGAGGCATAAAATTTTTATAATTTGGTAACCCATATTCAGTAACTGTTGAACTTTCAACAACAGAACATTTTATAGGGTGACTCGGAATTCCAGTTTGTAAATAGGAAACACCTCTTGATGTAAGGTGTGTCTTCAATCGGTATCTCTTCATTTTCAAAAACCCTTTCCTGCTTAATTTTCCATGCAGTGACCCACTAGGGACTTTTTCCCCTCTTCTATTCCTAGATTCCTCCCTCCCACCCTCCCTCCCTTTCCATTCTTTCTTTGTTCCACGCTGTACATACTTCATGCCTACAATTTGAGGAATTTGGGGATAAGTATACACCCATGAAACTATCACCACCATCAATGCCAGAGACCTATTCATCACCTCCCAAAGTTTCTTCCTGCTCCCTTACTACTTTGTCTTATGCAAAAAGAAAAAGAAAAGTACTACACTTAATATAATATATTTAATAATAATAACATAATAGTAATGCTTCATATAGCACCTATTAGGAAGGTACTGTTCTAAGAAATTTAACTTCCATAAAAGTCCTATGAGATAGGTAGTGCTAATCTATTTTTACTAATGAGGACTCTCAAGTAAACAGAATTTAAGTAATTTAACCAATATCATTGAGCTGGTATTTAAATCCAGGCCATTTCTAATATATTTCCATCTATATTTAAGACCTTTTTGAGTGAGTCATCAAAAAGGTTATTGTAGGAGAAGAGGTCTAATTTTAAGTAACATCTGGTAAGATTTCTATATAGAAAAAATATGAAGGGAAAGGCCTCAAATGTCACCAGAGAGTCTTTTTTTTAATGGAAGTTCTGCAGGTTAATGGAAAGGAAAAAAAATACAAAAAGTTAGGAAATGAAGTATAAAATTGTTGTTCCCCCACTTCTTAAAAGTATTATCACCAATAGTTCATTTTGTGTCCTCCCAGAAAAATAAAAGGAAGGACTATGTGTGTATCAACTTATGCACATATATATTACACTTATTTACATACTCATACATTTGTAATCATGTATATGCTTTGTGCTTTTAAAAAGTATATCTAAGTATGTATTATACATTAACACATATTTTAGTAATATTGAAAGTAACAGACAAAGATCCAGAAACTAGACACTGTATAACTGTGGAAAATAATGAGGAGACAGAAGTAAAAGTAATATGAATGATGTAAAGTGACTTCTTAGTTTATTCAGTTCGGCTTCAAATAGTTTATTTCAGAGAACATTGCTTAAATTTGCTACTTGACTGAAAAAAACAACTCCTTTTAATATTGAAATAAAATAATCTTACTTTTCATTTAGGTGATTATGAAGGTATTTGGACCCTTCCCATGAAAATAATAAAAGTTCTCTGTGAAATCAATAGGCACTTTACTTTTTACTGCTCTAAAACCATGCCAATCCTGAATAAAGAAAGTGCCTTTTTCCATAGAGAAGAGTTTATAGCCATTTTGTAAATTGCATTCTTTTTTTTATGAGAATATTTACTGCTATCTTCTGACATTTTATATCAAATTCATGTAACTTTCAAAGACAAAAGCACAAATACTACATTTTAAAAAAGAAAACAGATCAACATATATACACTGTAAGATATTTATGCTTTTCAAAACACTTGCCTTCAGTTGCAAACAAAAAAATATGCAAGGTCATTCATGGAGAGCTGGAAATAATATTCATTTTAATTTCCATAATTAAGAATTTCCTGAAATGAAGGTAATTTCCTCTTGACATTTATTCATACATCCTGTTTCACAGTAATGTACCTCCTTCTAAATGTCTATGAGATGCCTTGAAATTAGCACAATTTTTTCTAACTGCAGTAATATTCTGATAAATTAGACAATATCAATGGAGAGATGTGAACCGTTTCTTGATTGTACACATTTGTAGAAAGTTATATGTAATATTTTATAAGATACTATAAAGTGTCAGAAAACCAACTGAATATCAATATTAATCCTCATTCTTAATTTCACATGAATGAATAAACTAAGGCCTTGCAAGATATTTTCAGGTTTGATGTTTTCATAATTATTGTCCTTGACTTCAAACACAAAGTTGAAATTAACCAAATGTTTCACATTGTGAAAATATAAATGCAGTGTTTACCAGAGTAAATCTTTTTGGGTTGAGAGAAAAAGAAAAACCCAACTACAAGCCATGGAGTTAAATACAATGCAAGTTAGGATTGCTACAATTATATTATCTTCTCATTTCAAAAAGATTAAGGTAAAAATAGTGCCAATATAAAAACTATTCTTATTTTCTTCATAGTAACTTATATCTAACCATATGCACTTCTTCTTTTTATCACATCCCACTGCCTCATAGAAATAATCATATTTGAAATTCTATTTATTTATCTGTGGCTAATGGGAGTGTCAATTGAAAAATTGGCTATATATCCCCAAAGTTGAACATTCATACCTATGACACACCAATGTCATTCCAGGTTTTATATGTAAGAAAAACATGCACACATGCCAACAATTTGCATAAGCACTCCTCAAAAAAACCGAGAACCAACCTGAAAGTCATCATCAAGAGAGTGGTTGAATAAACTGTGGAATAATCACATAAAAGAAATGAGATATTATGTAGTAGCCAAAAAAATGAATTAACAATGCAGAGAAACCTTGATGATAGAATCCAAAAGACTGTGTACACCATGATATATTTTCATAAAGTTAACAAAATCTCCCGAATAAAAATATCATTTCAAGAATGATAACTATAGGATATAGGATGGTATATAGGATGATGGTTATCTCCAGCAGAGAAAGATAGTGGGACACAATGGGAAAAAGAGGTGCTAATGGTTAGATATAAGTTAATATCAATGATACAGCTTTAGTTTGGGGATAGGCTCAATTGTGCATATTACATTACTAAAATTTATTAAACATATAAACTGATAGAGGGCTATGAATGAATGAATGATAGAATTCTGTTATGAAAAAGGATAATAATTAGTTAAATTCTACGTATGTGGAGTAAAACAAAAGCAATGCATCTTGGCTTAGCTCTTTAGCTCATAGTATCAAAGGCTGAGCTCCTTTAAATATATTCTGTTGAAATGTAAGGCTTTCTCTTATGATTTACCAATTAAGCTTCATCTTGAAGATTTCTCCTAAAGTACTGGAGGTATCTACTTATTACCTAATTTTTCAGAATATTAACTTCTTTAAAAATTCAAGGGAATTAAAGCAGTTGTTTTCCCTATAGTAATTTCAGAGATAAAAATGACATTTTACATGTTTTTCAAATTGGAAATGTATTATTGAAACAAGGTTGAGACTATCCACTAAAAATACATTCCTTGTTATGGTGTTTAAATAAAAAATATTTTAAAATATTCTTTCATTTGAACCTTAATATGTCTTTCATTTAATGGATTAAACATAACATGATTTTTTGGGATCAAATTAGGAATGTATCTGATATTCCAAAATTTGAATTCCTACTTTTCAGAATGAAGCAAGTCAAACAAATGATTTGACACTGATTTCACAACCTGTTTTCAACACTGCTGATATTAAAATTAAAATCATATGAATTTTAGATAACTGTCCAAAATTCAGAGTTGAGGGGTACCTAGGTGGCTCAGTTAGGTAAGCGTCTGACTCTTGATCTTGGCTCAGATCATGAACGCACGGCTCTTTAGTTCGAGCCCTACATCAAGTCTAACACTGACAGCACAAAGCCTGTCTGTCTTTCTCTCTTTCTCTTTTTCTTTCTGCCCTCCCCAACTTGTGTGTTCTCTCTCTCGTTCTTAAAATAAATAAATATTTTAAATAAATAACTAATAAAATAAAATTCAGCATTGAAACTTCAACTTAATAAGTAATTCTCTTTAGTTTGAACAAGACTTAACATGTAGCAGACAACCTAGGGGAATGACAGGATAAAATTGTATGAATTTGTTAATCTATATTACTTGTCATATATATATATATATTTTAATTTTACATATATAATTAATGTCTAATGGGGGAATATATAAAATTTTACATATATAATTTATTGTCTACTGGGGGAATATATAAAACTTTTTATCTAATGGAAGACAATGACATAGTTATATATATGTACACTACTTAGTTTTATTACTGCTTTGTTTGTAATATTTTGTTTAATGATGAAAATAGAATATACAATAAAGGAAGAAATATGGAGAAAAAAGACATCCAGTGAACTGTGTTCTCAAGAGCACTGGACTTCAAAAGATCCCCTAGAAATCAAGCTTTGGTTTTTCCACTAACTAGCTCTGTGATTTTGTTTTCTGGTATTTTCCAAGTATAAATTGAGAAGTTTCCACAAGATAATTTCCAAAGATCCTTGCAAATCAAAATTCCCTGAAGCAGAAAATGAAACATTAGTGAAATCCATAAGATACATTCTTTTCTGACCCAATAGTGTCCAATGTGCATTACTAAGTTGATCTAAGTTAAGAATACAAATACATGTGTTTGCTTTTCATTCCCAAACATCACATTTGGGAAGAACTGAAAATGAAAGTTCCACAGTATGATCCAAGACAATATGCATAACGATTTTCTTTTTCCAAAATATATTAGAATAGCGTAGGGTTAGATCATTCAAACTTCCACATCGAGATGAAAACAAACTAGTTCCCCATCCAAAATTAAAAAAAAAAAAAAAAGTCTAGTAATTATGACAATATAATTGTCATTATCAACTTCACAGGCAAAGGATAGGGAACACCCGGACTTTCTTCTTAGTGATGACCCTCACTAATCCTAGCTTACAACCATCCGAAATCAAGTCTCCAGACAGAAGTACTGGGCAGGATGCAGAATGATCTGCAGGACAGATGTCTGAATGGAAACGGAATGCCAAGGTGAGACGGCATGCTGAGTTCCCTTAGCGTCAGGTCCTATTTCTGTAAGTTGCTTGTCTAGAAATACACTTTTTTTTAAAAAAAATATGCTGTCAATCCAATTCTTGTTCTTCCAAATCCAAGTTCTCTCCATGATTACATTTTACTTTCCATCATGGGGATTCTTACCAAAGCACTGCCTCTGTAAGATTTCATTGCATATACACATCTGCTACATGCATGGTGCCAGTTTGATTTGGGTTTAAAAATTCTTATCCTCTGACAATTTTCAAGACCTGTAAACTATTTTTTCTTTCAGAGTCACAACAAAACACCTGAAGAAGGATACATGTACCTACCGCAAAGTGAGAAAAAAAGAAATGGAAA
Source organism: Hyaena hyaena (assembly GCF_003009895.1). NCBI lineage: Eukaryota > Metazoa > Chordata > Mammalia > Carnivora > Hyaenidae > Hyaena > Hyaena hyaena. Next base: position 838,026 of record NW_024081139.1, on the reverse strand, counting down.
TATTATTGAAGTAGAATCGATGCTTATATGATACTCTTGAACACTAACATTAGAACTGACAATTGTAAGTCGGAAAATCTATATTCAAAATAAAAAATAATCCCCAGTCACTTCCCAGATAGTTCCACCTCTATCGAGAAATACTTCTGTCTTTTCAGCTCAAGTGTGGCATTCATTTTCTCATTTGCACTAGTTTTATTTTTATCAGTTGGGAATACTTTAATAATGTATTCTTATAAAATACTTCATTTTTTTCTGGAAAAATCTCATGAATAATTGGATATACATTTTAACTTAAAGTAAGTATAATAATCTAATGAAGGATAAGGATTTATACATGTAAAGAAATTAATGTTAAAATGACCATTTAAGGGGCGCCTGGGTGGCTTAGTCGGTTAAGCGTCCGACTTTCGCTTGGGTAACGATCTCGCGGTTCGTGGGTTCGAGCCCTGCGTCGGGCTCTGTGCTGACTACCAGCTCAGAGCCTGGAACCTATTTCAGAGTCTGTGTCTCCCTCTCTCTCTCTCTGACCCTCCCCTGCTCACGCTGTCTCTCTTTCTCTCCTAGAAATAAATAAAAAATTTAAAAAAAAATGACCATTTAAAACAATGTTAAGTATTTCGGAGCTTGTGCTCATTTTAATACAAAAATCATACCCTTCGGCGCCTGGGTGGCTTAGTCAGTAAAGCGTCCGACTTTCGCTTAGGTCATGATCTCGGGGTTCGTGGGTTCGAGCCCCACGTCGGGCTCTGTGCTGACTGCCAGCTCAGAGCCTGGAGCCTGTTTCAGTCTGTGACTCCCTCTCTCTCTGACCCTCCCCTGCTCACACTGTCTCTCTCTCTCTCTCTCCTAGAAATTAATAAAACATAAAAAAAAAATCATACCCTATTCTTACCAGGCTCGTAATTCTCTAATGCATCCCATTATGTCCTGAATAAATCCATATGTCTTTACTATGGACTACCTTGTCCCAAGCTATCTTGTCCCTACTACCTTTCAGAGAGCATTTGCTACCAAGCCCCTCTCTCCCTTTGTTTTAATTACAGTGGCCTCAGGTGGAATACACCAAGCCTCCTCCTTTGCCTAAAGCTCTCATCCAGATATTCACAGAACTCACTTCATCCTTTCGGTTAGCCATGAGCTCAGATATTCCCATTACAAGGTCTTTGTCCCTTTTCCAAAACAATACACTTCTTAACCCTGCTTATTTTGTTTATAGCACCCACCAGTACTTGGTGTGGTTTTCCTTCTGCCTTTACCGCTAGAATACAGGGTTATTAATTAAGGTCAGGAAATTGGCAGTTATGTTTACTGCTGTGGCCAATGACAGGTAGTAAGTGTTCAACAAAAGTCTGTTAAATTGAAACCAACTCTATGAGTCATATTTTGATTTCCTGAGAGTATATGCTACTGGTAAAACTCTGGGTTTCCAAAAGCACTATTACTGTTATTCTTAGAAGCAAAGGGAATGAGAAAGATGGAAGAATCAGGCCCACATGAGAGCAAAAAATACAAGACCTTTCATTTTTAGAACAAAACCTTCCCATCCTATTTGACATTATTTCAACTGTCATCCTCCTCTTTCCATGTTATTTTTTCTCATTATTAACATCTGATAATTCACTGCCTATTCTCCCCACACTTTTTATAATTCAGGTCTTCTTTACATAACAGACAAGTCAAAATTCCCAATGCAAAATGCAGCGCACCATGCCAGAATGTAGATCTACACATGTATGTACATTTCACGTACCTGCCTTTTAATCGCTTCAAATAGGAACTTCTCTCTTATAGACTACATTTATCATATATGTCATTTATAGACAACCCTCACTATTTTTAAACAGTTCTATTTTAAACATTAATGATTGGGCCTAGATAAAGAAAAAAGGGCCAGCTCGTGTTTACTGGGGGGACCTAAGGGTGAAAGAGAAGGCAATACATTTCTGTGCTGATTCACTTGCATTGTAAGATACCTCCATATGCTTCCCAAAGGACCTGCAATTTACCAGCCTTCACCAGAAAGCACACTGATTAAGGAAAGAGCCATCGACAGCCATTAATTCTAACTTTTGAAGAAAATTAATTACAGATCAAAGAGGGGAAGAGTCTCATAGGTATCCCAAGTCCAAAGATAAATAATAAGGGTAGACTGCAGTACAAAGACAACATGTTCAGATAATAAATTCTAGTTTCCCCTAACACTGAACAAAGAGAAAGACTAGATTAGTTGATGATTGCTGATGTCAGGATGACACTGTTCCACAGCTGAGGAGCTCTCCATGGTGGGCAGGCATTACCTCACACCATGATCTTGCAAAGCTTTAATATAGATTTTTCTACATTTAGACACTGAACTAGTAGGTAATAAGTCCCCAAAAGGTATGGACCCATACCTCAAAAGCCTTTCAATCTAGTTAGGAAGGCAAGAAGTAAAACCATAACATAGACAAATTAACATTACTAATGTCAAATGTAATTACAACTATCGATGGTGTAGGCATGGGAGGTCGAGGTTTCATGGAGAAGATCACTGTAAAGTCTGTTTCTAAAAGAAGAAAATTAACGGGCAAAAATTCCAATGGGATCCACTGAAGCAAGGAGCAGTATCAATGTACACAGCCATGTAGAAACGGTATTGTAGTGCTGGGTTTTTTTCCCCCCAATACCAGACCATATCCCACATTGTCAAATCTAGCTGCTGAAGCCAGTGGTAGAAAAATGGCTATACACACACACACACACACACACACACACACACACACACACACTCGTATATGTATAGAAACATATATAAAATCAGAAAAGAGTACAAGGCATATAGAGACTGAGTGGGGGGTGGAAGGGAAGTAAAATCATTATTATAGCTCTGAAAAATAAATAATACTTCCTTTTCAGTGAATATTCTTTACCACTCCTGCTCTTTCAATGAAATAGAAGTTAAATTGTATACTTTTAACAACTCTCAGGCCAACTCTCTTTAGGTAATTCAGGCCAAATAATTGATTTATTTTCTTCTTTATTAGGCCAGGTAAAATACTTAACCTCCATATAGTTTGCTTCCAAATTGTCTAAGAGTTCACCAGGTAAGAACACATGGTTTTGTTATGTCAACTGGGCACTGCCACACAAAACCCCGGTACTGTGTAAATAAATGCAGGGCTAGCAGTGACACTGAGAAATGTGCTGTGAGTCACAGAGAGCAGACGTAGGAGAGAAATGCATTATATTATTGAAATAAAGAGAAAGTTTGTTCCTTTTCTTACTCTGTAGTATCAGCAGTAATCTCTAGATAGCTATTACTACATATTCCTAGATAATGGTTTATGGTCTTCAGGAAAAAAAATAAGTGAAAAAATGCTGCTGCTAATTGTGTAACTATGAGTAAGCCACAAAAAGTTTTACGTGTAGAAAATGATGGACTGTGAATGAATAACAGCTAAGTTCCTTTCCACCGTGAATTCAGAAATTAGGTAATAAGACATTTGAAGTTCATTAATTCATTTTCAAAAATGAGTATAATTGGGAGGAAAGTTTACACAAATACAAAATACATGACATCAGAATTAAATGAAGTAACTATACAAATAAAATAAAACCAAGCTGATCTGTAGTCTAGAGGAAAATCCTGAAAGGAAAAAAAAATATCCATATCATAACAGACTCACTGAAAATTAGAAACCAATCATACTCTAATATGCTGTGCTGACAGAACATATATTATCTCTTCCTGACATACCTTTGTTTGGCAACCAAGTAAATACTTGTAAAAAAGAAAAGGGAAAATGCTAGGTAAATACACACATTTAAAAGATACATCTATATGTCATGTCAAATACTGTCTATATTTAAATGATGACTAAAACAAAATAAAGACAGTTAAGGTTTGGTTACCTTAATGCTAAAAAAAGAATACATATCACATGTCTACATTTCTTTAAAAGTCCATTTTCAACTCCCAACAATTAACCCACTCTATAAAGAATTTAATAAAAATATATATCATAGTATGCAAAAATAAAAATTGATGTTTCCATAGCATAGCCCTTTCATTTGAAAGATAAATACTTGGTACTTCTTACCTCAGAAAGATGTATTTGATTAACATGCTAGCAATATTTTGGGCAGAGGCTGACACAGAGGAAAGTAATTCTACCCATTTTTAGCAATAACTGCGTAAACAAAAAGTTTCTATTTACTTAAATGATTCTGCAAGATAAACTCCCAACATTCCCCAAAGCTATGTAGTCAGAATAGTGATAGCTAGCAGGAAAATATTTAAAAGCTCATTCTTCTTTTTAATGATGTATATTTAACAACATACATGTGTTATGTAACGTGTATGTTTATATTGTAAGATATATAAAATGCAACATTTTAAATATATATATTGTATTTGATATATATAGCACATTTGTATGTACACAAAATATAACATATGTGACATATTTTTATATACAATCCCTCTCCAATCATGCCACTCCAAAAGTGGCAAAAAAAAAAAAAAAATGTATCCAAAAGAAGATACACTGATCTGACACAGTGTTAGGAAAACTGCAATGAAAACTATTTTGCTTCTTTGTTTCTTAAAACAGCAATTTAGTAAACCTATTAAAATTGAAATATTATAGTGCTAGTTTTTTTAAAGTCTTATGAATGGACAACTACACTAAGGTTTCTGGGAGCATAAATGTAATTCTACGTATTTGTCTGTGATGACACACTTCTTGTTTTCCTAGATTGGCTCAGAAATCGGAATATAATTTATGCAGATAAAATCATAAAGTTGCATGTTAAACAAAAACTTTACAGGAATGCCATGTAGTAGCTTCCTTTCCCACGTGAAAATTTGGATAAAAGCAACTTTGTTTTAAAATTAAAGAAGAACTGGACCACAGAAATTATATTTCTCAAGTTCTAAAGTTGTATGTCATGAGTAATACAATCTCTGTTTTTACTTTTTTTTTTAATTAAATTTCATTGTTATTTGAGAGAGAGAGAGAGAGAGAGCGTGCGCGCTAAAGAACAGGTGCACACACAGAGGAAGGGCAGAGAGAAAGAGGGAGAGAAAGAATCCCAAGCAGGCTACCCCTATGCGGGGCTAGATCTCACTGATATCATGACCTGAGCTAAAACCAAATCAGACGCTTAACCGACTGAGCCACCCAGGCACCTCACAATCTGTTTTTAGTCATGAACGTGAGGTACAGTGAATGTAAACTGACGCTGGACCTTGTTAAATATTTTTTTTTACAAAATCTTTTTTGATCATTGATAAACATTTGGAAATTTCCTAAATTTGGCACCACTTGAGTACCTGGATGAAACATAACTACTGGGTGCCATCTGCCAAAGGTCATTTGGACAAAAGAGGCGGTCTGGGTTCTTTTCCTTCCAAGACTGTCTATGGCAGCAATTAGAGTTTACATTACGGAAAGGAGGGAGGTAGGGGAGTAAACGGGTATTGAGGGCCAGTGAAGGTTGTAAATATGCACTGACAGAAAAGATGAGGTGAAAGGACAGATTCACATGGCCACTCAATCTAAACGCTGTTCTAAAAATTCTATCTGATACTTTCTTTCACTGATTTTTTTAAAATTGTGCTTTTAAGGTTTCTTACTTTAATAGGAAATGGGTAGGCTTAAAACCATACTTCAAAACATTAATTTTACCAGCATATTAAATAATTGATTATATAAAAGCACAGAAGAGAGCTGATATATATAAGTCACAGAATAGTGATAGTTCTGAGATTTCAGGGAGCACAAAAATGATTAGATGAATACACAACAGTTCTAAGACAGACTTGCTCATTTCTTCAGCCCAAAACCCAAGTGCATTTATTTAAAAGGACCTGAGAGGTAGATAATTCTGCCAGTCCTGAATTACAAAGCTCTTGCCTTTTTTCTCATGTAGATGATGTTTAAATGAGCTAGATTTTTGATAACCACTCTTTAGGATTCCATTTTCACTTCTATTATCATTAATTGATGAACATTAGCTCCATTAAAAATAACAGCCAAGTAAAAAGAGTTCAGAATATGTAAGGAGAAATTATTGGTCATCTATCAGACAGACCTTGATATTAAATTACTGCAGATTTTCCAGAAAGTTTACACCTGACACTTCAGCCATTACGTATAAAACTACAGGGATAAAATAAATTCAGCCAGTGGCTTTTACTGAATATTTTCTGTTCTTAAATAAAGCTGCTGAGTAACAATGCAGCCAAAGACACCAAAATGGCAGGCTTTAAAAAAAATTCTGTTTCTCCAGGAAAATAAAACACATTATAAATATGTTTTGATTAGAAACTGAAGACATCTTTCTAAAAGAAGCTTTGCTATATTATAAAGCGTATACTTTCTTAAATGTTCACATATATTTTTCAATACATGGATTATATTTTAATTGCATCGACATTTCTACATCTTAAAAGTATGACTGTTATAGTCCATCAGGATCATTAACTAGCTAATTTCTTCAAAATAAAAATTTTCAACTTCAGTGAAACTTAAATCATAAAAGTAACTTCCATTTTGCTTCGAAGTTTTGAAAAAGTGTATTTAGTTGTTCTAATCTACTTACATACAGAACACACGAACTAAATCCATATCATGGATTTGACTTGGGCATTATGATTCAGTTTCTTAAATTTCAAAAAGATGCTTATAAGTATTTTATTTATATAATAAAGAAAATGTCATTAATGGTTAACACTTCCACTTCTTTTTTCCTGAAAATAAAAATAAAGTTCAAAAGAAAAAAGTCATAAAATAATAATAACTTCTCATGTCTAGAATAGAACTTCTAGCTGGATGAAATTAGCATCTCATCAATATTCATTATAATAATAGCGATATTCAATCATATAGACAGTATATGATATTAAAATGATTCACTGATACTTCATGAAAAACACTACCATAGACACCAAATTTCAATAGATAGATTTCCTTAGATAGATAGATTTCCTTTTAATGTTTCTTTATTTCCTCTTAAAACAGAATTCTTTTTATTCATATGCATTTCTGATTTGAAGTCCTGATAGTGATTTGCACTCTCTAATTGTCTTTAACAAAGATTTCAAATGACAAAAAGACAATAACCTCCAAAATCATCCACATATATATAATTCTCTTTGATAAGAAATAAGCACCTACGCTGTGCAGGTATTCTGTATCACCTTCAAAATTTGTCACAAAATTACCACCACGATAAAAAGGACATGGAAGCAGTAGGATATGGATTTTCACTGATTTGTGTTTTTACTGCACCAGTAGTAAAAAAAAAAAAAAAAAAAAAAATGTGAAACAAAATCAAAATCATAGTATGGTATTTTAGCTTAGTATAAACTCTTAATTAAATTCACACAAAAATTGTTCACATATAAAATAGTCCACTAGTTGGCCATATGACAACCTGAGACTTTCTGCTCAACACAATATGGCTAATACAATTAAGTTGACTTTAACCACATGGTCATTTAAAGAAGACAATTAGATTAGCCAGACACAAAACTTAAAAAAAGCAGCCTTGGGAATAACTTTTTTCCTAGAGCCATTATCAAAGCCTTACTGAACTGATTAACCATGCAAGAAAAGCAGCAGAAAGCTGAAGAAAGGGCACTAACATCACTACTTGGCTTACCTAAGAACTCATAAAAGTAAAAGACTCTAACCATTTTATTTTATTAGATCCTATTATATATAAATTCTGCTACTTTTCTGCAGTTGATTAACATTAATTATTCCATACTTTTCCTTTTTTCTACCGTCTTAAAAAAATCTTAATTCTAGCTTCATATTTATTTTTTAAAAACCACTAATTTGGACTGTGTCTATTGAGTTGCAAAACACCATTACCCCCAAATAAGGAATATAGGGAAGGATTCTAGAAGGATATTAAAACGCACAGAATTCTATAATACAATCGCCCCTGGTGACCATCAATCTCCCCAGATACTACTGCTCTACCTTCAAAGTGTATTTAATGGTCATAGGCCCATTGCCTTATGGGATCTGTAGTTTCTAAAAAAAAAAAAAAAAAAAAAAATGTGTGAGTGATAGTCACTGGCTTTTTTTTTTAAACAATGAATTTATAGTCTTAAATATGTTGCAAATATCATTCTACTTCATTTTATAGAGTTGATCAGTTTCAGCCTTGATATTCTAAAACTGCATACCCTATCATCCAAAATGAAAATGCATATATATGAATATGTACATATATATTACAAATTCCTTGGAAAATGATATCTATAATCTGTGTTTTATAATGTTGCAAAATAAGAATTATGGTTCTTAGAAGGAAAAAGCATGCCACATGTATCTATTTATGTGAAAATAATACTTCAAATATACATGAAAACTTTTCATTTGAATACACTGGAACTCTCTCTAGGCATTTCAACATATATCATGCATATTCACATCTTTATTTGGGCACCATTTTTTTCATGGTCATATCTTTATGTATTGATATATATTATCCTTCCTTATATTCAGGAATTCTAAAATTTCTTTGTGTAAATATCACTTTCAGGTATGCAATCTCAACATGTGCCACCAAATCCTTAAATAACTTCAACCCATATCATACCCATTTCGTGGCTAAAGAGTACTCAAAACCAAGTAGGTAATGCTTTCCCAAACCCATTCAGAAAAGAGGGAAAAAAAAAAACCATTTCCTCTGCACGGTATAAAGTTATTGGGTCCACAATCACTTCGCCTATATCCAATCTCCACCCATTTCCCTTGAGGGCACCTACCCTAGAGTTGTCATGGTGACGATGGTATACCAGAAGGCAGCAGGGATGCTGGTGAACTTGCTGGCCGAAGACCCCTTCTCTGCGTAGAACATGACTGTGGCAAAAATGATGATAGCCATGGTGAGCGAGAAGAGCAAGAAGCCCAATTCTGAGGCACAGCTCTTCAGCGTGTACCCCAGGATGCGCAGGCCTTGAGAGTGGCGGGAAAACTTAAAGATCCGGAAGACCCTGAAGACTCGGAGCGTGACAAAGGCTCCGCTGACATCCTCATTGTCTGTCATCACCAGCCCAATGTAATAAGGCAGGATGGCCACCACGTCGATGATGCTCATGACGCTACGCACGAAACGGTACCGACTGGGTGCTGCGGCCAGGCGAAGCAAGTACTCAACGGTGAAGATCATGACGCAGGCTGTGTCCAAGCAAAAGAAGGCCACTGCATACCGCTCCCCACAAGGCAGTTCCTTAATGTGACCCGGGCTAGACCCGCACGGCACGGTTTCTACCACATTAGCAATGACTGAGACGGCAATGAAGAAGCCCGTCACGTAGTAGAACACCAGGGCCATGGTGCTGGTGTGGGGGTTCTCAAACGCCCGCCAGACCCTCTGCCGCGCAGTCATGGTGGGCAGCGCGCTCTCTCCCGCGTTGTCGGTATCGGCGTCGTCCTGTAGACGCTCCGCGTTCTCCCGCCTGCGGTCCTTGTACTCCTCGTAACAACAGTCCCCGATAATCTCTGGGATGAGGCCAAAGAAGGCCAGCTCCTCGTCGTAAGCGGAGATGCACTCGTGGCGGGGATAGTGGAGCTTCCCAGTGCGGTAAAAATTCAAAATATGGCGGAAGATGTCTGGGTCACGGTCAAAAAAATACTGCTGCGTTTCCGGGTGGTAGAAAAAGTCCCTCTCCGAACTGCCCAGCAGAGTGTCTGGATAGCGTTCCAGGGTGTCCTGCCACGTCTGGAAACGCGTGCCGCTCACGTTGAGCACAATCAGAGCATCTTGAGTCCTTTTTCTCTCTTGCCTTGGGGGAGCCGGCATGGGCCCCGAGGCCACAGGCATCCACCCAATGGCTGCGGCCCGGGCAAAGGGCAGCCACGCGGCTACACCCGCCGCCATGGTTCCTTGAAGCGGAGGCAAGGAGGGCGATCAGGCGTCTACAGTGGGTCGGAGTAGCCACGCTCCCTCCCTTCTGCCGTCAAACACAGTACTGAGAAAGGGGGTCTGGAGGTACCAGTTCTATTCCAAGGTACTGCTCGTGGTGAAGTCACGGTTCTCGGGGAGGTAAGTTTCCCTCCAACACAGGGATGTGTAGTAGGAAACAAATAACGTGTATATACACACCGTCCTACGGATCACAGCCGGCAGAACCTAAGCAAAGCTCTTCCAGCAGCCGGACCAGGCCACTCCCGGCACAAGTAAGTGCACAGGTGACTTTACATGCGGCGATTTCTTCAAACAGGTGCTTTGATTTGTCCCCTGACACAGTCTGGATAATGTAGGGTCAGTAGGCGTCGTGCAGGATGCAGAAAACGAAGGGCAGTCACCCAGGGGTATTCTTTTGATGAATTAGGGGACCCTTCCACCTTGCCTTTTAGCTCTTTCAAGCCTTCTCTTTCCAAGTGGCCCTTCCCGCCAAAGGAGTCTCAGAAAGGCGACCTGTTGTCGTAGCTACCTAGATGCGGTCACAGCCGCTGCCCCATCGCCGCCTCCACTCCTCGGGCCGTGTTTGCAGAGATGGAGGTGCTGTGTGGTGGGCACGGTGGGGGGGGGGCGTGAATACAGATCCTCCTCCCCCACGTCTACAAGCACCCCCCGTATGTGCCGAAAGCGTCCGCCCAAGGGCCCCTTCACTCTCTTTTCAAGTTCAGCCCAGGTGCAGCGTGACAGTTACAGAAGCCGGGAGCTGGCAGCCGCCGCCGCCGCCGCCGCGGCCGCAGCCGCCGCCGCCTCCGCGCAGAACGCGCCGCGCTCGCGGTACATACCTGGCAAAGTGCGCGCCGGGGCTGAGTTGCATACAGACTTTCTGCTCGCCGTGCACCCGGAAAGGGAAAAGCAGAGGAAGCGGCTCCCGAGCCGCCGAATCCGAGGCGCCCAGAGGGCATACATAAAGCTCCGGCGAGCTCTTCTTCCCCTTCCCCCAACCCCCTGCGCTTCCCTCCTCCTCTTCACCTCCCCAAAGCCAGGCGCAGGCGAGCCGAGCAGCAGCAACAAGTTCAAAAGGTGCCGGAGAGGCGAGAACGGAGGGGACTGGCTCCTGGCAACTTACTGCGCCGCCGCGGCCGCCGGGGCGCGAGCGGGGCGCTGCGGGGCGGCGGGGCTGCGGGGCGGCCGGGCGGCGGGCCGGGCGGCCGGGCGGGCGGCGGCGGCGGCGGCGCGGCGGGGCCGGGGCCGGGGCCGGGGCCGGGGCCGGCGCGGGCAGTCGCGGCAGCGCAGAGGCAGGCGGCGCGCGGCGGCGCGGGGGCGCGGGAGGGCGGCTGGCTGCTTCCCCGCCAGTGGGTGGTCCCGCATCTCCCCCGGCTCCCCGCGCCGCTCTGCTCGTGCGATCAATAAATAAGGAGAAAATAAATAAATAACCGCGCGCACGCCCCGCCACGCAGGTGGTGGAAGGCGTCTCCCGCCTTTCCCTCGGCTTGACCTTTCTCCGCCCCCGCCCCCTCCGGCTCCTCTCGCCCCACCCCAGCCACCCACCAGCCCCGGCGCAGAATGTCACCGAGGGAGCGCATCCAGGTGGATCTGACGGGGAGGAGAGCAGCCCGGATGAACAAAGAGAACCTTCACGCGCTCGGCTGCGGTGGTTTGGTGGAGAAGAGGAGGAAGGGGGCCGGTGCCTGGCTGCTGCCTCCCTGGGACTCGGTTCACGGCGAGCGTGGGAAAAAATGAAGAAAAAAAAAAAAAAAAAGAGAAGGTGGGAAGGAGGGTGAGCGGAGCGGAACGCGCAGGAATTGGTTGTCTTCTGGGGGCTACTGGGTAGCAAGACCTGCAGAGCCCCGCGGCGGAATTTTTAAGTGTTTTTCCCTCTTTCTCTTTCTCTTTTTATTTGTTAAAACCAGATGTGAACGTTGCAGGAGCTAATATGTCATCTGTCCAACTTGCTGAAAAGTCAGACAGTCTCCACGGTCTGGGTCTTGCCACAACTCCTTTTCCTGTCCTTTGAGAATGACAGTAAGGATTTAGAATCCTTTTCTAAATGTCAGCGTCAAGGGGCGTGAGTATCTGTGAGTGTGCGTCCCTCTCCTCTCTGCGCATCTCTGCGCATCTCTAAAATGGTTAAAGCAGCTAAAGGTGTCCATGTGATGGCTAAGTGATGGGGTGAGAGACTAGGAAATTGTCGCGGCCAACCGTTTTTGTTTTTCGTGTACCCCGCCCCCCCCAACCCCCCGCGTCATTAGAGATCGTTCTTAAAACCGAACCTATACCACTTATAACCACTAGATGGCGGGAATGGAGAGAAGTTAAAACTACACCTAAGGTTCAGATGCTTTGCAAAGGTGAAGGATCAAAATGAAGTGACCCAACAGAAGATCACATCACAAAAATATCCTCAGTCTCCGCGTCTCCATTCACCTTTTTAGTATTTATAAGAGATATACTACTTCTGTTTAAGTCTGCATTTCCATGGCTATGGGAGGATGTGGAGAATCTCCTGTTGAAATGCTTTTGAAAATTAAATTTAAATTACTGAGTAACAGTGATTAAATAAAGGCCTTTAGAAATAGTGAGGCTTCATCTATACGCAATAGAGAAGTCTAATTTTTACCTAAAAGTTACCTTTTCAAGGCTTACTTTGTTCCTAGTTTGTAAAGCAAGTGGACTGTGATGTATAGTCTTGAATTGACTTTAAAGCCAGAGATCTTAGGGATGATGTGTTAACCTTAAAAATCTGAAATGGAACACCTCAAAGCAAAGATATTAACAAGAAATAGAATATACAGAAACTCACTAGGGAAGAAGAAAAACAAACCTTCTTCTGTGCAGGATTGTTTTTGTTTGTTTGTTATAGAGATGGAAAGGTATTTTTTGTTTACTTGTTTACTGGTAATCCCATTACTTGTTTACTAGGGAATCCCATGTTAGTAGTTAATAAAATCAGAGCTAATGCACCATGAAAGTTTGGAAACACAGAACTGAAAACACCTGCTGTTTATCCGTTTATATTAGTTGGGGTGAAAGATGCTTGTTAAACCTATATAGCCTGCATACGTGAAAAAAATTTAGCTAGAAATTTAAAAGGAGGCCACTACTTACCAATTACTATTAAAAAATTAATCCCGTTCTAATCCAGACAGTAAGGTACCAGCATGGCAGGTGTCTCTCAAGACTGAAGAGCCACAAATATTCAATTGATGCCAAACTGGCATGACCTCCCATAGAGATGGGGCAGGCGACCTAAATGGAGTCTTTAAAACTTCACTGAAGGAAACTGAACACTTACAAATATAAACATAGATGTATAACTCTACAAAAAACCCCAATAAGCAAGAATATAAAATCTGCAACTTTTTTTTTTTTTTTTAATGTAGTCTTCATGCCCAGCATGGAGCCCAACCCAGGGCTTGAGCTCATGACCTAGAGACCAAGATCCAAGCTGAGATCAAGAGTCAGACATCTAACCAACTGGAACACCCAGGTCCCCTAAAATCTACAATTTTTAAGAAGACTTTAAGATCTCTCCCCCACACTCCACAAGCTTCTTGATACAGTAGAAAGAATGTGAGCTTAGAAGGTAATCACACCTTGGGCATCTGGCTGGCTCAGTTGGTTAAGTGTCCGACTTCGACTTCAGGTCACGATCTCATGGTTCATGGGTTTGGGCCCCACACTGGGCTTTGTGCTGACAGCTCAGAGCCTGTAGCCTTTTTCAGATTCTGTGTGCCACCCCCACACCCCCGACTCTCTCTCTCTCTCTCTCTCTCTCTCTCACAAAAATAAACATTAAAATTAAAAAAAAAAAAAAGAAGAAGATAAACACATCTAGAATCTCATTCTACCCCCAAGAAATTACTCATAGGCTATTTCATCTTGCAAATTACTTAACTTCTGTTTAGAAATTGCAGATAACAGGGGCACCTGGGTGGCTCAGTTGATTAAGCATCTGCCTTGGCTCAAGTCATGATCTCACAGTTTGTGGGTTTGGGCCCCACATCAGGCTTTGTGCTGACAGCTCAGAGCCTGGAGCCTGGTTTGGATACTGTGTCTCCCTCTCTCTGCCTCTCCTCTGATCACACACTCTCTCTCAAAAATAAACATTAAAAAATAAATTTAGAAACTGCAGATAATAAAACTTAACTTTTTAGGCCTATTGTGAGGATTAAATGGGATAATACTTCTGAACATCAAAGTTGAACTTGGTACACACAAATGGTACTCAGTATCAATTCCTTTTTACTTTAATGACTCATGGAAATGCAAATTATTTCATCTAGCCTGTATTTGAAATTCTCACAGATAGTTTTACTATGTTTACTCTTGCTTCTGAGTTCAAAAATTCCCTTGTTGTGGTATACTGGTGACTCTGATATTTTAGACTTCATTCATGCATTGAAAGACTATGTGAAGAGTATATATACAACATCCAGCTGAACATTCTCTAAGGTTCTCTTGCCCGGGGATTCCTGTTCTTCTTTGTATTCTCACTTTATATACTCTGCTTGCTTGATGGAAAATAAACTCAGCAAGATCAAAATTGAATTCACCACTTCTTTTCTTCATCTACTCAGTTTTATCTCCTGATGAATAAAGCCTAAGGTAGAAACCTGGTGGTCACTCACAGACCCTGTCCTGTTCTTTACTACTTCCCCCAGCCCCCCAAAAACAAAACCACACACACTCATCTAATTCAATAATATGGTATAGTCTACCCTCATTACCCATCTATCTTTATCCTGCACCCACAGTGATTTTTAAATTTTTTAAATGTTTTATTTATTTTTAAAGGAGAGAGAGAGAATACAAGCAGGGAAGGGGCAGACAGAGAGGGAGACACAGAATCCAAAGAAGGCTCCTGGCTCTGAGTTGTCAGCACAGAGCCTGACACGGGGCTCCAACTCACAAACCACAAGGTCATGACCTGAGCCGAAGTCGGATGCTTAACCAACTGAGCTACCCAAGCGCCCATCTACAGTGTTTTTTAAAAAATTATTTTGAGATAATTATTGATTCACATGCAGTTATGAGAAATAAGAGATTCCTTATACTAATCAACCTATTTCCCCCAGAGGTAACATTTTGCATATTACAGTACAATATCACAACCAGGAAGTTGACATTGATGCAATCCACTGACATTCAGATTTCACCAGGTTTACATACACTAATTTTTGCATGTTTATATTTTGTTCTAATTTTATCACACTTACAGATTTGTCCAACCACCATCACAGTAAACACATAGAAGATTTCCATGATAAGGGTCCCCTTTAATAGACACAACTGTCTCCTGCCCTCTTCCCTTCCCTATCCCTTGTCAGCCATTGATCTCTTCTCCTTTATAGGTTATCAATTCAAGAATATTACATAGAAGGAGTAATGCAATATCGATTATTGAGATTGTCTCACTTTACTCAGTAGAATTAGTTGAGATCCATCCACATTGTTACATATGTCAACAATTCTGTTTTTTATTGCTGACTAGTACCTCACTTTGATTAAGCATTCACCCATGGAAGGGCATTTGGACAGATTGTAGTTTTGGTCTTTTATCAATAAAGTTACTATGAACATTCATGTACAGATTATTGTGTGAACATAAATTTTCATTTCTTTGAGATAAATACCCAAGAGTGCAATTGGTAGGTTGTATGGTAGGTATATGTTTAGTGTTGTGAGAAGCTGCAGTAATCTTTTCAGGAATGGCTATCTGTCCTACCAAGAAACTATATGCTACTTGGTTCCTTCTCAGCATTTGGCATTATCACTTTTGTTTTGTTTTGTTTTAGCCTTTCTGATAGTGTGTTGTGACATCTCACTGTGGTTTTAATTAGCATTTCCCTAATGGCTAATTTTGTTGAACATTTCTTTATGCACAAATTTACCACCTGTATATTCTTCAGCAGAATACATGTTCCTATCTTTGCTCATTTTTTAATTGAATTTGAGTCATTTGGGTTGGTGTGTTTTTTTTGTTTGTTTTTTGTTTTTTAACTGTTGACTTTTTGAGAGCTCTTTATGTATTCTAAATAATGGTCCTTTGTCAGATATGTCCGTTGCAAATATTTTTTCCAAGTTTTAGCTTGTCTTCTTTTCATCCACCTCATAGGATTTTTTTTTTTTTTTTGCAAAGCCAAAGTGTTTAATTCTGATGAGGTCCAATTTGTCAGTTCTTTCTTTTATGGATCATGGTGTGGGTGTCAAATATAATAACTCTGCCTACCTCTTCATCCCAAAGATTTTGCCTGTTATTTTTTCTAAATGTTTTGTATCTTACATTTTAAATATAAGTCCACGATTTATTTTAAGTTAATCTTTGTATAAGGAATGAGGCTTAGGTCAAGGACCATTTTATTTTTTGGCAGATGGATATCCAGTTGTTTTGCACCATTTGTTGAAAAGTCTAGCCCGCTTATATTGAATTGCTTTTGCACTTTTGTCAAAAATCAGTTGGGTATATTTTGGTGTTCTGTTTTTAGGTTCTCTATTTTTTGTTCCAGTGATGTTGTCTATCTCTTTAATAAAATCATACTTTCTTGATTACTGATGTCGTATAGTAACACTTAACATCAATTAAAGTTATTCCTTCCACTTTATTATTCTTTTTCAAAACTGATTTAGCTATTCTAAGTCCTTGTCTTTCTATATATGTTTTAGAATACACATATCCATGTCTACAAAAAATCCTGCTGGGGTTTAAATCGATATTCTGCTACACCTATCACTCAATTTGGGGGGAATGGACATGTTTACTATTCTGAGTCTTTGAATCCATGATCACAGTATGTCTCTCCATCTATTTAGCTCTTTTTAAAAATTTATTTTATCAGCACTTTGCAATTTTCAGGATACAGATTTCATACATGTTTTATTAGATGTATACTAAGTATTTCATTTTCTTTGGAGCATTTATATAGTATTATGTGTTTTTTTAAAATCTTGGTTTCCTTATGCTCAGTTTTAAAATACAGAAATACTATTGGTTTTTGTGTATGGATCATGTACCTTCAATTTTGTTGAACTTCCTTATTAGTTCTTAGATTTTTCTAGCAAACAATCATGTCACTTAAAGATAGGGCCAGTTTTATTTCTTCCTTTGGAATCTGTATGCATTTTATTGACACTATGTTTTTAAAAAATGCACTTACAATCACATCACTATCCCTTTCGATAGTCTTACATCTTTTTTAGAAATCAGTCCTCAGCAGACCCTTAAGGATCTCAATTTCCTGTGGCCTTTAAGCCTCATCTCATGCTGTCTTGATATTAGCTTACCTCTCTTATTGAACTATTTTAGTTTGCAGAATTTGGTGTGTTTTATCTTGATTCTGGGTCTTGGTTCACACATCTCTTTCTCAGAGCCCTCAAGTACTCAGCTTTAGTCCCAATCACTAGGAACCACTGCCTAACCTCTTCTAAATTATGTCCATCTCACATGCTCCATCAGAGACCAGAATAGCTTAGAAGAGATGTGCGTATTTTCATTTTCTTAGCCAATAGACTATAACCTCTTTGAGAGAAAACAATGGTCTTTTCACTCTATCTCCTTGGGATCTATCATCATACTTGGCACATAGTAGAAATAAAGCAAATATTTGTTAAAGGTCTGGATGCTCTTATTAGATAGGTAATATGAACTTTTTTCCCCATTATAGATTACTATTGTAACTTCAAAGAGAACCAAGCTGATTTATCTACCAAGATGTACAATGGAAAACAAATTATCTTAACAATGAGACAAATGATCCACATTTGTATAACTGGGTAAAAATGCTTTCTTGATATACTTATCATAATTGGTTCTCATTTTATCCAAAAGGGAACAAAATTCAAGAAGGTTAAAATATTTCCCAAGATTATTTCATATAACTAAGTGGCAGAAGCTGACTCATTCCGAGGGCTTCTGACCCTAACTCACATATTCTTTTAGATCTATAAACATACCAATATCTGCAATAGCAGATGTCTTTGTTGATCTGCTGTTTTCCATACTGGTGATATATCTGCAGACAGATTCATCCCCCGGCACATCTTTGAGAGATCTCTGGCCAGGGCAGGAAATCAGTCTATGGTCATGGAGAAGGGGAGTACTTCATCCATTCACCCCATTATTGAACCAGTTATGCTAAATGCCCAGCATGATAAACAAGTTTTAATATTTCAATTATATATTTCATATAAGACAAATTTAGTATTTCTAACTACATTCTTAGAACCTCCTGTAAGACAACTATTTCTAAAAGTCTGTATTAGGTTATTTTATTTTTACCTATTTTTTAAAATTTAGATATAATTGAAATATAACACTGTATTAGTTTATATATATAGAATAATGATTTGATGTATGTATATATTGCTAATTGATTACTACAATAAATTTAGTTAAAGCCCATCACTACACATAATGACACATTTTTTTCTTGTGATGAGAACTTTTAAGATCTACTTTCTTAATAATTCAGCACCGTATATTTGAAGGTTGCTAACTATAGTTATCATGCTGTGTATTACATCCCCATAGTAAGTATACCACATAACTGGAAGTTTGTATCTTTTAAACACTTCAACCTATTTCCTAATAACCCTTTATTATGTTTTTTAAAACACAGTATCTTCTTTATTAAAGAAAAAATCCTACGTTGAGAAATCAATCAACTTGTGAAATGAACATAACTTTTATCCAGTAATTGAAATTATATGCATTAAATCTTAAATTCTAGGAGCTTCAAATTTTTTTTGTAAAATAACATATTTGTTTATACTGTTAAATATTAAGAAAAAATCAACATTTTCACCCTAGCATATTTGATCACAAATTGTAAACAAAGAAATATATAGTTTATTTCTTTTCACTTTCTAGGTTCCATATTATTTTGAGTGTGGCAAATGTACTTTATCCAAAGGTAATTTTGGTTTGGTTTGGATTCTCTATTTTTTTGAAAAAGTACACAAGCTGTCCCTTTTTAATTCATTTTGTTCCCCCAGGGAAATAAAAATAAAACCTGACATACTAGTTAAGATATGGAGGACATTACAAAGTCACAGCATAGTTAAGGCTAGATAAACGCTTAAAACATACTTGAGATCTCAAATACCTCACAGTATTCCTAGAATGTGGTCATCAGGGAAAGGGCAAGGACCCTGGGTCTTTTTTTGGACTACTATTAAAAAGATAGGTTGGCAACCTGTGCTTAACTTTTTTTTAACTTCCTTTTCCCCTTTATTAATACTGCAAAGTCCTTTTCAAAGTCCTCTTCAAAGAATCTTCCCCTTTTTAAGTTTCAGACCTTGAACATCTCCTATTAAAAATAACCCATTTTCAGGGACTTTATTCCTCATATACAGAACATCTTAAATATATTTTTACAATGAAATGAACTTGACTTTCTAAGTTCCCACAATGCTGTTCTGAGCCTCTGTCACATTCCATGTGGTTGGAACTCTGTCAGCTAAACACATTTTGTAAATAAAAGCACAAAATCTAACCATCATGTTACAGCTTCACTTCTGCCTCATGGCATGGCTGTCATTATGAAGAAGCAGAGTGGTTATTTTTAATATAAAGAATATATTTTTGTCGTTAAAATTTTCATGAAATTACAGATGGTAATGCACATGTTGTTCCTATGATCTAACAAGGCAGGGGACAAATTAGAGGGAAAAGTCCCTTTGAAACACATTGTTATTATCAACCACCTACAACATGCAAAGCATGAAGTTGGACATGAGCATGACCCAAGTTATTCAAGATCAACGGCTCTCAGGGAGTTTGACACCTGGGATGAAAATAAGAAAAAGCATGGTAATCTCTTTTAATCCAAAAGCAACCTTGCTTGTGAGTTTCATTTCAGAATATTTTCCCTAAGTGTTTTGTCCTTAGACACTATTTATTTGTTAGAAATGGAAACAAAGGGAAGATAAGAGGGACCATATAAATTTGCTTCTTGGACTCATTATCATATTTATAACTTTGAGATTAATTACTGTGAAATAATTGCAGTGCCATAAACTCGGAATTGTGACCAAACAGGAAAGCAGCAGCGAGAGTTCCAAAGAAATAAAATCCTGCTTTTTCTAAAACTGGAAAAAAGTAAATTCTTGCACATGCTACTAATGTTGGCAAAAAAGATAAATTACTCCAAATAGTTTATGGTCATTGAAAATCTTGAAGTCTATAAAGTTTTCATCATTTAAGAAGCCACATTCTGTGAGAAAATTGGCAATTAATTTGCTTGTTTACTTTCTTTAAAACTGCTTGATATGCTCTAGCAAGTCACTTTGAATCACAAGTATATTTGCATCATTATTTCTATACATAATTACGTCGTTGGCTTTAATAAATCACTCAAAGTAGTGGACTGTACAAAAAAGCAGAACAATACAATACTTTAAAATATTTGGTTAATAGAAGATCCCTGCATTACCCCACTTTTAGAAATTGATATTATGTAAATCTTGCTTGTTTACAATTTAACCTGCATTGGATTTTAATTTAAATAAAGAAAATTATTTAATAGAGGGTTATTAAACAGGTTTTACATTACAGCTGTTCCAGTCCCTCAGGTAAATACTTATTGAGAGAGCTTAATAAGGTTTGTTCTACTTATTTATGTTTAAATTCTTTTTCTTCTCCTCTCCTGTGAAAGCTTTGTGGGCCAGAACTCCCACTGACTTTAAAAAGAGTCCTATGCATATAGATTTGGGAACAGTAACATGCTTGGAATGCTTACCAAGTGACTGCATTTGATCTTTTAGTCTATATGTGCCTAATTTTCTACATCACTTCTTTTTGGGAAACACAAATTGTACTATGAATAAATAAATTTGGAAAGCTCAACTTTTTTACCCTAGCAAAGAATTCACAGTAAGAAGGGGATATATGGAATTATAGAAACATTTTAAACGTGTAAAACATTTAATAACATTCATTCATTCATTCATTCATTCATTCATAGGACAAACAAGGAATGGCAGAGGGAGAGGGAGAGAGAGAACCTTTGTTAAGTAGGCTCCCGCCCAGCACGGAGCCTGATGCAGGGCTCGATCTCACAACCATGAGATCACAACCTGAGCCAAAATTAAGAGTCAGATGCTTAACTGACTGAGCCACCCAGGCATCCCTATAACATATAAACACTTAAAACATCTGAAATATGGAAAGAGAAGTTTGGACAATGTGTGATATGAGGTGGAGATACTCTAGGGTGAGCAAGTATTGTTTATATGGAAAAATAAATTGTGAATTTATACAGGAAAGAAGTTGGAAAAGGTATTCTAACACTGCTGCTACTCCCTCAGACTCTATTTCTATAACTGATTTAAAGAGGAAATAACAAATATGCTTTATTTTATGATAGCCATGTGTAAGAGAAAGCTAAAAGAGAAGAAACTGATGGGAAAAAAAGTCTACTCCAAATAAAGGGTATAATAAAAAAGCAAATGAAGGATGGACATAATAAGACAGCTTATGATGAAAAAAAAAAAGTAGCATCTGTTGATTATTTGACAGTGGAGTCTAGGGAGATAGAAAATATAGGGAGAAAGCGAGGATAAAAAACAGGAAAGTCCAAGGAAACATTTGGGAAAGAAGGTGCTACCTTCCATACTGGCTTGCTAAGACAGACGTTGCAGTAAGTTTTATATGCAGGATATAGAATGGTTTATTGGAACACCTGAGTTTACAGTTCCCCATCATCTGGAAATTTGGGGTTTTTTTTATATTAAACATTTGGACATTAGTATCCTGTTCCCAATCTCCAAGTTCACTTATAGTTTTCTTAGATACAATAAATTAATCTTGACAGGGAGAAAATGAAAACCTTTGAGAACCTGAAAGAAAGAAGGAGCAATAATGCCTTTCACTGGTGCTCATATTCTATTTACTTAATAGCTTCTCTCTCCCTAACAGAGGAATATATTGTCATCAAAATAACCAGTGGACTATTTGATTAAAACATTTAAAAATTATTTGTAATTCTCCTATGCACATATATTAGGACCACAAAGAATAGCAACATGTATGTAGTCTATTAAATTGTAAATATCTAATTTAAATACTATGTAAATTTCTTTGTTTCTTTTTTCTCTTTATTTCCTTCTTTCTATGCCTGTCTCTGTTTCTGTTTTCCTATTTGTCTCTCTCTCTCTTAAGAACCATGAGTTTATCCTGTTTCTCCCAACCCAAATTTATTATTTCCCTTTCTATAGTTGTAGTACCTTTCTGACACTGCAAGTCCTGTACTAATCATCATCCTACATATGTTCACTTATTTTACTGATCCTCTTTTATGCAGCAGGTCTCCCATGGCTGCCACTCTTCACTATACTTACCCACCAATACTTCCCGTGGGACACTGCTGTCGCTGTCCACCAATGTGTGGTCACCCCTCCTTCCTTCCCCAATATCCAAAATCCCGCCTTGGGCCTATGCCTGTTTGGCTGAGCCCATCACCCCTCTAGGCTCTGACATGACATCTGGGTTGCCTCCCCACAGGGATGTGTTCCTCATCATACTTGGGCTTCAGCATCTTGTGCTATTCTACTCTTACCCTGTGCTGTTCTGTCCCTACTTCAGTATCCCACACAGTTCTGAAGCCCTGCCTTAGTCCACCACAACCCAACCCACTTCCTTTCCACCTCACATGCGAACACATACTTTGCCCAGCCTTACTTAATGATATTAGGTATACCTTGTTCAGGAAAGAAGAGATTGGGAAAAGCGGTGAGCTATATAGATTTTTAACCTTAAAGAAAAGGGACTTGATTCATTATTTTAAGTTTTAACAAGAGTTTTCTAAGTGCCTAGTATTATCCAAGGGTGTGTGTGTGGGGGGGGGGATGCAAAAAGGCAATTTTATTAAAGCATGGGGACAGGACCCATGGGCAGGAAGAGCTGTACTGGGGTGCTGACAGATAGCTCATTATTTTTTTTAAGATAATTTCTCATAAAGTTGGCTAACATACAGTGTATCCAAGTTTCATGTAAAAAGGTATCAGGTATAATATGAGAGAGAAGCTAAATATACTGATAATGGTACTCCAAAGTAGAAACTGCTATGAGATATGTAGGCATGGGGTCACTGAAGATCAGCAGCTATCACAGAAATCAAGAGACAGAATCCTTAGGGGGCTGTTTTGTGCAGGTGGGGGAAAAAAAAAAGTTACCATAGCAGGCCTGAGGCTGCTATCTTTAGAAGGATCTGCTTAGGGGCACCTGGGTGGCTTAGTCAGTTAAGCGTCCGACTTTCCGCTGAGGTCATGATCTCGCGGTTCGTGGGTTCGAGCCCCACATCGGGCTCTGTGCTGACTGCTAGCTCAGAGCCTGGAGCTTGTTTCAGAGTCTGTGACTCCCTCTCTCTCTGACCCTCCCCTGCTCACACTCGCTCTCTCTCTCTCCCTCTCTCTCTCTCTCTCCCTCCTAGAAATTAAAAACAGAAACAAAAACAAAAACCACATTAATAGAAGTATCTGCTTGAACGATTGACCCTTGGCTGGCATCTGGAAACTTGGGCCCCCATAGTTAACTGATGAAAGTTCACTCTGCCTAGATTATGCAAATAATAAGCTTTATGCTAAATACCTTCTTCCCTTCTGGAAGTCCGGAGTTCATACATGCCAGGCAGAGGGTTTCTGCATCATCTGCTCCCAACTAGGTGTCTAATGGACTTCCCTGGGCAGAAATGTTGCACACAAATCACTGCATTTCTTTACTGGAAGAAGAGGACACCCTGTGTGACAGCTCATGGGAGGGAGAGAGCATAAGAAAACCAACACATGAATTCCTCCAGACACTGTGCCTCTTTTGCATATGATCCAGCCATGTGTCCTCACTACATCACTGTAATAAGTCTTTGTGGTAAGTACACCTATGTGCTGACTCCTATGAGTCTTTCTAGCCAATCTCTGAAAGTGGGAGTGGTCCTGGGGACATCAAACACACTCCTGAACTGAGTTCTACCTCCACTAAGCCAACTTTGTCAACTGAAATTGCATTTAGGGCATTTCTGGGCAGAAGAAACACCTTAAACAAAACGTAAGTGGGAATCAACATGTCATTGAATAGGAGGACCTATAACTAATTCATTGTTACCTCAGCAGTAAGTTCAAGAAAAGCCATATCCAAAAATATAAGAGAAGGCAGATTTCAAAATATCTTCTATTAAATATTACTTAATAGTTTAGGAAGTTTTCAGAATGCAGAATAACTAAAATTAAATGTTTCAATGGATATCTTGGACAGAGAAAGAATGATAGGTTTTTATCCTGATTATGAACACCTTTGAGTAAAATTATATGCACTATTATCAGTAAATTATTAACACTCTGGATAGTTATTAACCAATTAGCTATTTGGTATTTTATATTTTCAAAAACAGAATCACATAGAAATTCTCTTCAACTCAGTAATAACTTTCTTGCAATAGACTATGATACACTTTTCTCCTATTCATAAATTCTGATAAATATCAGAAGAGGCAATAAATTTGACATTCTTTACTCAGTGATATTAGCATTTTGTTTGATATGTTTTGGGGTGTTTGTCAGTTTTAGAACCACCTTATAAGTTTCAAAATATAATACATCTGCAAAATGAAATTTATCACTTATGTATTATATGCAATATGAAATACTCTGTCAACAACTTAAAATACAGTGTCCGTAAAATACAGTGTCTGTATGGATGAGGCTGTTAAACATTTGCCTTTGAAAAACAAGGCTATTCATCTTCATTTTTTGCTAGACCACCTTGGGAAAACACATTAAGAGCAGTCGTGTTGATCTAAATACTTCTGTGATTGGGTTTTGGTGGTGTTATTTTAATTATTATTATTTTTTAATTTCTCATAGGAGATAATTTTGAAGTGAAATTGGACTAACTCTGCAATTTCACATTAACCATAGAGTATTTCTAGTTTTAAAAAGACAGATCTGTCTTTTAACAAATTTTAAGGTATTTACCACATAGATAATTATTTGAATAAAATAAAACACAAAATATTATTTTGATAAAATTATATATAATTTCATAAACATTTCTTTTTGTTCAACATGCATTTCTATAAATAGGGCAATATCCTTTTTAAAATATTAATTAATTTATTTTTTAGGGAGAGAGAAAACAAGCAGGCGAGGGGGAGGGAGAGAATCCTAAGCAGGCTCTACACTGTCATCACAGAGCCTGATGTGGGGCTTAAACTCACAAACCATGAGATCATGACCTGAGCCAAAATCAAGAGTTGGATGCTTAACCAACTGAGCCCCAATAGGGCAATATTCTGATAATTTAATACATTCAAGTTTAAAAAATATTTAAATTACAGAACTTCCTTTGAATTTACTCAGCCAGTGACTATAAATGACAATATTCAAGGAATGGTTTTGGCATTTTTTAGAACATATTTGAATAATTTTGTGGGAGGTTTCTAAGATTCATCATAGATAATTTTACGTTACAGAAATATAAAATGGCTAATAGTATCATATTCAGTGACTTTTTACTCAATAACTTTTCTCGCACTGACTTTTATGTGCTCTGCCTATTTAATTTTCCTTCTTGTCAATCACACTTGGAATGAGCTGTGCATCACAATGCAGAGTAAATAATAAAACATGTTTCTTAGTTATGGACTTTTTCCCCAAAGCCATATGTATTGCTTAGAGAGAATATGCTTTGCTTCCACTCAGTAAGATGGAAAACACATGGCTGAATCTGAATCTCTGGATTGATGTTGTCTTCAGGGACCTTTTCATCTAGGAGAAAGAAAGACACGCCTACTTTGCTGCCTATATTTTAAGTGAAGAAATCAGAAGGATCATTGCTTTGGGGAAGATAAAATAGCACATTTTAAATCAAAATTACATGTTTGAAAGAACACATGAAAATACAGTTTTGAGATATTTAAATCAATTCCTATATATCAGGAACTAGTAAAAAAATAAATCAAACACAGACTGCTAAATCAAAACTTGGTAGGTAAAACTTAGCAATATTGTTGAGGGTCAACATAAGTAATATATATCTGAAATGAAACATGAATTGAATGTGGCATAATGGTATGTGTAACATTCTGAGAGTCTCATAGCTTTAAATGTACAAAAATGGTTTTTGCTAATTCTTACATATACTAACATTTACATAAATTTGGGTAACACTCTGACAAATTTCAATTTGCAAACACTTTTGATTGCGTATGTTTTTCAAAAGCTTTCATTATCCTTTATTGTCTTTTATTTGTATATATCTCCTTACAAATTCATTATTACTTTATGTACTGAATATATATGGGCCAACCCCTGTACTAAGGACCAAAAAGACAGAAGCGAACCAAACATAGCAGAGATACTGCTCCAGAAGTCACGTTTGCATTATAAAGAAATACTCTATACTGCAGGATATAGCTCTTATTAATGCTTAGCTCAGGTTACAATCGCTTCTTACCGAACAACCTTGGGTCACCGACCTGGGTGGCTTAGTTGGTTAAGTGTCTGACTCTTAGTTTAGGCTCAGGTCATGATCTCACAGCCATGATTTCAAGCCACCTGTTGCGTTGTGCTCTGTGCTGACAGCGCAGAGCCTGCTTGGGATTCTCTCTCTCTCTCTCTCTCTCTCTCTCTCTCCTCTCTGTCTCTCTTTCTGTCTCTCTTTCTCTCCCTCTCTCTCTGCCCCTCCACTGCTCGCTCACTCTCACACACACACACACACACACACTCGCATACACATACTCTCTCTCTCTCAAAATAAGTAAATAAACTAAAAAAAAAAATACACCTCGATACTGCGAGGCCTCAAGCAACAACAATCATTTCATTTTGGTTGTAAATGTGTAACGCGGTTAAGGCTTGGGAAGGAAGCCTCATCTCTAAGCCATGTGACATAAACTCACATGGCTAACAATCGGTGCTAGTTGTTGGATGGAGGCTCAGACAGAACTGAGGGCATGTGGCCTCAGTTCCTGGCTATGTAGAGCTCTCCACACAGCCAAGTCTTCCTCACATCATGTTGGCTGGGTTCCAGAGGAAGGTATCCACAGCGAGAGCAAGGCAGCTCTACCACTTCCATGACTAACCTCGATCATCACATCTACTCCCTTATTGCCCCCAGGGGTCCACCCAAGGTCAAGAGGAGTGGACACAGACTCCACCCTATGAAGGGAGAGAGACAAGATTCTAGAAGATCAAGTGGGACCTGAAATATTGTAGCAGCCATTTTTGAAAAACATACTCTATCACAATTAAAATGAATGAGAAAAATATTACCATATATCTGAAGCATAAACTATCATATTTATCAAATAATAAATGACACATGCTAGAGACTTTGAATTTTTTTAAACAAAGGTTCATATTAAAGTACCCTTTATCAGCAAGGTGTGGTTACAGTAAGTTCTCAGAACTCCATACTCAAAGCCTTATTAATACACTATGGTACAACTAGGTATATACTTTTTTTCTAGTGTTCTGCTTTAGTCATTGAAATGATGTTGTTTAAATATAGTAATACTCTATATGACCAATAGTTTGTTCTTAGTAGCAATAACTTCAGTAAATCAACTTGAAAGTTAGATATTATAATAAAACACTTCATAATCAAAATTATAATAAAGTAAATATGAAAGAGTGTACATGAAGATATTTGAGAAGAGAGAATTCTCACATTTATGAATGGGACTTAAAGGCATGTTTATCTTTTGTATATAGATATGAGTAAAGATGAATAAAAATCATAGACTAGGGATTCTGTGTTATTTGTATCACAGATATGACTTGGCAGCATCTTATCATTTGGAAATAACATTATGGAATAGGTTAAGTATGAATCAATTATTATTCTTTTCAATAATATTTATCAAGTGTTTATGATAAAAGATTGTCACAGATTGTCAAACATGTCAAAGTTCCTAACCTCAAGGATCCTTTAAGATAGTAAATGTAGCAAAGAAAATAAAAGCTAAAATAGAAGGAGTAGGCAATATGGAATATGGAAGCCAAGGAGGATAAATCAATTCTGACCTAGGTGGAATGATGAAGAGAATCAAAATGATGTATGAGGATGTGTGAGTGATTTAACAAAATGGTCATTTTTGGATAATGAGGTAGAAAGTTTGCATGACAAAAAAAAAAAGTGGGACTTTTCCCCAAAGTAACAGTGTGAACATTGGCTGTATGAGAAAGTTTGATTTAATGGGGTAAAATAGGAATTTAAATGGAAATACTTATAACATTTTCTGTGTTGAGTCAACAAAAGTTAACTAGCTACATTTTAAGTAAAGACAAAGTACTTTTAAAAAGATATAGGGGTACCTGAGTGGCTTAGTCGGTTAAGCATCTGACTCTTGATTTCAATTCAGGTCATAATCTCATGGTTCGTGGGTTTGAGCTCTGCATCAGGCTCTGTGCTTTCAGTATGGAGCCTGCTTGGGATTCTTTCTTTCTGCTCCTCCCCAACTCCCGCTGCCTCTGTCTGTCTCAAAATAAATAAATAAACTTTAAAAAGGGGTATAAAGTTACTCTCAAATCTGTCCATTGCTTTTCATTCCTATTCCTTCTGTAAATTTTCTTCCATGTGGCTTATGACCATAATCTCCTAACTAGAGATTCTGCAACAGATTCTCTTTCCACCCAGGCATGATCTACAATGATAGATTGGAAATTAAAAATTACACAGAAAGAAAAACATTCACTTCACTCCTCTGCTGAATTCTTGAAGAGCTCATAATTATCTGGAGCATAAAGTTACAATGCTCTCTGCAATGGTCCCATTTCATTTCCTGCAGTCTGCTCATCTCCCTCCCCTCCCCATAACCCCAAAATGGTTACCAACATATACATACTGTAATAGAGCCATGTCAGAATGCTTGTAAATTTCAAGATTTCTATTTATGTCTTTGTGAATGTTGTGTCTGTATCCTCTGATTTAAATGCTATTTCTCCCCTTCTCTATCTGGCAACTTCTTACTCAAATACATCCTACTCTTTAAAATTTTTCTTCAAAGCCATAAGTTGCATGCTTCCTCTTCTTTACTCCCATAGAACTTATGGGATAATACTTATATTATCTGTATAATAATATCTATCACATTTCAAAATCTGCAAGGATGGAATGGTATCCAATCATCTTCACATCTGCCTTGAAAAACCCATAGCTGGTGCTATATTCTGACCCTAAATACAGTGATTTTTACTGCTCCATTCCACATTACATCTTGAGAAAAGGAAACCATGAGAAGCATTTACCAAGTTACTAACCATAATTTAAAACATGCTAAGTTATGAAAAGATAATAAAACACCACCTTAAAAGAACTTTTACTCTATCCATCATTTTAGAGGCATGTTTATAGGCATAGATATTAATGAGAGATTGCAGAATTGATTGAAGGAACTAAATAGCAGTATAAAAATATTTGCCAGTATAAATTTAAAGCTAACATTTCTTGCATATGGATTTCTGCTATATAATTACCATATTACTTGGAATTGGTGTCAGGATTTAGGTACATGGTAATGCTATATTTTCCCAAATTCATTAGACTACATGTACCTCTCCTTCCTCAATACTTTGGTGGCATTAATCCTATCTGTGAATAGAGTATTGTTAGTAGATTGCCATTTATAGTCAAGAAAATGTATTTTATAAAAGGCAAATATAATTTGACTTCAAGTCACAAGCTACAAAGTGTCTAGACTCTACACAGATCTATTCTCTCATCAATTTCAGTTTACAAAACATGCTCATCATTGAATTTTTATGTCTAGGCAAACTTTTATAATCTTTAGAAGGATTACATTAAGCTGTTGAGCCTATTCATACGTATAGTCAACAGGGATATCTCCCTCCACATGCGAGTTTATACTGATTTGAACAAAATAAAAAATCTGCAAACAATTTACAATGCCCAAATGGCCATGTTAGAGTCTGAATAACTGAACAAATGGATATTATACAAGTCATAAATGTAGATTTAAAAAATATGTGACAACAAAATCATGATTAATGCTCAATTTAGCAAAGATTTTTGAATTGGATATATAAACAGATACAGCAGATTACAAGCCATCCAATCCAACAAGGTCAATTTAATGTGTGTATCATTAAGCTGGGCATCACAAATAAACTGTCTGGATGACATATGAAAGAGTGAAGGTAGCCAGCACCACACACAGTGTGGTTCTCACTTTTATGGGATGAAAAGCTGGATATGTTCTGCTTTCATTCCTGAATTATTTTCTGACGGAGTAGCAGTAAAACATGTCTGAGTTTTGACTTTTACAATAATGTGAAAACACTTCTAAGAAGAAGAAATGTGAGCATTAAAAATACTATGGTGTCTTTAAATTGATGGAAATAAGGTAAAAGTTATTGCATTCTATTGGAAATTGAATAACAATTATATGACTGTCTAGTCTAGACTCTATTGCCATAGTTACTGCCTCATATATACAATATGATGTCCCATTTAAATATATCTTATGAGTAGTACATATTTTATTTTATTATTTTTAAAAATTTATTTATTTATTTTGAGAGATGGAGAGAAAGAAAACAAGTGAAGGAGGGGCAGAGAGAGAGAGGGAGAGAGAGAATTCCAAGCAGACTCCATGCTGTCTGCTCAGAGCCTGATGTGGGGCTCAACCCCACAAACTGTGAGATCATGACCTAAGCCAAAATCAAGAATCAGATGTTCAACCACTGTCCCACCCAGACACCTTGAGATAGTGTATATTTTAAATTTTCATTTTTGAGAGAGAGAGAGAGAGAACTAGAATGAGTGGGGGAGGGACAGAGAGAGGGAGGGACAGAAAATCTGAGGCAGGCTCTGCACTGTCAGCCTGATGGAGGGCTCGAACCCACAAACTGTGAGATCATGACCTGAGCTGAAGTAGGACGCTTAACCTACAGAGCCACCCAGGTGCCCCGAGTAGTGTATATTTTAATGAGTAGCCAAAATCAAACTGGAATACCAGCATCACCCAAAAATATGCCCAATGTCCCTTCCCAGTCAATCAACCTTCAATCAACCGTAGGCAATCACTCCTCAGTTTGTTTGTTTTCTTTATGAATTTAGTTTTCTCCTTTCTAGAGTTTCATATAAAAACAAACATAGGCTATATACTTTATGTCTCAATAGAATGGTTTGTTTACAAGTCTATTCGGGACATATACAATACTTTATCTCCCTAGGTAAATATCTAGGATTGAAATTGCTAGGTTTTATATATATATGTAAATATATTTAGTTATTAATAAACAGCTAAAAAAGTTTTGGAAGGTGGTTGTAGAATTTATATTTCCTTCAGCAAGGAATCTCACCAACAGTCAGCATGGTCGATCTTTACAAATTAGGGTATTTTAATACCATGTGTGTAGCAATATCTAATTGCAAATTTAATTTATATTTTCCTGGTAAGATATAATGTTGACTATTTTTGTATACATTTTGTTCACTTATCAAACATTTTTAGGAGCCATCTGTTTAAATCTCTTGGCTATTTTGTATCAGGTTATTTACTTATTTTTGAGTCATAACTTTTTAAAAATATTCATCACACAACTTCAAAGTTTGATACATGTATTGTGAATATTTTATCTTGGTCAATGGCTTGCTTTTGCATTTAATTATAGATTCTTTTGAATTTTAAATTTAGGTCTGTGACTCATTTTGAGTCAACTTGTACATATGACATGAGCTAAGGGTCGAAGTTATTTTGTCCCCCAGCCCCACATACGAATACATGGAATTTTCCCAGGACCATTTCATTGAGAAGACTTTTTTCTCCCATTGAAGCACCTTGGTAACTTTTGAAAAGTAATTGAGTGTACGATTGCAGGTGTGTCCCTGGATTCTGTGTTCTGCTCCACTCATCCATAGCTGTATTTTGGGCTACAGTAGTAGCTTTATAATCAGTGACTTCATATGTCTTGAAAGCAGGTAGTCTATGTCCCCCTACTGTGTTCACATTTTCAAAATTGTTTTGCCTATGCCAGGCCTGTTGTATATCCATACAAACTCCAGACTCATCTGCTTGATTTCTACATAAAAAGCCTGTGGAGGTTTTGATGGAGCTACAACAAATGTATAGGTCAGTTGGTGATAATTGTCAATGCATGATGAGTGAAGAGAGTATAGTCCTCCATTTATTTAGTTCTTTAATTTCGCTCAGAAGTGTTTTTTTAACTGGCAGAGCATTTTGTGAATTCATACCTAATTCCTTTATATTTTTGAATGCTATTGCAAAGTGTTTTTTAAAATTTTCTGTTTCCAACTGTTCCTACCTAGGATATAGAAACACAGTCAAATTGGTATTGATCTTGTATCATGCAAACTTACTGACAAATCTAGTAGCTTTTTTGCAGCTGGTTTGCTTTTTTCAATCACATGGGCCACAGTCTACATATAAAGATAATGTTAATTCTTTCCAATTTGTAAGACTTTGACTTATTTTTCAGGCATTTAAGTCTGTAACACAATGTTTAATTGAAGTGAAAATAGGCATTCTTGCCATGTTCCTGATCTTAGAGAAAAAGCAGTCAGTCTTTTATCCTTATGTATGATGTTAGTGGTATAGTTTTTCTAGATTACCATTACCAGGTTGAGGAAATTCCCTTTTATTCTTAATATGTTGAGCTTTTTTGTCATGAATGGGTATTCAATTTGTGAAATTATTTTTCTGCACCTTTGATATATTATGATGCTTTCTTCTTTATACTCATAATATGGCAAAATACACTTTGATTTAATATGAAACCAACATACCACACCCACATAAACTTCATCATGGTTTCCCTTTTTACATGATGCTGGATTAGATTTGCTAATATTTTAATAAGGATGTATGCATCCATGACCAAAAAAGAAACTGGTTTTCAACTTTCTTATAAGTGTCTGGTTTTGCTATCAGGGTAAAGCTGGCCTCATGAAAATGAGGTTTCTATTCATTTGTTTTCTATAAGAGCTGAGTAAATAGATGAGGAAACAAATATAAAGATAACTTTTCTAAGGGGAACCTAGGTGGCTCAGTACATTAAGCATCCAACTTTGTCTCAGGTCATGATCTTGCAGTTTGAGAGTTCGAGCCCTGTGTCAGGCTCTGTGCTGACACCTCAGAGCCTGGAACCTGCTGTGGATTCTGTGTCTCTCTCTTTCTGCCTCTCCCTCCCCTGCTCACAGTCTCTCTCTCTCTCTCTCTCTCTTTCTCTCTCTCTCAAAAGAAAATGAATAAACATTTTTAAAAATTTTTAAAAAGGTAACTTTTCTAAGATTATACAACTCATAAGTAGGTGGCAAAGCTGGATTGTTAAACCAGGAAGTCTGGCTCCAGAACCTATATTTTAAATTGTATTCTACCCTAAACCTTAAGAGAGCTAGAAATACAATTCCATGTGAATTCAGAAGAGACAAGCTGGCTTCTGTGCTGACCTTAGAAGCAAAGGTCAAAACTTGCCAGAGACAATTACAAAAGAATAGAGGCAGGGGAAATTGTTCATTTGTCATTTTACTGACATATAACTTAGGAGCTGAAAAGAAACTTAGTCGTTATCTAGTGCAAGACACTCTTTTAAATTAAGAACATGGGACATAGGAATGATAATTGATTCTAAAAAGGTCACCCAGCTAATTAGAGAGAAGCCTGGGAATAGAACCTAGGTTTCCTGACTTCTGGTTCAGAGCTCTTTCTACAAAGTCTCCTACTTTACATACATACTGAACACATTGTTCTACTATGTGCTATTTGCACAAGTCTTTCCTTTTCAACAGGGCTATTCATCATTCTGAGGGCAGGGGCTACAGTATATAGACCCTAGTTCCAAGAACAAATATAAATGATACACAGCAAAAACACAAGGAAATATTGCCTTGTGATATATTTTTCAAAAGCTAAAATATATGGTACCTTCACTTAAATTAATTAAATGTAATGGGTTTTCAATAATATTTTAATAAGTACATAGTATGTGCTGGAAAGATGATGGAAATACAAAGAGAAACTGTGA
This sequence comes from Hyaena hyaena, assembly GCF_003009895.1. Taxonomy (NCBI): domain Eukaryota; kingdom Metazoa; phylum Chordata; class Mammalia; order Carnivora; family Hyaenidae; genus Hyaena; species Hyaena hyaena. The sequence continues at coordinate 804,120 of NW_024081139.1, read as the reverse complement.
AAAGATAATTAAATACACAATTGATTAAACAGGTCATCCTACCTCATTGCTTGATGAGTTTGCTTGGAATGCCCTCCCTCGTAATATCCATACCCATTTCAAATGCTTCCTCCTCCAAAAAGCCACCTTTAACTCCAAGACCTAGCTGGGTGGAGTTTAAAATTACACTCTATCCTCTACTCACTATATCCCTACCTCAAATACACCACTTAGCACTCCTCTATTACACACTTAGCACATTCTGTTGTGTAAAAGCTTGTCTCATTCCTATGAGACTTGGAAGACTTGGAAGACTTGGAAGTCACATTCTAATTTCCTTATGCACATTTGTATACTCATTCAAACAAAATCTAACCAAATTCTAACACAATAATTGACACAGAGTAGGAACTATATTAACTGGTCAATGATGTAGGAACTATATAAACTAGTCAGTGTCAAATAAATAGTAATATGCTTTGACCTTAAAGATAGATGGGCTTAATAATCAATTTGGAGAAAGTGTTTCCTACAGTCTATATGAATTAAATCAATGATGTAATTAAAAAAAACAAATAAATACCTTGAGCATTTATTCACTTGGTTCTTGTATCTCCTTCTACTCTCAGATATCAATAAATTATAATATTTACATAAGTAAATTAATAGAAGCTGGTTTTACCTTAATTTGAGTTTGAAACATTTCCAACATTCACTTCTGAAATTGATCATTAGGTGTACAAGATCTTTCATTTAGATAATATAACACAAATTTAGTGAATGGTCTCATATTTACTGAGCTGGGATTTCAGTGACATACAGATGACCCTGAAAAGAGTTACTAAGAAAGCAAAGAAAGTGAAAATCCCGAGAGATCATTTAAAGGAAGAAATAGTAAGATTTGATTGGCATATTACATGAAACAAAAAGATGAAGGAGAAAGGAACAATTTATGTCTAACTTCAGCAAGAAGAATGCTGGTTTCTTAAAGGAAAATTTAAGAGTAGGGAAAAATCACATACCGTGGGGAGGAAAAGAGATTTTGTGTATGGACACGCTTATTTTTAAAAGAGGATAGGAAAAAAATGGTCAATGAGGCATTTTTTAAGTCCTAAAACTAAAGGAATTGTTGCCAGACAGAAAGGTTGTAAATACTCACCGCCTAACAAAGCAGATGAAACAAACTGAGAAAGACACATCATTACAAAATTTAAGGAACCAGGAAATCAAGAGAATGCTATACAAGTTTTCAAAGAGTAAGAGAAAAACACAGCACGACACAAAGTCTCAATGAAGTCTGGCTTTGGACTTCAACAAACAATGCTAGGATTTAGAAGGCAATAAAAAGAAATGTGCTTAAAATTCAGAAGGAAAATTCTTCCCAACTAGAATTCTATTTCATCCATGTGTGAAGTTAGGACATGTGAAGGAAGGATCCAAGAGACCCTAATTGAAGAGAGGCAAGAAAAATACAGTGTTGGTAAAAGGATATCCTAGAACATCACTACACATCAGGAGCAGGTGACATGCACGCCTGGAGCAGGTCAGAAGGCTCAGGAAAGGCTACCCCAGGAAGAGAAAATCTATGAGATTCACATTCTTCTGAATGTCTTGAAAGGATATTTTACAGGTTTTTTGTTTACTTTCTTATTTTGTGAGAGAGAACATGAGCGTGAGCGTGTGTGTGTGTGTGTGTGAACGGGGGGGGGGGGGGGGGGGAGAGAGAGAGAGAGAGAGAGAGAATGAATCCCAAGCAGGCTCCACACTGCCAGAGCAGAGCCAACATGGGGCTCAAACCCATGAACTGTGAGATCATGACCTGAACTGAAACCAAGAGTCAGACACTTAAATGACTGAGCCACCCAGGCACCCGGATAGGATATTTTAAAAATAGCAAACAGTTTGGGGTTAAAATAATATAATTGCATAGGAAACTAAGCAAAATTAATAGTTTTTAACTCTCGGGAAAGTGAAAAAAATTTCAGGATAAAGTAAAAAATAAATTTATCACTTACGATGAACTGGTTTACATATAGTTAATAATGTAAACACTGAATATTGACCTAAGGGTAGTAACTATAATGAATACACAAGAAGACAGAAAGCATGCTTGTGTGGTGCTACTGATCGCCCTTTCTATCACCTTCCTAGTAAGATGTCTATAGACGTATCTGTTTAGGAGTGGAATTGTGTCCTCTCAAAGTTCACTTGTTGAAGTCAATCCCTAGTACCTCAGAATGTGGCTATATCTGAGATATGGCTTATAAAGAGCAAACGGGGTCACTTGGGCGGCTCAGTCAGTTAAGCATCTAACTTCAGCTCAGGTCATGATCTCATGGCTTGTGAATTCAAGACCTGCATCGGGCTCTGTGCTGACAGCTTGGAGGCTGGAGCCTGCTTCGGATTCTGTGTCTCCCTCTCTCCACCTCTCCCCTGCTCACGTTCTGTCTCTCAAAAATAAACAGTAAAAAAAAAAAAAAAAAACAAATAAATAATAAAGAGGCAATTAGGTAGAATGGGGTAACATGGGCAGACCCTAACCAATATGGCTGGTGTTCTTATGAGAAGAGGATATAAGGACACAGACACACATGGGCTGAGAGGCAACCATGTGAGAAACCCTACAGGAAACCAAACCTGAAAACACCTTGATCTTAGACTTGTAGCCTTCAGCTTTCAGCCTTTCTATGAGAAGATAAATTTGTGTTGTTGAGATACCTGTTGTGTGATATTTTGTTAAGGCAGCTCTAGCATACTAATAAATATCTGAAATTGAACAATCAAGAAGTCACAATACAAGAATGTTATATAGAGCAAAAAAGATCAATTAATGCTAAGAGAGAGAGAGAACCAAGGAGAGTAGAGGTGTGAACTATTATTTTCCACAACAAACCTTATATAACTGACTTGTTAAACAGTACATGAATAATTTTGACAGCAATTAAAATTAAACCTTGAAACCATGCACTTTTTTTCACTAGTTAAATACCTGTATCATGTAAAGCAAATATTTTTTTTCCCTCTGCCTTTACTTTTGGAAATCTAGAAGGCTTGGAATTAGTGAACCCCCAGACAAGTAAACCACTCTGGATATCATGTCACATTGTAGCAGATGAAAAATCATAAAAAGCTAGTATGAACTCTATAAAAAATGCATATAAATTGACCAAAGACCTACCCAAAAGTGAACTATTACTATTAGTGTTATTATCATTATATATTTATGTTCAACTTGTAGGAAAAGTTCTCTAATTATATGGAATGTTTTCCTTTTGTCCCTCCAGATACACATTTCATCTTTCTCTGGCCCTCTGCCCTGACAAACTGAGCCTAGAGAATCTGTCTGTGAACACCCACGCCCTCTATATCTGATTGGATTTTGAAAATGGGCAACCCGTCTAAGAAATCAGAGGGAAGGAGGACAGCGAGGTCAGGGTATTTCATCTGGCTTTGCTACTGCTAGGATGCCTTAGTTTGGCTGTACCTCTCAATGAAGATTGCTGTTCATCCCAGGGCTTTTGATTTTCTAGGACTCTCTCCTCTCAGATTCTAGCAACTAATCTTTCTCCTCCTCCCTCTGATCTCCAGCTCACTAACTCCAGGTTACTGCACTATCCAAGGTTCCCCTATTTCCAGTCCGTAAACAGTCTTTGAAGTACCCTATTTTGAGTGTGCTAATGGGTTTCTGTTGGGAATATGACTGGTATAGGAAAATATAATTAAATATATCAGACATTAAACAACCACTTCCTTACCTTCTGATTTTATGGCTTATTTTTTTAAAAATAAAGTTTATTTTTTGAGAGAGAGGTAGAGCAAGTGAGAGAGAGAGCACCAGGAAGGTGCAGGGAAGAGAGAGGGAGACAGAAAATCCCATGCAGGTTCGGCCATGTCAGCACAGAGCCCAACACAGGGCTCGACCTCATGAACTATGAGACAGTGACCTGAGCAGAAGTCAAGAATTGGCAGCTGACCCAACTGAGCCACGCAGGCACCCCCTTTATGGTTTATTTTAATATGGATAGTAATTTCAAAGCTACTTTGAACTTTAATGTAATTATTGAAATAACAAATACTATTTATTAGCATATCAAGATTTTCAACTAAACAATAAGCAAAGAAACTGTAATAATTAATTTCATGTAAGTAGTGAGGTGAAGCAGGAAATGATTGGGCACTTTGATGAAGCTACTACAAAGTATCATTGCATTAAAAGTGGATGCACATAATTATATGCATCATGTCCAATGCTTGCTTGCTTGATTTATTTATGCCAATTTTTCTAAAACTGAAGGGAATAGTTTTGTCTTTAATGTAGCTGTATTATTTGGGTAGAATTCAAAACAAAGGCAAATACTAAAGTGGCTAAGTAACACATCGCCTGATTTAAGTCCTTATTTCTTATTATATACCATAGTGTTGTTTTTAACTTGTTAATTGAGAAAAAAATGTGACAAAAACTCATTTCCGCTTCATTGATAAACTAACAGAAGGATTGCGAGGAGATTGAAGGAAGCAACATCAAGCCTTAGACGCAATTTCTGCTTACATTCAATGTAGTGTACTCGTGTGTACTTTGCAAATCCTAATGGGCCTCTTTTTTTTTTTTTTTTTTTTAAGCAAATTCTATTCCCTGGAGAACAACTTTGCTAGCATTCATTTAGGAAAAATGTTATTTACTCCACTTTACCTAAAGATTATAGAAATAATGCTCAACAAAGAAACAACATTTCCAAAAATGCTTTTAAAATGTTTCAAATCAGTACATAGGAGATCTTGGGTAGGGCTTTACATCATTTAACTTGGGGTTTTCTTTTTGCATTCTTTCTTGCTTAGTTTTCCTTATTTTTGTCTTACTATAGCTTTTGTTGTCAGATTACAAAATTATAAGATTGTTTGAAAAAATATGGAAAAGTATAAAAGGGAAATAAAATGAACACCAAATTGTATCATATTCTGGTTAATATCTAGTGATTATGTGTTTATAAATGAAGCCATGCTATACATTTTGTATATTTCTTGATTTTTACATAATGTTATGTAGTGATATTCATCTCATGCCATTATGTATTTTAAAAATCAAGATGAAAAAATGTACTCATTTTAAATAATGGCAGATATAAAACTTATTCATAAATTATATACACATTTAATGATTACTAAGAGCTTGATTATTTTTTTCAACCTCAGTATATAATTTGGAAGAGACAGTAATGGGTTGAGATGGAAGAGTGGTAGTGCTGACATGTGATGTCTAAGGAGATCAAGACCAATCCATTTAAATATGGTGGATAGCCCATTGGATTACACGCCAAACATTATGTATTACAGATCCGACGCTACAACTTACTAACCACAGATCAGGTAAATCAATCAACAACAAAAATTTAAATAGTTGCATGCTCATGCATCATGTATTTATACCATAGTTTGTATAATTAATTCCCTTATGATAGATATTTGGTTGACTTCAGTTTGTTAATATTAAAACAAATGTGAACGATGTTATATACAAATGAAGCCCTAAAGTGCATTCTTGACCACGTATTCCTGAGAGACTTTTTATTTTTGCTGTTCTTCTTGTTGTTCAGCCCTTTGATCTAGGTGCAAATATGGAAAGGTAGTGAATCTCAGTGGAAAGGAAAATGGTAAGTCAACAAGATCAAGGTTGAAATTCTTAGGCTTCTTTCAAGGTATTTCAACATTGGAGATTTATTTAATATTTCTTTAAATAATTATGCAAGCATTTGATGAGGTTAAAATTGGGTTTTCACTCCTCCTCCTATGCACAGTCCCTGGACATATATATTCTTCCCCCTGAAGAAACAACATGTTACAAGCTGCTGGGAGGTGTGGTATCTGGCAAGATCACGGGATTCAATGATCATGTGCCTCTTAACTGCACCCCTTTGTTATAAAATGATTTCTTAGTCCAAAACAATGTCATGATGGGTCTATCAGATGATTACATGCTTTTTAAAATTTTTAAAGAGTGAGGAAGAGAAGGCAAACATATACCTCAAATATGCTTTTTTTCTGTTCAAAATTAAATATTGGCTGTGTCATGGTAGAGGGAGTCAAATGTAATCAATGTGCCACCAAGTAGGTGATTTGTTTTCTTTCAGTAGGGTGCCATATCAGGACTGAAATGCTGGTCTTTATGGCTGGTAAGCTGGATGCTTAGTGACAGCAGTAGCTAAATTATCTTTGTTTGGTGGGAACAAACCAAACTTACACCGTTTATCCCATGTACATCTTCCATCCTTACTTCCATTGAGTCTTCCATGAATCTACTATGCCTGCAATGGGGTAGACAATGACAGAAGCCAGCTTATCACGTCAGAACTATTGGTCAAGTAATTCTGTCTTCTTGGTTGTTTAGTGTACTTTTTTGTAGTGGATGCTTTTTGGTGAGGGTTAATAAGAAATACAAAGATTCTCATTCTTAGTGCCCATTTTGATAATGCTATCAGCATGCCTTTTCACTGTACTTTATCTCAGATCTTCAGACTTTTCTTTTTCCAGGCCCAGACCAATCAGCCAAGCCACCTGGCCCTACAGCTGTCTTTAAATATTCTTACCTTGGGCACTTCTCTTTCTACACAAAGCAAAACTGATCATACCACCTGAAGCTTTGCTCACTGAGAGAATTCCCCTTATTGCTCTCTTCAGCGGGACAGAAGTAGAGTAGTGGACCATTTCACCCTGCATTCACAGAGCCAACCTATCTCTGAACAAAGCTTGCTCCTTTTTTTTCCCCTCTCTGTCATCTAGTGATACAAGGCCACATTCCACCCCATGAGGCCATAGGTGAAAGGCAGAGAAAGGCATTTAGTGAAACTATAAATGCAGTGGGGATCTGGGCCACATGCTTCTGATTTACTGCAGGTTTACTCCTTCTAGGTACTGGATATCTCCTTTAATCAATGGGACCAACGTCTGGAAATAGGCTCAGATCCATAAACTTGGTGAAGCATCATGACTGAAACAATGGGCTTCCATTTCCTGGTAATTCTCTCCCTTTTCTCTCCTTGTTCCTTTTTTGCCCCATCCTCTCCCTCTCCTCCTCTTCCAGTTCCCCTCTGTCTCTCCCTTCCTCTTCCTCTTCTTCACTCAAATTGAACAATGAGCCCATTGGCTGACAACTTTCTCGACCCTAGAGATGCTGTGTTCATTAGCCATACCCATGCCTCTTTGCAATTGAGCTTTCTTGGCTATCATGCCACCCTTGTCTTTCACTAGGATTATTGTAACTTGCTTCTGAACATGAAATGCTTCTACTTGGTCTCTCTTTTGGGGGTAAGTGGGATGTGCGATCTCCATTGCTATCAGTGAGCTTAATTATGAAACAGTATCTATTATCATCAGCCCCTGTTTAAGAGGGCAGTGACCATTGAGGTTACAGTAATATCAGTGTTCCTCTCGGTGTATTCTGTATCATTTTGTGCTGTTCTTCATTCATGTCCTACAGATCACAGGCAACTAACAGATTTTTAAGTCTTACATAGTATACTACTCTGAGCCTTTTGACCCTTTCTTTCAGCATCTGCCATGGGCATCTCTATTTAACATAGCATGGGTCATGCTTTCTCCATATTTCTGAGCAGCATGTTAATGTTGTTTCCTGAGACCCTTGCCAGGGTGTTATATCCTGTATCATAGGAGAATGCCCAGAACTTCCCTGGGCATGTTGTGACTTGGCTTTAGTAGCTGGTGGTTAGCAATGAGGGCAGGTATCGGTTGATCCTAAAGGGTATACATGTTATGTTGAAAGGCAGAAGCTTGTGCTATAGCTTTTAGAAGAAGGCAGCCCTTCCCTTTAAGAGTAAGGAGTGGGCCATGTCTGCAGGTCCACAGAGAGTTCAGTGAAGTCTGGAGTCCCAAGGTTTTTGAGTGCAGCAGAACAGACATCCTCAAGCCAGGTCTCAATACTCAACTCTTTTTCAACCATGCTTGGCACAGCATATGTGGAACATGTAGAAGGAGCTAAGACTTAACCTTCTGTCAACTTTGGTACTCATTTAATTAGGTCCTGGTTCAATTCATTAGATTTCTCTTTCCTCTCCCCCCTGGAAATCTACTATTCTTTCTAATTAAGTCACAGACTTCTTCCTTAGGTTTTTCTGCCCTCTGGCTATAGATGAGTCTCTTTTTATGCTGCCAAGGAAGACTACTTTCTTGCACACTTACTTTCATTCAGTGATTAATCACCTTCTACTTTTTAATGTCTTTCTCCAGTACATAAATGGCACCTAGCAAGAGTCATCAGAATACAATTGTTCTTATAATTTGTACTTCCAAGGAACTTTAAAAAATATTATACAAGTACATATCTATCTTATCTCAAAAATATTAATTATTGGGAAAATTTCACCGTTATAATGCAGACTGCAACCAATGGGATCTCATTTTGCACCTGGGTGTTACGTGGTACAGTTCCAAAACTCTGTTTTAGAGTCTGCTTCTTTGGACCATTCCTAGTAAAAACAGTTTTATGATAGTTTGACTGGGAAGAGATTATGAGGCAGAGATTTTTGTGCCAAAAATTTCTAAGGGACTACACTCAGGATCAACATCTGTAGAAGAGTAAAAGAAGGAAGAGTGGACAGAGAGAAGACCCAAACTATTGATGTAGTTGCACCAAAGGTCTCCGTTAATCCAATGGGGACTCCAGAGATGGGAGAATGCTTTGGAATTGTTCCAATTTGAGGCAAGAATACCAAGTTTTATATCCCAGTATCAATTACTCATTGAATGCATGCTGACCTCCAGGAGGGTGTCACCTCAGACATGAATACTTTCAGCCGAAGACAATTTCCTGAGAGGGAATCAGCAAAGAGCCATCAGTAGCCAACACTCCCAGCAGCTGTACCTCAATCTAGGAGGGGAATTGAAGTGGCACGTGCCACCACTCCAGTAAATATATATACATTTTAAGTCAGATTAATATAAATAAGATCTGTTTCACATACTTTGTCAAATGTTTCTAGTACATATTACTAGTATTAGTATAAAATGTCACTAACAACACGGGAATGTACCATGGTACGTGGATTTATATATACAGATATATCCATCATAAATTGGAAGAGCCTTATACATTTATTTGTTTCAAATAGCCTGGAAATATACAGATAAGTATGACAAGCTGTACTATTAAGTCATTAGGATGATCTTATAAAAATCTGAGTATGGTTTTATTTTCTATTATAATAAAAACTGATATTGAAAGTGGGGAAAAAAGAAGGAAAGAAGAAACAACAAAGATATGCTGTATTATTTGTAGTTTTCAGTGCAAGGGGGAAAAAGGCAGAAATAATTCATGGTAGCCAAAGGGTCTGAAGAGACTAGAATTTTACAAATACTTTGGAGAAAAGGGAGCACAAGATGTAAGGAAGGAGCATTAATAAATAAAGACTGGTAAGTTAATGATGATTCTGAAGGGTCTGAGCTATTGAGCTCATTTTTAAAAATTCATACTGGAAAGAAATAAAGGAATGGAAAGCTTTGGATTATTTAGCAATAATCAGACAGATCTTGGAGAATTATTGAATGAAAAGAAAATAAGTTTTACAAAAGAAATTAGTGTTAACTTAAATAAAAAGTATTAATAACTGGCCTTAGGTTTCTCTCTCACTCTCTTAGTTTAAATAATTTGTAAATTGATAACCTCTACCTCTCATTTCCTCATTCTTTGGCCCTTGATTTTGATCCTTAGGCTGTTTCTTTTCAACAGTGATTTCCACTCCTCTGCATTGGAGAATACACTATTCTCCCCAGACAAGTGACTTCTTTCCTGTGGTAGGCAGGATAGCAGCTGGCTCTTCCATTACAAAAATGTCAGAGATCCTCTCCCTCTCTCTTTCTCTCTCCAGTGACCTGTGTTTGTCCAGCCTTGGCATAGTCTTCAGGCAGCAGTCACAGGCAAATATAACACTAAGCTCTCTAGAATTATGACATGATATATATGTAAACAAAATAATCTTGATCTAGTAATTTTCTTTCCAGTAATCTTACCTGTTTGCCATAGCTCTACATTTTATAAAGTAAATACCATCTCTGTAAGAGTTCAGTATATTTTCCACTCTGAATTTGAAATTAAAGTAAAACAAAACCTTGCCTGAGGAAAAGGTGAAATAGTCATACTATCCACAACTAATATTCTCAAGTTCATAGAATAAGTTCTTTCAGCTCTCTCACATTCTGGGTAGGATGAGCAGTGCCTGCTTTAACATACATTACTGCTACCAATGTTGAATATCAATGAGATACTTTACTATAGGATCTATTTTTAAATTATTTTTAGTCTATTTTTTTATTAAATAATATGACATGAACAAATTTAATTCATGACCATTCATATTTGCTCACTCTCACCTGTCCAAGAAGTGCCCACTAGAGTTTTCCTTTGTCAGAGTGACTCCTGGGCCATTTTTATATACATCATAATAAAGTGTAACAAGCAAAAGTAGTGTGGTCAGAAAGGCTAGTAGAATTTACACTGGTAAGAATCGGGAACCTCTGAAAAGAACAGAGAACATCTAGTAAATGTTAGCTAGAGAACAAGTAAAGGTGTTAAGAGCTGACTTGTGTTCCCTCCAAATTCAGATGTTGAATTCCTAACCCCTATACCTTAGAATGTAACCACATTTGGAGCCAGGGCCTTTAAGGAGGTAATTAAGTTAAAATGAGATCATTAGGGTCACATCATTAACCCCACATGACTGGCCAGAAAGAGGAGATTAGGATATAGACACATACAGAGTATGTCTTTACTGTACCAAGTAAAGAAAGGTAGTAGAGAGCCATCTACAAGCCAGAAAAGAGGCCTCAGAAGAAACCAACACCTCGACTGATTTCAGAGTTCAAGCCTCCAGAATTGTGAGAGGATAAACTTTTGCCATTTAGGTTGCCTAGTTTGTGGTCCTTCACTATGGTAACCCTAGCAAACTAACACAAAAGGAAAAATTCAAGATGGCTTAATAAAGGCTGTGTTCTGAGAGACAGCTTGTGATAGTCTGGAAGGAGGAAGGACTGAAACTTTAGAGAGAGCTGCCTTGTGGTTTAGAGTTTAGGACAGGGTTTACAAATGAAGATTGTAAAGCAATTTGACAGGTACTAGCTATGTGATCCCTACTGGACTTTTTTTTTTTTTTTTTTGAGAGAGAAGCTGTAGCCTGTCCCAAAACATATGCTTAAATTATTTTAATTTGTTTTTCTAATTAAATAAATATGTTCTTCGAATTGGCAGAGATTTAAAAAGCCACCAAGTGCTTGATTTTGTATGTATTATTAACCCTGATTAGCTATCAAGTACCTAGTATGTGGCAAAGCTTTAAATACGTCACTACCTCTAATATCACAAAAAAAGTGTTCCCAGGCCAATAGATGTGAAACAACTTGTCCAAGTTAACCCAGAAATTATATTCAAGAGCTATAATTTAACCTAGATTAATCATATTGTAACAATCAAGGTCTTTCTAGATTCCACTGCACAGTTTCTCTAAACTCTTTTAAGTAGGTTTTGGAAGCAGTGGGTGGTTGTGGTAGGCTGTTGTTTCCTTACCAAGATACTTTATTCAGAAACTCCCAGTTTCTGAGTGGTGGCTGCTGAAGGCTTGAGTTCCATTCCTTCTTAGAATTACCCTCAGGGCGTGGAAGGTAATTTGCTTCAGGGTAGGATGGATCTGTGGACATTCCTGTGCAAGAACTCCCCATGGGATCAGACTGAGGCTGGAGTTTTATCTATATGCACAGGTTTACAAACCTTCTCCTCTCCTATTTTTCTCACTCCCTTATATGTTTCATCTGAGAATAGCACCTTGATAACTCACCTGCTCAAGAAGCCTCATCCAGAAACTAAGCTTCTAGAGAATCTAAGACAAGGTTGTATTAACTAGCTAAATAGCAATATGATTCAAGCTCATTACAGGTTAATAGTAAAAATAAATAAATAAATAAATGAATAAATACCTAGCAGTTTTTCATATATAAGTATGTGTCACGTTGCAGTGAAATGATAAATGAAAAGATATAATCTGGAGAAAAATGCTTATTAGGATCTACAATAATATAAAGAAATTAAAAACATTATTTTTTTTTTTTTTTAGCATAGACTTGTGCAGCTTTTGCCAAAGTATAGTGCACGGTATATAAATTTTGCAGGTTTGTTATGTGTCAGGACTATTTTTGATACATGTGATAGAATTTCAATTCAAATTAGCTTAGTCCAAAAGAAAATCCATTGTCCTTTGGGTCTGCGGAATTCAAGGGTAAGTTTCCTTTATAGCTGGATTTAAGGGTTTCAGTTAATGTCTCAATCCTTCAAATTTATTGGACTTAATTCTTCATACATATAAAGATGCTTCTCTAAAGGTAAGTTTTCTTTCCTACTACCCAGGAAAGATTCTAATGGGCCCTGCCCAGGACTTTTGATAATTCTGAAATAATTACTGGGTCCTATAGTATTGAAAAGCCAGGGTAGTACATCTACCACTGCAATGAAAAAAGGCAGATATATATATATATATATATTTTTTTTACTGTGGCCATACATGGCAGAGAGTCCCCAGGGAAGCCATAAAAAGTGGAAAGCGAATGCATAGTAGGCAGACAAAAAAATACATTTACAGTAATCTTCTAGTGAAAGTGTATTAGTGGAGCATGAACAAGACAGTGAGGTCAAATAGGTTTTGGAAATACTGGAGTAATCATGTTGGAATACATTTGTTACCATACCACCATTCAGTTTCCTACAATGCTACTGGGAACTTTGAATTTCTAAGATGGATATATATTTCTATATTATTTTAAAAACTTATTTGACCTTGGGACCTAATTTTCATGATGTATATTATGGAATCCAGACTTGGATTCAAAAACAGATGGCTCTATTTATTAGCTATATAACTGAAAAATTAGTTAAATTCTCTGGGCCTCAGTTTCTTCAGTTGTAAAACTGGAATAACTGAATGTTCTTAAGAAGTTTATTATGAACATTAGAGAATATGCATTACAAATGCTTCATTTAATAAAACTGGTTTGTATTGGACCAGCTAGTATCAACTTAGAGACCTTGAATGACTCCCAAAAGTATTAAAATGTTTTCTTAAAATGAAATTAAGTACTTTTTTTTTTTTCCCTCAAAAGCTGCTGACCAGAGAAGACAGTGTTTATAAGGACTAATTTATGGATTGGGTATAGGTTGGATTGGATTTGGGGTGAAAAGAAAGAAAGAAGCTGCCAGAGATATGGAGGACAGTCGAGAAGTTATTGTAATAAATTCTGAATTGATGGGTACCTGAACCAGGGAACATAAGGCAATACTGTACAACTATTAAGAACAAACCATAAAAATGATTAGAAGGCTTTCAGAATGACCCAATTCAGCAGTTTACTGTGAGAATTTTATTTTTCAAATAGTCTATTTAATTTAATAATGATGGGTGCTAAAAGATGTGCAAGGTGTCCTCTTTCCTCCAGGTTAATAAAATAATACCCTATGAAACACAATAAAATTTCAGAAGCTTACTCATCATCAGTAAAATCTCCCTTTATATACAGTTACTCATTTTGTATAGTCCACATTTCTGCTAATACAGTAAGATATAAAATAGGGATTTTACTTCATGTGGTGATCATTTAAGAATACTTCTATTTTAAAGTATGTACTTAGATAAAATGCCATATGCAGTAATGATATTTGAGATAATACTGTAAAATTAAGTAGTCTATTTTCAAATATGTTAGTTGAGTAATAACCATACAAAAACTCAAGGTTCTTCAAACATAGGAATGCAGTTCTAATCTAAGCAACAGAAATTAAGAAAAGAAAAATTAGATTTAATATCTGAAAAACATTGCACTGATTTATTTAATAGGCTTTATATAGATACAATTTTACATATATTGAGATCATTTCTATTTGTTTTAAAAGTGCACTAGGAGGGGCGCCTGGGTGGCTTAGTCGGTTAAGCGTCCGACTTTCGCTTAGGTCACGACCTCGCGGTTCGTGGTTTCGGGCCCCGCGTCGGGCTCTGTGCTGACTGCCAGCTCAGAGCCTGGAGCCTGTTTCAGTCTGTGACTCCCTCTCTCTCTGACCCTCCCCTGCTCACGCTGTCTCTCTCTCTCTCTCTCCTAGAAATAAATAAAACATTAAAAAAATTTAAAAAAAAAAATAAAAGTGCACTAGGAATTGGGCAACTGGGTGGTTCAGTTGGTTGAGTACCCAGTTTCAGATTAGGTCATGATCTTGTGGTTCATGGGTTCAAGCCCCGCATCATGCTCTGCACTGATAAGTAGGAGCCTGGAGCCTGTTTCAGATTCTGTGTGTGTGTCTCTCTCTGTCCCTTCCCTGCACACTCACTCTCTCTCTCTCTCAAAATAAATAAATGTTAATTTTTTTAAAAAAAAAATGCACTAGAAACAAATTAAGAGTTTGTTTTGCTTCCACAAATAGATTTTTAAGTTATTGCTCTCGGGTAAGATATTATTGATTGCAAGAGGGGAAAACCAAAAGCTTGAGCTAACTTAAGCAATAAAAGAGAATACCAAGAAATCAAAGGAAATGTCAAAAAATAAAAGTTTCAGAATGGGCAGAGATGGGACAGTTTTATAGTTTATTGAAGGTACACTATCAATGTGTCTCAGCTTCCAGCTATAACTTGCTGTACCTGGCTTTTAGAGGTGCCAAGTAATGACACTGGCCTAACTTGGGTTAGATGTCAACCTCAATTCAATTGGCTGTGGCCAAGAGTCTTGGTTCTGTCATCAAGGGATCCATCTGCCCTTGTCAACAAAGAGCTAGTGATGCTAGTGCAGAATTCCACAAGGTGAACAGGACATTTGCTAAATCTAATCAATGAACTTATAATTTGATCTTTAAACAAGGTTAACAGAGAAAAGATATACATAAATTGTTAGCTTAAAAATATCCTGACCTTGGGGTGCCTGGGTGACTCATTCAGTTAAGCACCTGACTCTTGATTTCAACTCAGGTCACAATCTCATTGAATTTAATAGTGATGGGTGCTAAAAGATGTGTGAAGTATCCTCTTCTCTCCAGGTCCAAGGCATAGGGCCCTCGGAGGGGCCTGTGCTGACAGAGTGGGGCCTGCTTGGGATTCCCCCCTCGCTCTCTGCCCCTCCCCCACTCGGGCTTGCTCTCTCTCTCTCTCTCCAAATAAATAAATAAGCATTTAAAAAGAAAACTCCTGAACTCATAATTCCTGTGGTTTTCTAGGCAAACTTAGAGCTGCCCCTTAGTGTACCCAGCTATGCATCAATCTTATAATCCAAAGGCCTTGAGTTCTAGAATGGTCGATAAACATACTTTTTACCTAGGGACCACTTTAAGTAGTCTCTATTTGGGAAAAAAACTAAGATGTAGTACAATATTTTGTACTGAAAACCTATTGTTTGTGTTGTTTAGTTATTGAAACTATTTTTAAAATTGTTTTTTATTATTTAAAAAATTGTTAGTGTTTATTTACTTTTGAGAGAGAGAGACAGAACACAAGTGGGAAAAGTGTAGAGACAGAGAGGGACATAGAATCTGAAGCAGGCTCTAGGCTCTGAGCGGTCAGTACAGAGCCCTATGTGGGGCTTGCTCATGAACCATAAGATCATGACCTGAGCCAAAGTCAGATGCTCAACCAATTGAGCCACCCAGGTACCCCTAAAATTTTCAAATGTAATATTAATATCAATATCATTATCAGTAAAAATGGGGTTGCTTTGAGGCAACTGGGTGGCTCAGTTGATTAAGCATCTGACTCTTGATATCAAGTCAGGTTATCATTTGCCAGTAGTGGGATCATTTGCCCCATGCTGGGCTCCACGCTGACTGTGGAGCCTGCTTGGGATTCTCCCTCTCCCTCTCTTTCTCTCTGCCCCACCCCCGCATCTGTGCACACACTCATGGCTCCTCTCTTTCTCTCTCTCAAAAATAAACAAACATTTAAAAAATGGGCTTACTTTGACTGAAGTAAAGGGAGATACTACTGGCATTCCTACTTGCTTTGACTCTCTGCTTTCCCCTTATAATGATCCCATGGTTTATTTCCAGAGACCCACATCATTGCAAAATACAATCTGAAAACTACTAGTGCAGTTTAAAAAAAGAAAAGTAAAGTAAAGAAAGAAAGAAAATGAGAAGACACAGATATGGGATTTTGAATCACAGGATCAGAGTTTTATAAAATGCTGATTCTGGCATATTAACTTGAAGACATACTAAATCACTTAAATTGTGCAAATCTTCATTTCTTCAGCTGATAATTGTAAATAATACCTGCGGGCTATCTAACTCACACCTGAATGAGATATCACCCACAGGAAACCATGCAATGCTCTACACCATTGTAATTAACATTGATTTCCCCATATTCTGAGAAAAAACATCCAGACTGCTAGTTCTCTTAGGGTTTCCCCAGTCCTGTTGACCACCACTCACAATTTCAACAATTTCTTCTCCTTTTAAATAATTATGCTGACTTCCAATGATATACTACTCAGTGATATCTATGTTCTAAGAAAACATCAATTATTTTGATATCCAATAGCTCCCTCCAAATGTGCAAGTGGGTATTTATCTTCTGTGGTCCTAGAAGAGTGGGAAGAACAAGCATGAGCAGAGAGAAGGCTGCTGAGTCACTGATTGGACCCCATTCCTGGAGCTCATGCAATCCAAATGTGAATAGCAAACTCAGTCACCCTCTCAGGTTCTTCTGGCGATTGTTCAGGTGGATACAGAACAGTACCTAGGGGAAATGGAGACTGAGGAGATAAAAGTACCTTCTTAATCATATTCACTTGAGAAGGATTATAAACCAGGAGATGAGTGACAGACAAAAACTGCTTGAGTTGAGGCATAAAATTTTCACTCTATTTTGGATTCTGGTACTCTGACAATGTATTTTGAGCTCAGCATTTTTTTTTTTTTTTAAATTCTCATTCAGCTGTGTGAAAGCCATTCTTCTCAAGACTGAAGCTTTTCTGTAGTAATGTTGTCTGTTTAGATTTGAAGTCACTAGGGCCTTGGCACATATGGCAAGAATACTCTATTTTTAAAGATATATTGTGTCTGTTAATACAAAGGTCATGATGTAGATTTTTGCACTTAGAATCAGCCTGAGAAAGTGGGACTGTTCTTGCAGATCTTGGCTCCATCAGCAAATAAATTAAAATAAACTGGAGCCTTGAAATAGAAATAATCCTCCTTCCAAGTGTTTCATTTGGAGAATGACATCCTGTTTTCTTCAGAATATCATGGCAATTCTGCATATGAATGAATTTGGGAATAGAAAAGGCTCAGCAAATGAAATACACACAAAATAACTTTTAGAATTTCAGGCTCCAGTAATAAAAATAAGTGATGATGCTTTTCCGTTCAAAGTGTGAAGGGAAAAAGGAAACCTGAAACTTACGTAAGTTTTAGAATTTTACACCAACTTGTGACTGTATGGTAAGCTCAATTCTCCCTATAAGAGAACAGAGTGCATCTTTAGTTCAATTTGCCATTTATCTTATAAGGAAAATTTTGACACAGTTGGTTATTAACTACAGAAGTCAGACAGCTTTCTGATTATAGTCATAACTGAAAAAGGTATATTTCAAATATGACTGGACTTGAGCATCATTTACCTGGAAATACCTTGATTGGGCTCCCAACTGAGTCTGGAAAGGCTTTAACTGAAGTCCAAAATAACTATTGTTGAAGTTGTAGAAAATCTTAGTTGTCAGTGAAACCCTATTACTATATATTACAAAAAGTATTGTGACAAAATACATTAAATAAGATCTGAATTTGTAAACTTAAATACATATATCTTCCATTATGTCACTGCTAAACTGACCCAGCAGTTGTAGCAATCTCGGCCCACATCTATACTTTGTGTATTTATGTTGGATCTTACTAGTATTCTCTATTTAAAAGGACAGGGGGCTAAGTCCCTGTCTTGACTAAAGAAAATGATTAAGAGGATAATATATATCTTTTCATTGCCTAGAATCAAATGTGACATCTTTCCAGGAAATAGTATGAAAGCTTATACTGGAAATGCCATGGCAAGTTTTGTATCTATATGATACTGATAATGATAAAAAATAATTCTGTGGAAAAAACTGAGTCTGTAAAATCCATGAGTTTGTGTGAAATTTATGCCAAATGTTGGGCAGATGCTCATTAAACTTTCCCCTTTTTTGTGAGTGCAGTTGAACAGTTTCTCATCCTTTGATTATAGTTGGATTCATATGACTGGTTGATACCAATGATGTGTTACTTCTGCTATAAGGCAGTTAGAAGGTGCTTCACAATCTCTTTTTACCCTGTTCTACTGACTGATTGTGAATTTGAAGCCATGTGTTAGAGAAGGCTAAGCTTTCTTTATACTGGTGTTCTGAATTTCTCCACATAGAAGATCTTTTTCTCCCCACTCTTGAGGACCATGATATACTTTGACACAAGTGAATAATAAACCTTTATATTGTTAATCACCCAAGATTTGAGGACTGTTTATTACACAGCTAACATTATTTACCCTGACTAGGACATACTCAAAAATAGAAAGAGATAATAAAAAGAAATCAAAAGTTATTGGTATACAGAAGTAAGTTATAAAAAAAGTAGGATATAGGAAGGACTTAGTAAGCATGAACAACTAACAATAATGCCAGGTATTTCAGAAGCAATCACACTGGTTCCAGGGAAAGGAAGCACATGATAAGTAATGGTAATATCAGTTAGATAAGAAAGATTATCCTGGGGTCCAACAGTTAATCATCATCACTTGTCACAAACAATGAGCAAAGAGGGGCATCTGGGTGGCTCAGTCAGTTGGGTGTCCAACTCCTGATTTTGGTTCAGGTCATGATCTGAAGGTTCATGAGATAGAACTGACAACATGGAGCCTGCTTGGGATTCTCTCTCTCTTCTTCTCTCTCTGGCTATTTCTGCTTGTGCACTTGTCTGTATGTACACACACTTCCTCTCTCTGTCTCTCAAAATAAATATTTTTAAAAAATGAGCAAAGATAAAAAACATTTAAATATTGTGACTGAAGTGTTTTCTTGGCCAAATGTGTCAAAAAAGGAGAACTGGTAGGGAAGACACAAGTCCTCATCTCCTAAGAGACAAATTTCTAAATGATACTATTAATTATAAAATACTAATGAGGCATGGATACAATTTTTAATAGTGCTGGCAGGACAGGTCAAGATATCATGAGATTAAAGTGATGGATTTTGTAATACTGTTAAAATAAAATTTCAAATGGATGGTATATATTTTGAAAATCAAAGTAGGCTTTGAAAATAAAACTGATATAAATTATTAAACAAAAATGCTAATTAACAAATTAATACATTTAACAAATATGTGGTTATTTATTGAGCACTCATTAGTTTTCAGACCCTGCTCTCCAAGTTTGGGAAATGGGTACCTACACCTTACATTTTACGTTTAACTGTTAAATGTTAAGCTCAGCCTGATGGTGAGTATCTCAAGTTTAAATCTCCAAAGGAGAATAATCCCAATCCTGTATTCTGACAAGAATCAGTAGAAGGATAACTCAAATCCTTAGCTAGTTTGATTTTTTTTTAACCTTCACTTCTAGAAAGAATAATGCAAACTTCTTATTAGGCATCAAATTTATATTACTAGAAGAACTATAAGGGATATCAAGCAATTAAAGTTGTAAGCACAGTTATAAACAAAACATCAGATAATGATGAAGACATGATGGTTATATGTTAAGTGATATAATATTTTAAGGTGTTTTTGCAATTGTTTATCTGCTGTTTAGGATGTTCAATGGTACTGCAATAAAAAAAAAATTATATTCACTTTAAGTGTAATCAATACAACCAATAGGTAATCTGTAAAATCTGTATTGTAATGCTTAAAGAGTTAAGAAAATTTGGTTTTCAACATTTCATTCATTTGGTGAGGACTCAGGGGGATCTGGTAGTATGACTCTGGATTTACCTTCTTAAATTTTTAATTTTTTTTTTTTAAGAGAAACAGAGAATGCATGGGGGAGGGGTAGAGAGAGAGGGAGACACAGGATCCAAAGCAGGCTTCAGGCTCTGAGTTTCAGTACAGAGCCCGACATGGGGCTTAAACTCACCAATCATGAGATCAAAACGTAAGCCGAAGTCAGACACTTAACTGACTGAGCCACCTAGGTGCCCCTGGATTTGCCTTTTTACAACTCTGACTTCTGAAGAGTACTGAGTTAAGATAATATGTAATGTTGATTGGTTTATGCTGTATCAAGTAGTTTGAATTCAGGTATCAGAAGTGTTCATTGTTAAACCTCTGATTGGTGGGTTTCAGCTGTACTCAATTGGCACATTCTCCAAGAAGGGTTACTTGCAATAATACACAAGTTATTTGAGGAATGATAGAGGCCCATAAACTGAAGTGGTCCATATATGCTTCAATTTCGTGTCTTGCAATAGAATGCTCCTTTTGAGGCAGAGGGCCTAGAATCTGCACCTGAGATATTATAAGAACTGATGCAATTGCTCTTTGGCTGAAAGCTATACCACCTTGTCTGTGTACTTTGAATTTAAATAAACTGGGTATATTTTGTGTCCTGTGAATCTTCTTCCTAATTTCTAAAACAGCGCAACTTGAAATGGAGTCAATGGCTGTATATCACACAAGGTTTACATTTAATGTATTTAACAAAGTAAAAATTATGTATGAGTATATTATAAATACATATATGTATGAGTATATAGTATATATACTCATATATAATATGAGTATTTCTTGTGGAAAGTAATCATTGGCCAAAAACAAATTCATGTATAACTGTATGCTATTTTCCCAATTAAAAGTAATCCCAAGGTTTCTACTATACTTGAGGTTAGCAATAAGACACAAAGGTAATTTATTCCCGCTAAACCCTAGCCCACAACTGATTGTGGAAGCTATAGTCTATGATTATACCTAACATTAAACTCTCCTTCTCCCTTCCCCTTTATCTCCTGTTTTTCTCCTTCACCTTCTCCGTCTCATTTGTGTCCCTCAATCTTTCTTTTGTTTTTATTTCTGTTTCTCTCCAGGCCACCTGAAATAAAGTGTTTAGCTGGACTCTTTTATCAACGGCAAACTCTATTAGATTTCACCCCTACTTGTTATACAGATTACTGGTAAATACTAACTGACTACATTTCACTCTACAGAGAAATGCTAGCTCTATGGGATGGGAAAGTCTACCTCAGTAGTAGTTTACTACTGAGTCCTCTAAATTACTACATAGTTTACTACATAGTCCTCTAAATTAACTTAATAATTTAAATTCTTTCTGCTTCAACAATAGGGTTTTAGTTAACTTGAACTTCTATAATTGCAATACAAATATAAAATATATTAAAGAGAAAGATCATATAAGAATTCTAGACTCATATGATTTCAAATGATTAACTATCTTTTTTCCTTATAACAAACTGATAAAAGGATATAATCCTATTGCATGTTAAAGGAAGTATATATCCTTTTGTTGAGAGAGAGAAAAAAATTGCTGCTATTCAATTATTGAAGAATCATGTATATTATTACATAAGGGCATGCCTATGCAATCTTCCTTATTACCGATTTCTTTTACTGAGCTGTGTGAACATTGAAATATAGAAAAATATCAGAGTATTAAAATAATATGGTTCAGTTAGAAAGATAAAACAGGAATAAAACTTAGGGAAGATAGAATAATATGTACTTATCCTTTGTTCTTATCTTTCTCAAATAACGATTATTTGAGTCAGTTTTTCAGAAGAGCTGCTTACGGCACACTCAAAATTAGTGTCTTCATTAATACTAATATTCTGAATGACTTTGTATATTATTTTGATTTTCTATTTTACAATAATCCAATGAAATAAAACAGCTTATTAGCCCCTTTTGTAAAAATTAGGGTATTGAGACACAGAGTGGTTATGCAATTTGCCCCAAGTAACAGAAACATGAAGGGGCAAAGCTGAGATTTGGTCTCCGGTAGTCTGGCTCTAGCACTTTCGCCTCAGACTACGGTGCTATCATGGATCATTTGGATCTGAGTCAATGCCTGTTCTGGTTACTGGTAGGTGATCCTGTGGTTTCACAGAACCACTGTAAATGAAGTCATAAAATAGGTAGCCAGCAGCTGCTTCCAAGAATTGTTATCATCTCTCAGTCTGAAGAACTATTTATAAGGAGGCCGTAGACTTGGCCAAAGCTGTCTTAAAAGGTATCTTTATATTTATTCAAATAATTATCTGAAGCCCTCAATTTCCATGTCATAGATAGAAGAGATAATTTAGTATTTAACATGTTAAAGTTAGGTATTAGACATTAGCCACTTTAATTGAAATAGAAATTATTAAGCCTACCAACATAGGGCCTGTCATGAAATGTTATCTATAAAGAGTTCCACCCACATTCCTAGGTTATTAAATAATTGACTTGTCTGAATGAAATTATTCAGCATAGTCTTTTCTAAGACTACAGTCAAAATTATTATGTGGAGTTTTGGTGTAAGTGATAATGCTAGGCTATTTTTCCATTGTTAATTTTCTTGTCAAGCAATTACTTTAGCCAATTATTAAACTATCTGTAATCAGTGGACTATAGAACAGAAATGGCTTTACTTTTTCTAATCACTGCCTTTTACTATGCTGGTGAATTTCCATTTTTTTTCTTTTGTTGTTCCTAAATGATACCTCTGAAAAATCCATAGATTTTAATCTCTTTTTCATAAACTTCAGTCTGGTCTATTTTAAGCGTTTTTTTTTTTTTAACAATGTTTGTTTATTTATTGTTTGTTTATTTATTTATTTGCAGAGAGAGGGAAAGTGGGGGAGGGACAGAGAGAAAGGGAGAGAGAGAGAATCCCCAGCAGGTTCTATGCTGTCAGCACAGAGTCCAATGCAGGAGTTGAATCCACAAACTGTGTGATCATGACCTGAGCTGAAGCCAAGAGTCAGATGCTTAACCAGCTGAGCCACCCAGGCATCCCTAATCTAGTCTCTTTAAAAATTCCAATTCCATACCCAGTTTAAAGCTTTGTGACCTCTGACTTTCTCATCCACACTAGTTTAGCCTTGTGCTCAAATGACCTGGAATGCAAAAAAGTCCTTTCAAAATAGTTTAATGCCTTCTCTCCTTTCTTCTTCTTGCAGTCTACTGCTCTAGCGGGCTGGGGTGAAGAAGCGGAATGGCAGAGGGCGTTACACGAACAATGGCTGTCTGACAACACGCTCTGTGGGGCAGCTTTCCAACTACTGAGCTGTACATGTAACTGTTACGGGAACACCACAGGGAACCCCCAACCGCACAATTCTTTGACTTTGAACATTATCTGTAATCAGACTTCTTCACCCTAAACTCCACACCCACCTCCCACTATTGCAGTAGCCTATGCTTGGCCCACAGGAAACTCATATGTACTTGTCTTGCCAGTGAGGGTATGGTAGCCTGTTCTGTGGATGCCTCTCTGACCCATTTTTCTCCCAGTCTCTTAAGCCTTTGTTCAAATGAGCACAGGAGGCAAAGTACAATTTACTATATAAAAAGATGTCCAGCTGTCAACTAAGATGGCACGTTCCCTTTCGTGCACACATTCCATGACACCACTCCCCATCCATTAGTCCCTGGGAGTGGTTCACTTGGATTCTCTTTATTTTCCTTGAAAGGGGCCCCTTTACTTGACTCATGTTTAGAAAGGGAAAAGACATTAGTCATCCTTTTCCTTAGTTAACATCTTCTTAGAGTCTTGCACACATATATGATAGGGAAGATAAAGAGAAATTAGAATAGTAATTTGAATTTAGTCATATCCTTGTAAATTCTGTAAAACATGTTTGACCCTCTTCTCTGCATTTATGATGATGAATTAATTGATATTTGATATTTTGACCTCATGGTATAGAAATGTAACAGAGTTTTCTATGTTGATTGTTTTACCCTGCAACTTTACTGAATTCACTTAGTAGTTATAACAGTTTTTTGTTTGTTTTTGTGGAGTCTTTATGACTATATATATTATCTGCAAACAGAGACAAGTTTGCTTCTTTCTTTGTATAGATATCAATTTGGATAACTTTACTTATTTTTTTCTAATTGCTCTGGCTAGGATTTGTAGTACTATGTTGAATAGAAAAGGGGAAAGTTGCATCCTTCTCTTGTTCCTGATCTTAGAGGAAAAGCTTTCAGCTTTTCATCATTAAAAATGATGGAGCTCTGGTTCTGTCATATATGGCCTTTATTATTGGGATGGATAATTGGAATGGATATAAATGTATGCATTCCATTTATATCTAATTTAAGTTTTATCATAAAAAGATGTTGTATTTGTCAAATGCTTTTTTTCTTTTCTTTTTTTTTAAATTTTTTTTTAAATGTTTATTTGTGAGAGAGAGAGAGACAGCACGAGCAGGGGAGGGTCAGAGAGAGAGAGGGAAACACAGAATCTGAAACAAGCTCCAGGCTCTGAGCTGGCTGTCAGCACAGTGCCTGACATGGGACTCAAACCCACAAACCATGAGATCATAACCTGAGCTGAAGTCGGACGCTTAACCGACTGAGCCACCCAGGCGCCCCTGTCAAATGCTTTTTCTGCATCTATTGAGATGATCATATAATTTTTATCCTTCATTTTGTTAGTGTGGTGTGTGATATTTATTCATTTATGGATGTTGAGCCATCTTTGCATTCCAGGAATAAATCTCACTTAATCCTAATGTACAATTCTTTCAGTATGCTGTTAAATTCAGCTTGCTAATATTTTGTTCAGGATTTTTTGCATTTAAGTTCATCAGGGATATTCTTATAGTGTTCTTGTCTGGTTTTGATATGAAGATAATACTGGGCTAGTAAAATGTGGTTGATGTGTTCCCTGTTCTTAAAGTTGTTAGAAGAGTTTGAGAGGGAATGACATTGATTTTTATTTAAATATTTGATAGAATTCACTAATGAAGCCATCTGGTCCTGGAATTTTCTTTGTTGGGAGTTGATTACTGATTCACTCTCCTAGTCATAACTTGTCTTTTCATATTTTCTATTTCTTTATGGTTTAGTCCTGGTAGGTTGAATAGTTCCAGAGATTTATTATGATTTTTTTTCTGAGAAATACCTATAATTTTTTACTTAAGAGTGTTTTCTGTAGTTTTTCTTTTGTTTTTGACATATCTATCTTCTACAATCCTTGCATTTTTCATTTTTCATTTGCAATTTCATTTCCTTGCAAAATTTCAAAAGGAAATTTTCATTTTCCTTTTCATGCTGCAGAAATCCACAAATTTGTTATCCATCATATCGATTAAAGCATTTCCAAGTTCAAGTAAAATTTTTGTTATTTACCTATCAATATCATTTACATACAATGCAAATTTCAGATATAGTGTATAAAATAGAACATTGTGTATAGATGTGTGGGAATGGGCATATTCGTGTGTGTGTGCATTTTTCAAATGGATGGCTGTCTTTTATTCTAGCCAACATAGAGCTCTCTAGTCTAATATTAATCCAAACTAAAGATTATTGCCCAGTTTTATTTTGATATAGAATTTGAATCTTGATAGCAGCAACAGTCAGCAAGGAAGAAGACTCATCTCTCCTTTTTGATAGCTACTTGACCATAATAATGTTTTGCTCCTATGGTATTTTATATCCCTCTAAATTATCTGTGAAAATTTAGCAAAAAGTCAAAGCACTCAGAATTAAAGATTAAATTCCAGAATACTGCCAGATTTTCAACAAAATTGCCATCTCATGCAATTGACATGAGAATTGCAATCTGGAGCTAATGTAGACTCATGTTCACTCCAAAAATATTGATTGCTAGCCAGACATCATATAAAACTGGAATCTGCTCAGCCTTCTGTTGCCCTAATGTTAGACAATAGTAGTACACACATATCCTGGACAATTTCTTCTCTCTTGCACTCATTAAGATATACAAATGCAAGGATACCAGGGGCTAAAAAGCAAATAAAATTGCTTACAGAAAGGTCCCCTGAAAAGAAAATCACTGTACTGTCTCCTTCATCACAAGTGTCCAAAATGTGGTGGGGCTATTCAAAGGGTCAGGATGAAGTACAACCTAGAGGTGACAGATTGTTAGACTCTTTCCTGAGCCTATTAACAATTAAGATGATAAAAACCATGTAAGCAGCATTAAGGATGCTATTTTACCTTACGGTAGGAGAGCAAGCATTCAGCACATTTATAATATGTATCTTAATTTAATTGCTTGGTAAAATAAGGCAAAGTGATAATTCAGCCCTAAATTATACAACTTGCAATTGAAATTTCATTTACCAGGAATTATTTTCTCTTTATCCTCATGCTGAAACAACACCAGAAAACTGTATATAAAGGTAAATCAATAACTTGATGTATGAGTCATCTTGTTTAAATGATAGATGTTCTTGACCATTTAATTAAATGCCATGACTCTTAGATCAATAAATTGTGATATTTTATACATATATATATAATCTATATCTACAAATATTTAACTATATCTACATATAGTAGTGTAATAGTTGTATATAAAGCTTTTTAACCCTCAGTAAATCTAAGAAATGAGATTTGTGGAATATCCTTGAGAAGAAAATAAAGCACAGCATGTTGAATAAATACTAAACAACCTAAACTGTCTACATTTTTCTTTTATTTATTTCAATCATATACTCTTTAATTCCCATCCCTTATTTCCCCCATCCTCTCCACCTAGTACCTCCTCTTGTTTCTTGGTTGCCTCTCTCTCTCTCTCTCTTTTTTCTTTTTTTTTAATTTTCATTGTTTATTTGTTTAATTCCACATATAAGTGAGATGGTGTGGTATTTGTCTTTTTCTGGTTGATGTATTTTGCTCGACATTATACATCTAGCTCTATTTATATTGTTGCAAATGGAAATTTTCATTGTTTTTTATGACTGAATAACATTCCAATAGTTTGGTTATTGTAAATAATGGTGCAATAAACATAGGAGTGCATGTATCCCTTTGAATTAGTGTTGGCTTTGATTCTTTCTTTCCTTCTTTCTTTCTTTCTTTCTTTCTTTCTTTCTCTCTCTCTCTCTCTCTCTCTCTTTCTTTCTTTCTTTCTTTCTTTTCATAAATTCCCAGTAATGTGATTCCTGGGTCACAGGATAGTTCTATTTTTAATTCTGTGGGGAAACTCCATAGTGTGTTCCACAGTGGTTGCACAGTTTGGATTCCCAACAGTGCACAACAGTGATAGAGGATTCCTTTTTCTCTGCATCCTCAATACCTCTTGCTCTTATGGTTTTGATTTTAGCCATTCTGACAGGTGTGAGGTGATATCTCATTGTAGTTTTGATCTACATTTCCCTGAGGAGTGATATTGAGTATCTTTTCATGTGTCTATTGACCATCTGGATGTCTTCTTTGAAGAAATGTCTGTTCATTCTTCTGCTTATTTTTTAATTGATTATTTTGGGGGGATATATTGAGTTGTAGAAAACCCTCTGCAAAGTAAGTCTAGAAGGAACACATCTCAATATAATAAGGGTCTTATATGAAAAACCCACAGCCAATATCATACTCAATGGTGAAAAACTAAGAGCTTTTTCCCTAAGATCAGAGACAAGAAAATGATGTCCACTCTTACCCCCTTTATCCAACACAGTACTGGAAATCCTGGCCACAGCAATTAGACAACACAAAGAAATAAAACACATCCAAATTGGTAAGGAGAAAGTAAAACTCTCACTATATGCAGATGACATGTTACTATACGTAAAGTGTCTACATCTCAGAAAAATAGGGAGCTGCTTCTCTTGATAACTCTTCAAACAACTCTTTTATGTAGATTCTAGAGTTACTGTAACTGAATGTTTAAGATTCCAACACATTTGGGTCATATATAAAGCTGATTTTATACATCTATTTTATTGCTTAGGGTTATGAAATTACAATTAGATGCTTTCAAAGGAACACTTTAGGAAAATGATTCTGGGTCTTTAAGCCCAGAGACATCTTCATCCATGGAAAATTTTGCTCCTCCAATTCCTTTCTCTATATTAATGATATATTATTGTATTAATTGTGTATCAATTGATTAAATTGCCTTTCTATGGTTTCAACTAATTATATTTGTATTAGTACAAATATACAGCTACAAATATATTTATTAATTATACATTGATATTAACTATA
This sequence comes from Hyaena hyaena, assembly GCF_003009895.1. Lineage (NCBI taxonomy): Eukaryota > Metazoa > Chordata > Mammalia > Carnivora > Hyaenidae > Hyaena > Hyaena hyaena. The sequence continues at coordinate 775,973 of NW_024081139.1, read as the reverse complement.
AAATTAATACACAATATCACAGCCAAAATTTCTTCTATGAAATCCACTTTATTCTTGCTAAGCTATGCATAAGATGTTTAACATTAATAAAGTATCCTTTGACTTAGAGTCTACTTGCTGACATTTCCTGATTTTTAATAAATGACCTATAAATATTTTAAGAAGAAATGTGCAGTATTAACAGTCATCTTAAAAGGGACGAAGGCAAGAGTTCCAGATGCTTAGCCACGGAGTAAGGAAAGCCAAATTCAGCCTGTCTTAATCCTATTCACACAGTTAGTGAGTAAGTCTTTCTTAAAGGTATCCTTAGAGTAGAGTGGCTGTTGTTACGGGGTACACATATGCTTACTTTCTACCTTCTTAACAATCATACCTACTCAATTATCTAAGCTTACATTAAGGAGGAAAGAATGTTGATAGTAAAGTAAATGTTAAGATGAGGCTTTTGCTTTTAATAAAATAAAAGCAAATTTCTCATTATGAAGATATAAAATGACTAATATTTGAACAGTCAACTGCATTAATTTCATGACTAATAATCCTGAATTAGGAATGAAATAAGTTTTCAAATCCTCTTATGATTTGCTTATTAATGCAGTGCTATTTTAGATTTAGGAAGGACAAACAAAGGTTTGGAGAAGATGTCAGGGATCATCATTACAATGTTGTTGCAAAGGCCATCTAAATGCATAAAGACTAAACAAGTTGAAATGACAGCACATGAGGATAGTTTGATATATTTTGCACCAAATTTATGAGCATTGTTTTTTCTATGTCTCTTGGGTGGATTTCTTTACTTTATAACACATATATTAGAGAACTGAAAACACTCTGATCTGCAGAGGGGAGAAGAGGACATCAACACTATATAAGGAGTCCATGGAGGTTGTGTTTTGTATTGTGAATTCTAGATATCACCTGTTCCCTCAGTGCATTAGAGAAGAACTTCCATTTTTTTGAAGAAAAAAAATTAAAAATACACTTATTGTACAAATAAAATTTTTGCCATTACATATTCTAAGACACTTTCTGTAGTTTTCCAATTGTACTTTAAATTATTTAAATTTAGATTGAAGATGTTTCTTTTTTCAGTCACCACAAATACAATATCTTAAACTTCTATAAAACTCATGAAACAATTAAAAATATAATCTGTAAAAAATCAGATTCTAGAGTAATATTGGTGATACAGAAATTAGTTATTTGGAACGGCATACTATAAAGATGTCAGATAGATATCTCGTCTCTCCTTTTTTGTCTTCTAAAGTATCCCAAGACTAGAGTAATTGGTCCAATAGTAAATCTAACAGGAATGGTTTTATAGATTGTGAAATTGAGGTCCAACGGTGTCGAGTCAAAAGGTCATAGAAAAAAATCAATGGATAAGAAAGGACAAGAACTTGGTAATTTCTCTAACTCTCACTATTACTCTATGAAAACATGTTGAAAAATGAGGTTAAAAGCTGGCAGTTGTTTGATGAGTTAAGATTGTGCAGATGGTCAATATACAAAATTTTGGACATGTACTACCTCCATCTTTTTGTTTAATTTGGCAGTTTCTCATGATTACATATTTATATTTGGGTTCTATCTGACAATTTCCATTTTCCACTACTGTTTATAAAAGCCAAAGGCTCCTAGACCTCTTTGAATTGGCAGAGGCAATTACCATGAAGCAGGAAAACAGGCCAATAAGCAGAACTCAGTACCCTATTTTTTTGCAATTAGCTGGAATTATTGGCATTTTACACTTTAAAGAGAAAGAGTAAACTGTTTTATGCTGGGTAATCAGATATCTCTTCAACTTAGAGTATAATATTGAATTCTTTAGCTACCAGAGATACACACACACATACACACACACTCACACTTCCATGTGTGTATGTATATGCACCTCCATATTTGTGTTTGGTTTACATATCTTATTTCCCAGTATAGTTATAAAAAGATAAACTTTGAGACTGTAAAAATGGGAGAAGTAATTGAAATCCCGGATCTTACAAAGATTTCTACTTCTGAATGATTTACTTTACCCTTTTACCTTAAAGCTTCGGGACACTCTCAGAAGATCGGCTTACTAAATTGCCTACTCTTTAGTGACATTCATCCTGATAAAACAAGTACACATCCAAAGTGGGAATCAGAATGGAAATGAATACTGGGTTCTAGAAGACAATGGAGTCATGGCTTCAAATTTCTGAAAGCATTTAATTTTCAACCTTGGAGAGTAAACTGAAGAGGGACAAAACTGATGATAAAGTATATTAAATAAATTCAACTGAATATAGTATTTTAGAAGTATGCTAACAATACGAATAAAAAAGATGGTTTGAATTTTAAAATGGAACCCAAAGTACAGAAAGTAGGGAGGAGAAAAAATCCAGATGGATTCTGTTTAATAACAACTGTTATATATAAGGTATTAGGAAAAAGAGTGTTCTGTTTCTCCACTAAAATTTTAAAGAGATACATATTAAAAAGAATAAAGACTGTTGAAGCATGAAAAATACAGCCTAAGCCTTAGTTCACTCGGTATATTTTAATGACATTATGTGCAAGCAGTCTGATTTGGCAGGGAGAAGTGAGCAGATCTGTGGCTCTACCCTGAGAGAGATATTGGATGGGAAGTTAGGTGAGGTCAAAAGCTGGATCAAAAATAATCAGTTGTATAGCTAAATCCCAGCTTGTAGTTTTGGGAACTTCTGGGTACTGTAAACCTTTTGTTTCTCTCACTATTATGGAGGCTGATGAGCCTACCTACATTGCTTTGCCTGCTACCTATTTGTATTCATTCAAGGACAGGACTTAATGTGGGAAGGCATTGGGTTTCTTGCCTTTGGGTATACTTGTCAGCTGAATCAAGACCGTAGCTCTTGGCATCCCACTGTTCCCTAAGGCCTCTGAAGAGGGAGACAGTCAGTCCACTGACTGTGGGGAGAGAGATATCTAAAATTGGCCAAATTCACTCAAATGAAAGGATGCAATATAACATTTTTAAAATGCAAGGAATCAGATAGTAGTAATTCTTTCGGGTGGAGCCAGCTTGGGATTCTCAATCTCTCTCTTTCTCTCTCTCTCTCCATTGCTTTCTGCCCCTCCCCCAAATGTGCTCTCTCCCTCAATCCAAATAAATAAGGTAAATAAATAAACTTTAAAAAAAGATTACATTCATGAAACAAGAAATTCCCAAAGGTGAATCATGGAAGGCATTCCTAATATTGACAGCTACATAGCCAAAATTAGCATAGGAAGATAGCTATGGAAGGATGATTTGCAAGTAAAAAAGGGAACCTGATGGCCTAGGCATTTAGAACAATTGTTTTTCTTTGACAGATCTGTTAGAGCAAATTAAAAGTTCATTACAGATAACCAAATTAGGTAATTAATAAATCCAGGGGAAAAAGTTTTACAAGAATGGAAACTTAATCCTAGAACATTACACAGTTAACAGTAATGCAGCCATCCAACAATTTCAATATTGATAGAATGGGTAGGGTAGGAGGTTTGAGATTAAAGATGGAGCAGGTTTGAAAGGGCTAAGTCATAACAGGATATCAATCTTTGAAAGTGGGTGCTTATCTTATTAAACAAAGAATTTTTAAAAGCAAAACATTAATGATCTATGTATCTTAAGGATGCATTTATTTCACATTGCTTTTTTGCCCATCCTTTTCAATTCTAATGTTACTAGTCCATAATGTTTGGCAGCACCTATCTTCTTATCCAGTTTTCAAATAGAAATCTGAGGCTCAAAGAAGCTCAAATAAATAACTTGCCTAGGATTACATTTTCATAAGTGGTATAGGGAGAACAACCTGAGTTAGTGTTCTATTGACATACACTGCTGCTAAGATGTTGGTTGCTAGTTTAATATGCTTTCTACACAAGGGACATATTTTACTGGAAATGTCTATATACAATGTTTTATCTCCACTGTGGAAGTACTTGTATAATATGATATGTCAAAGCAGATGAAAAAATTTATCCACTTAGTAATTCTTATTTAAATTGTCAAAAACACAGGGACTCTTGAGTGGATCTAATCAAGTTTAATAAATTTATAAGTAGTTTATATCAATTTTAAACTGTGGAGAATTTAATCTTTTTTTTTTTTTTTTAAACATTGAGTTGTAGGAAAAATGTGTTTTATGGCAAGTTGGAAAACAAACGAAAATGAGCTGATCCTGTGAAGATCTGTATTGTGTACCAGGATAGATCTCTCTTGTCCTGTGGTGTTAACATCAAGAATGCTCCAGACACCTGCTATATGTGCTATCAGCCACACTCAGCAGCCTCTAGAATTCAATGTTGTAGAATTCAGTGAAGTTATGGAAACAAGTGGGCTTAACAAAAGACAATTTAGGTTCTTGGATCATATATCTGATTATGTCACAGTCTTTTTGTTCAAGCTTGATTAAAAGTGATAAATTGTGGGATGCAGAGCTGAGAGCTACTGCATATGTTCAGTATATGAATGGAAGAGGGGACTTTTCATTTTTACAGAAGAGCAAAACCAAGGAAATAAAAAGCATACAGAGTAGATGTAGCTGATCACTTATCCCTGTTTTCGAGGTTGTAACTTTTATTTTCTCTTGCCTGATGAGAAAACAGTTTCACTTTTTACAGAGAGATGTGTTATGAAAGACACATTATTTAAACATAAACTAATTAAGTATAAATATCAAAGACAAAAATATATATAGCATATAGATATATCTACAGGTGGAGTTGTAGAATTAATTACCGAACTAAGGGCATTAGCGATCTCTTCTATTTTGGTCCTGTCTTGACCTCTTTTTTTTTTTTTTTTTTTTTAATTCTTAATAACCCATTTCTAAATCAGTTCACATTTTTCCAGGTAGATGCTTGAATAACAATAATATCATGACTGCAAAGAATTCTGTCTTTTATACTTGTTTAAAGTTTAGATAATAGGCAAAAACTTTATCAACTTGTATTGGAATAGCTTTAGTTTTCCATTTCTTGAGATTTTGGAGGTACTGGAGACAGGACTCCTAATCTATGTGCAGATACTTCTAGAAATAACCTCTCTTTTAACTGAGATGGGGCAATCTCAGAATTATTTTCTCAAATCATACATCCCATTCTTACTTTGGCAAGTATTCTTTAAAGAGGCAGTAGCCATGAGTAAATATGATGGAGTTTAGTTCTTAGACACTTCATCACATTTATATGTTTTTTTGTATACGTAAGAGAAAAAGTCAGTGACATAGGTCCCATATTTGCTTCAAATGTTTTGCCAAAATTTTATTCAGACTTTCTACTAGTCAGCTTTTTTATACATCCACTCTGAGTTTCAGTGATGAATTCTGCCAACTCTTTGTTAAATAATTTCTGCAAAATCATAGGAACACTGAGAGTATGCTGTGTTGAATGTTTGGGTTTAGCTATATAAGTGGGGGAAGAGCAATCACATTAGTCAATCAGCAAAGTCAATTTAAAATTTGTGATTGGTAATTATTTTAGTTGTTATTTGAGGAAATACCAGATTCTAAAGTATCCTCTAAATTATTAAAGGATATTTATTTCCAGTAACACCATGACAAATTATAACTTCTTTGTTAATTGCCCTTTCTTAGTTTCCTAAGATTGTCTACAAAATATTACAAATTTGGTGGCTTAAAATAACAGATGTTTATTCCTTTAAGTTCTGGAGGCTAGAAGTCTGAAATCAAAATGTCAGAAATGCCATGTTGCTTCTGAGATTGTAGGGAAAAATGGTTCCTTGACTCTCCTAGTTTCTAGTGGTTGCTGGAAATTCTCAGATGCCTTGGCTTGTTGCTGCAACACTTCAGTCTCTTTCTCTGGTTGCACATGGTCTTCTTCCCTGTGTGCGTACGCATGTCTCTGTGTCTTCACATGACCTTCGTATATGGGCATCAGCCATTGTATTGAGGCCCAACTCTAATCCAGTATGAACTCACCCTAACTAATTATATCTGCAATAACCCTATTTCCAAACAAGGTCACATTCTGAGGTTCTGAGTGGACATGGATTTTTGTGAGACACTATTCAATTCACTACATTATTTGTAGCTTGAAATACTAAACAGATGCTTTGTGTTACTAGAAATGATCATTTATTAGAAAAAAGAAAGACCTTTGAAATCAAAGACCTAGGTTGAAATTCCTTCCTTCCCATTTGACCTTGGGCCAGTTAGTGATCTACTGTTCTTTGTAAAAGCTGGATAATACCTATCTCAGGTGATTTCACAAAAACTAATTTATTTAAAGTCAAGACAAGCCAAGTAGATCTCATCTCCTCTCTCATGTACCTGCATTTCCAAAGGGGAAGACAGAATATAACAAATCTATCCAGAGATTTAAAAAAAAAAAAAAAAAGTGATTCTTATGCCAAATTGGGGAAGGTGATACAGAAGTTAATTGGACTGAGTCCATACATTAAGAAAGTGCAAATTTTTAATGGGGTAAATAATATTTAAGGAAATCCCTTGCTTTTAAAGTGGGCGAATAATTGTTATGCAGGAAAGGCTTGTTCTCCAAAGCACTGGCCTAAGACCTGAAGTTGTCAGGACTCTGCTAAAAATCCCCATTGCTGAGACTTTGACCTCATCCTTCAGAGACAAATCAAGCATCAATAATGCAGTTAATATTCATTTTTTATTTGTCTGGAATGAAGACATGATGTAATAAAGACAGGGATTTTTAGAGAAACTTCAAGTAATTTGCTGATGGACAACTCACCATTGCTTGTACGTCTCCTTGCAGTAATATCCTACTGGGCTTAACCTTATATTGCTCTAACTTGGCAGTTATTACCCTGTCCACTTTTTTTCCTTTGATTTTTTAATGAGCACATCTTACCCCAAATGCCTCTGTCAATCCAGTCAGCTCCATCATACCAGGTTGATGAGGATTCTCTGCCTATTGTCCCCTCTCATCAGTTTAACCATTGATAATAGCTGAGTTATCTAATTGATTTATACGTTTATTTCTCTATGCAACTTTTAAAATAACATTTTGTTTGACTTAATAGAAAAACTTTCTTCAATATTATCTTTACTTTCAAAAAAATCCTATAACTTGAGTTTATTTCCTAAGTTCTTTTTTTCAAAAATACAGTAAGATACACATATTCATTGTCATTTCAGACAACATAAAGGGTGGGGAGGAAGGGGCAAGAATATGAATCTACCTTTTCCAATTACTGAAGTCCTATTCTGGAGTGAGAGTGGGCTGTAATACATGACAATTTAAAAAAAATATTTAATGCCTTGGGGCGCCTGGGTGGCTTAGTCGGTTAAGCGTCCGACTTTCGCTTAGGTCATGATCTCGCGGTTCATGGGTTCGAGCCCCGCGTCGGGCTCTGTGCTGACTGCCAGCTCAGAGCCTCGAGCCTATTTCGGAGTCTGTGTCTCCCTCTCTCTCTGACCCTGCTCACGCTCTCTCTCTCTCTCCTAGAAATAAATAAAAAAATATTAAAAAAAATTAATGCCTTTTATTAAACTCTGGTCTTTTTTGCAAATATTTACATAGATGAGAAATAAACTCTCACTAAGATATTCTATTTGCCAAAATATATAATCAAATAACTATTAATTCTAGGAAATTATATTTTTGGAGGAAATTCAGGAGTTATGGCTTATATTCATAATCAATTTTTTTATTTGAAAAAGAGATCCTCATTTTAATATTTTTATATTTGTGTTTTTCATACTTAATTGATGATTTTGGTATATCTAAGCACATAAAATACAACCTTTACAGGAATTCATGCCTCAGTAATGCTACAACTTTTTCACCTGGTGCTTTCAATAATAACACTCTTGAAAGCCATAAAAATATAATGCCAAATATACAAGTTTTATATATTATGCCAAAACTAGTTTGGCCATGTTGAGGTCCCAATATATGCATAATGAATATAAAATACTATATTTTCTTGAGATACTAGAAATGCATTCTAGTAAGGAGCACTTAAATGTGACATGGTCAAGGTGAGAAGAGTTGCATATATAGAAATATACAATTTCATTTTGTTATATACGATGTATTTGTGGCCTATGTGTTATTTTATTAATTGCTTTTTCTAATCATTCATGAAAGATGAATAATTGAAAAGCAGAAGCAGATCATCTACTATAACAGTTTCAGTTTATTGTTGGAATATCTTTGTTTTTGGTGAGAATACTTAATTAAAAAGGTGAAGTTATGTAATCATCATTATGAAACCACTTTCATGTAAATAGTAAATCATTTCATGCAAATTTAAAATATAGTATCTTTATCCTTTGTTCACATTACACTATTTGACCATGATGCATGTAGATTACATTAACTTCCTCACAGGGCCTTTGAATAGCAATGTCTATAATTTTTTACTACTTAGTGTAAAAAATATTCATGAAAAGGTATGCTTTTGCAATTTGTTTTAAACTCTCAATAAGAGGGTACCTTAAATATTATTTATTTCTGACAGCTTATATTTAAAAAATATTTCAGGAACATCATTTGTAATATTGGAAGGAGCTTAATAGAAATAAGACATTTATCTCAACTGGTCTGCTTTTCTTTGATAATTAATATTATACAATCTTTTATACTGTTTGTTTTGCCTTGATTGCCAAGAACTTCAGAAGAGCCACAGGGATAGAATGATTAATTGTAAGAATATTTTATTATGGCTCTAGTATAGTTACTGCATTTGCTGGGTTTTTTTAAAATTTAATGTTTATTTATTTATTTAATTTATTTATTTTTATTTTTTTTAAAGATTTTTTTTTAAATGTTTTATTTATTTCTAGGAGAGAGAGAGACAGCGTGAGCAGGGGAGGGTCAGAGAGAGGGAGATACAGACTCTGAAATAGGCTCCAGGCTCTGAGCTGGCAGTCAGCACAGAGCCTGACATGGGGCTCGAACCCACGAACCGCAAGATCATGACCTAAGCAAAAGTCGGACGCTTAACCGACTAAGCCACCCAGGCGCCCCTAATGTTTATTTATTTTTGAGAGAGAAAGAAAGACAAAGCACGAGCAGGGGAGGGGCAGAGAGAGAGTGAGACAGAACCTGAAGCAGACTCCAGAATCTGAACTGTCAGAACAAAGCCTGATGGGAGTCTTGGATTCACAAACTGCAAGATCATGACCTGAATGAATTTGGATGCTGAACCGACTGAGCCACCCAGGGGCCCCTGAATTTTTTAAAAATTTATTTAAATTATCATTTAATTATCCAGGTTGAATATGTATAAAATATCCTTTTAATTTTAAAAGATATATAGATAAAAGATTATCCACAAAGCCTACGCTAATCTCACATGGTGACCAAAGTTATTTAAGTTATCTTTCTCAAACTTACTTTCTGTTTCATTTGTACTAGTGTCTCTTTAATTTAAATTCTGAGAAAAGGAATCAAATATTTTAAATGCCAATAAATACTTCCAAATTGCCTTGAAAGTAACTGCAACAATGTATACAGCAATATTCATGCATCCACTAATTCAGACACACACATATATGTTTATGGATTCTTCAGTGCTATACCAGTTCTAACATCTTTTTTATTTTCGAGATGCATCATATCTTTTGTGCCCTGTTCTCTGGTCTAGGAGGATCATCTATTTTACCACATGAATTGGCTTCCTTACTCTCTGGCTGCAAATTGGGTTCAGCCTCGAAGATGTGACAAAAAAGGCAGGAGGGAGGAAAATAAAGGCTCCCTTTTTGTTTGGCTTCCTTGAGATGAGTATGACTCTTGCATTGTTTTGTAAGTAAGGCACAGCTCCTCTCTTCCAAGGTTCAGTAATCATTCCATCCTGTTTGCTGCTTTGGGTATGGGTGTTAGCACTACTAGACCTAGGCACTGAGATATTCCTTAGGATCCCCTCTTCTACCTTATCATACCTATTTGCCCTTCATTAAACATTCCTTGAATTATATTAGCCTAAATAGAGTATGCCATCCATTTCATGCTGGGACTCTAACTGATCCAAGAACATTTTAATTACAAAAGTCTACTTTAACTGCTGGAAATATAGCAGAGCATGGGGGAATAAATTCTCCCTCAAAGAAATAAATTCTCCCTCAAAGAAAAGCCCAGGCCCCGTGGTGTCACTGGTAAATTCTACCAAATATTTAAAAACAAACAAACAAACAAACAAACAGAAAATATGAAAGACATAGACTATCTGGTTGTTCTGGGTTTGATACCCTATTGGGATCTCAGAGACCGTTGCTGATATCAACATACTGGATGCTTAGGAGTGGTTATATCCAGTTCAAACGTGGTGAGAATTCCATGTTAAAGTGATGTATAAATGGTAATTGTTACCATGCTATTTTTTCACAAATCTATGGAGCAACACTGGTGTACCTGAAAAAAAATGGCCGATTGACATAAAGTAGATCATATTGTCCACGTGAGACTCTTGTTCAGAAGATTTGGTGAATTTTAAATGGGGCACAGCATTTCTTGCAATGTGAACAATTCTTCCCTCTAGTCTTTCAGTAAGTTTCTGAACATCTGGCCAACCTCTTAGCGATTGCCCATGAATTTATGCTTTTCTTTTGCTAGACTTAGTAGATTGTAAGGTAAACAAGTTGAATTTGTAACTGTTGGTAGGATTTTCATTCTTCTCTACTCTTTCATTTATTTATTTTTGCTCTGCTCTTGAACAAGGTTGCATATCTGTTGTACTATCAGTGACCTACGCATATTGCCAGGGATCATTTGTCAAACAAGAGCCTTTTTTTTTTTCCCTCCTTGGTAACTTGGATATTGTAATAGGCAATACTCAAGAGGCTGTATGTGTGACTTGAGGACAGTGTGGTTGGAGAACACGAATAAGTATACAGGAAGTATTACCACATGCAAATACAAACTGTGTTTTTTGGTGGAGGGTGTCGAATGTCAGAATCTGTCAAAGTCCAGTCTTATAAGATGATATTATAAATAAAGCATGTGAGATAGAATGTATTGGTATGAGCATAATTACAAAGTATACATGACATGCCAAGAAACCTTGGGAATTGAGCCTATATATCAACCAACTAACAAAGCCAGAAATTACATCACTCACCTTTTTGAATTCAGAATCCCTGGTGCAGATAAACAAATTTAGCCCTCTGGTCTATAAACTTAGAATCCATTCCCACACATTCCTAGGTTTTCCTCAATATTAATTAGTGTCTCTTGAGATTTGAGTTCATACTTTCTTGGGGTTAAACTTATATCTTCCTCTGGGAAATATTGGACTCTGACTCTAGAAGCCTAGAAGGGTTTGTAAGTAAGTGATGGGAAAAAAATTGTGTTTCCCTTTGCCAATAAACACCTTAGAGATATCATAACAATCATCTTCTAGAAAGCTACTGAGACCCTCTTTCACAGATGATTCTGGTCATGACTCTGAATTCAGCTGATATTGTAGTTTGGTAAACTGTAGATTAAATGTTATGGCTACAATAAATTCTTTTACAATTTCTGAGAAATTGCTTATCTGCTGGTTAGATTTTGAGCTGAGAATTTTGAATTTTAAGTTTATAATTCACTTTCTTTAAGAAAATTGAGTGTAGTTAGAGACACTCACCCACCAACTTTTTCTGGAATTACTCATTGCACACATTTCTTAAAAATGTTTTAAAATGCTTGTTTTTTTACAGGCAGAGAGAGAGACAGAGCATGAACAGGGGAGGGGCAGAGAGAGAGGGAGACACAGAATCTGAAGGAGGCTCCAGGCTCTGAGCCCTCAGCACTGAACCAGATGCAGGGATCAGACCCACAAAGCACGAGATCATGACCTGAGGATAAGTCGGATGCCTAACTGAGCCACCCAGATGCCCCTGTCATACATTTTTTCTTTAATATTGGCCTATTGGTCCTTCAAAGACTTGCTTTTAATAATCTCTTCATTCCAGATGACCAAAGGTTATTTCTTACAATGCAGAGATGTAATGGAGGTGACATTCTCATTGTTAAAAACCCATAAACACCAACACTATGAGGCAGGAATACATTAGATTTTGAGTACAAAAGTAAATGACCTGATTTAATTTTTATTATGCTCATTCTAGATGCTCTGCTAAGACTAGAATGTAGAAATAAAGATCAAAGCTGAGAAGGCTGTAAGGCATCTAGCAGAATGATACATTGACAGTTAACAGTGAATTGTACAAGCTACAGCAGAGATAAATTTGAAGGTACAGTGAACAGGATTTGATGAGTAATTGTGGATGGCATGTGAGAGGGAAAAGTCAACAGAAAGGGTATTGTTGCCATTTATTCATATGGAGAAGACTGGATGAGCAGCAAGATGAGGAGTAGGGGGATAGGAAGGTTCACTTCTGACATGTTAAGTTCAAGATATCTATCAGGTATTCAAATTTAGATGTCAAGGAAGTGGTTGAATATTTGAGTCTAGAATTCAGGATGAGGTTTAGGCCTGATGTACTTCTAAAAACTGACAGGATAGAGATGCTGTCAATTCATTTCATGTACTGATAAAATCATATGTGATCCCCCATATAGACAAAGAAGCACTACATCTAGAAGCACTACAACCTTTTTAGGTGCTAGAATGGGGAAGATTAATTGATGTGTTAAAAAGTTACAGGCAAAGAAAAATGGGAAGACATTGATGTACTTTAAGAGGAAATTAAGTCTTGCCAGGAGAAGGGCAATCTGAGTGTCAAATGCTATAGATAAAGAAAATAAGATGCAGGTAAAGAAATGACCACTGGGCTTGGTAACGTGGAGTTCAGAAAAGCTGTTTTTGGAGAGCAGGATGAAGGGTTAATTGTATCAGGTTTAGGAGAGAAACACAGGCAGTGAACATAGCCATTCACAGAGTTTTGCTCTAATGGGTATCAAGAGATGTTAAAGTCATTGCTTTTTCTTTTTAAAACTCTAATCCTTTTTTTATACAAGTTAATGTTTTATTTGTATAATAGTTCTATTAAAATAATTCTATACTAATTTATTATTAACTCCCTGTTTTGAGAGATGAAATTATTTGCACTATAACTTTCACTGCAATGATTCCCTTCCTATAACTTCCGAGTTTTTAAGATAGATTTAATTAGTCAGAGTTTGTAGCAGTTACATTTCTGATCTGTATCCACAATTCTCCTTATTTTGAAATCTTAGTTCTATATTTATAGAATTTCAATATACACCATCAGTCCTTCTGAGTGGCATCTTTATTTCCAAATTATGTATTTTGACTATGTCTCGGTTAACGAAATTTCAGTAGTTTTGCCAAAAAGTACTAATGAATGCTTCTTCACTGAGTTTCTTCATAATTGAGTCTATCTTCCTTTTCTTTTTATCCCTGAATGAAAATTAGGCTAAATATAATTTTCTTGGTAACAATATTTCCTCAATCCTTTCAAAGTTTTGCTGAACTGTTCCTGGTTTTGTGAGTAAGCCCGATATTCCCTCTGCAGGTGACTCTCATATTCTACCTGGATGAGCCAAGTACACTTTTAAAGAGAGTCGACCTTTACAACATCTAGTACATAACTCAATGTTGATTTTTATCTTTTAATTCCTTTTGGTATAATTGGCATATTTTGATCTACTTATGCAATTTTTCATTTCAGGGAAATTTTGCTGTGTCATTTCTCTGAATACATTTTTCAGGTTTCAATTGATGCACACTCTATTTTAGGAAACCTCTGTGAGGTCATCAGTCTGTACCTATTATCTCATTCTTATCACTTTAATCTTTGTGCTTTTCCTCTGTGTCTTTTTTCCTTGCTGTTTCTAATTTATCTTATTAGATAAGCTATTGTACTGTTCCAGTGTGCAACGTGTTTCCTTTGCTCTGTAATCTTTTTCCACCACTATTTAAGCAAACAACACATGTACCTATGTGTTTGCATTTGTGTGCATGCTTGTGAAATTTTTTATATCAAAGTGGGTTTCTAAGAGTCTTTGTATCATAGGAGACCTTTTTTCCACTTAATCTAGTGGTTTTCCTTTCTTCATTCAGTTTTGCTTTTTTTCTTTATGAAAAAGAAACATTTCAGAAAAATCAGGTTAAGTTGTCTTAATCAATATGTAGATTGACATTAGAACCTGAGTCTCATGGGGCGCCTGGGTGGTTCAGTTGGTTGGATGCCCGACTCTGGCTCAGGTCATGATCTCATGGTTTATGGGTTTGAGCCCTGTGTCAGACTCTGTGCTGTCAACTCAGAACCTGAGACTTGTTTCAGATTCTGTGTCTCCTTCTCCCTCTGCCATTCCCCTGCTCACTTTGTCTTTCTTAAAAATAAATAAAACATTTTAATAATAATAAAAAAAGGACCTGAGTCTCCCTTTTTTCCTAATCTAGGTATTATTCTATGATTTTATTTTTTTTTATTTTTTTACGTAATCTCTAAGCTTAACATGGGGCTCGAACTCACAACCTCAAGATCCAGGATTGGTGCACCTATTATTTTATGTTCTCTTTTTTTAAGTTTGTTTGATTATTTATTTATTTATTTATTTATTCTTGAGTGAGAGAAAGAGAGAGAGAGAGAGAAAGAAAGAGAGAGAGAGGATGAGAGAGAGAGAATGAAAGAGAGACAGAGAAGTAGGGGAGGAACAGAGAAAGAGAGAATCCCAAGCAGGCTCCATACTGACAGCATGGAGCCTGATTTGGGGCTGGCTCCCAGGTACGGTGAGATCCTGACTTGAGTCGAAATCAAGAGTTGGGTGCTCAACTGACTGAGTCATCCAGGCACCCCTATTTTATGTTCTTATCAGAGCTGGGATCATTCAAAATGCATCAACTCCCAAAAATTATACTATTCCTCAAGTTTTGTCATTGCTGTCTGTGAAAAATAACTAGGTAGGCTACTAGGTTCAGCAGGTTACTACTTCTTTTTGAGGGATAGGAGTTAAAGTTTCTTATTTCTTCTTTTTGACCTGGTCTTCTCTATTCTGTTTCAGAGTCAGAGCAGCTACAAGCCGAGGGCAGTACATTTAAATAAGCATCATCTGAACTGGGGTATCTCATTCATATTCTGACAAATTGATGATTAATCTGCCTGGTTTCCATCCAGTGCCACCACAATGCTGCATCTCCTAAGGGCCACTGGGAGGGAACATGGCTAGATGGATGGGAAACACATGTGGGAAGGAGGAATGAGGCCGGGGTAGCAGAAATGGGTCAACTAGGACGCTAGAGAAACTTACACTTTAGGGCCCCTAGTTTCACTGGATCTCTGCAGAAAACAACAACAAAAATTTTTTTTTCTAACAACAGAAGTTCTAGCAATGTTTTCCTGGATCAAATTTTTAAGTAGAAGATACATGATCCTGAGTCTCAACCACTTACCAGTCTGGGTTCCCCGTAAGATTTCCTCTTGTCAAATGGGATCACAGTGGCTGCAGAGATTTGTTGGGGATGTGAGTTGGGAAGTGTTTAGTTTCGACGTAGATGAGATTTGTGTTTGCATCTGTTTTTGCCAGGAAAAAACAATGATACTACTTACCTGCAACAACTTTATTAACTTTGAAAGTTCCACCTCAATGTGCTCACATCCCGGTATGGACTTAAGACTTCACTTCCAGATCTTAGCCTCTCTTTGCAATTGATCCAACGTGAAGCAATTGTTTACAGTGATTAAACAAATCAAGTAAGCTTATATTTTGCTTATTTATTTCCTTTGTTCTGGTGTTTTTTTTTTTTTTTTTTCCTCCTACTGTCTTCCTACAACCTAATTCTTGGATTAAATAAGTGTTTATTCTAGAAATTCTTCCACTAGTAATTCATAGGTGATATACTCTCTTGAGAATTTTTATGGTTGAATAATTTTTACATCAACATCCTACCTGCTTATGTAAAATCTGTTAGTTCTCCTTTGAAAATGCTATTCACTATTTCCTAGACTCTATTTTGATGAAAAGTCTGATATCCATTTAATTCTGGTTTATTATATATAATAATTTAAGATTTTTTTGTTTGTTAATGTAGTTGGTTTTGCCACATATATTTATTTATGTGCTTATTTATTTTATCTTATCTTATTATTTTATTTATTTTTCCCCCGGACTGTCATGTCCTTTTAATCTGTGTATGTCTCTTCTTCCTCAGGTTTGGAGGATCTTTCTCTTTTATTTCTTTAAAGAGAAACTTTTTTCCCATTCTCTCTTTTTCCTACATTCTCCATTATCTTTAGAATGTCTGCTTCAATTTCCTATTTTTTCTTGTCTTTCTTTTCCATATTTCACATTATCAATCCCTTTGCACTGCATTTTGGAAATATTCCATCACTAGATCTTTTAGAAAAGTAATATTTCATTCAGCTTTAAAAAATAAATCCAGGAGCTCTAGGGTGGCTTAGTTGGTTAAGCGTCAACTTTGGCTCAGGTCATGATGTCAAGATTCGTAGATTTGAGCCCTGCATTGGGCTCTGTGTTGACAGCTCAGACCCTGGAGCCTGCTTTGGATTTTGTCTCCCTCTGTCTCTGCCCCTCCCCTGCTCACGCTCTCTTTCTCAGTCTCTCAAAATAAATAAACATTAAAAATATAAAAAATAAATCCAGCATAATTACTCTTTTACTATTTACTATTTAAATATTTTAAAACAATTTCAACAACCACTTAAAATTTTCAATTGTTTTATCTATGCTTCCTTTAATGAGCTGTTAATTTTTTTTGTTTGTACTTAATTTAAAATTGCATTCATTTTAGAATCCCATAGGTCATTTCTCTTTCAGGCTTTAAAGTTATCAAGTTATTTATTAAAAATCAAAATTTATCAGGGCACCTGGCTTAGTCAGTTAAACATCCAACTTGGGCTCAATTCATGAGCTCACAATTTGTGTGTTTGAGCCCCCCGTTGGGCTCTGTGCTGACAGCTCAGAGCCTGGAGCCAGCTTTGGATTCCATATCTCCCTCTCTGTCTCTCCCCGACTCATGCTCTGTCTCTGTCTCTCAAAAATAAACAAACATTAAAAATGTTTTTTTTAATCAAAATTTATCTAAGCCCCTGGAGAGACAAAGTAAATGCATGAATGCTTTATTTTCTGCCCCTACTCTGGAAGTCAGAGATACACATAATATGAAAAAATAATGAATAACAGTGAAGAAAAATTCTAACATAGGGTCAGCATAGAAGGTCTGACTTGAAACTCTGAGGTTATAACTGTTTCCTCATGTTAGACTTTTATAATATTTTATGCAGTTGTAATTACTTTCATTTGTCACTATTAGCCTTTTATGTTATTGGCTTTCCTCATAGGTTTATTGAGTCTTGATTGTACTTTCTTTGTATATGAAATTTACATATATGCTTTTGTGTCTATTTCCACAGTTTATTTGTTTGGATAGCACTACAAGTTACTGATGCTTATTTTCTGCCTATCTTTCATGAGGAGGGTAGAAAGGGATCCAGAGAGGCAAGATCTGCAGGTAACTTCTGGATGGGGTCTTCTATTCCTCTCATAAATTACCAGTCACTTGAGACACTGTTTTGGCTTATTTGCGGTGGGGTGGGGAGGGGGAACACGGAAATGCTTCCAGACGGAATCTCTGTGATGCCAAAGGAATGAATAGCAGCATAAATGACAAATATGTAAGCAAATATAAAAAGTATTTTTAATAGGCAAAAAAAAAAAAAACCTATGGTGCATGTGTTTTGAAGTAATTAAATAAATAAAACCTATGATAATAGCACAAAGTTGAGGAATGGGGTAAATAGCATTGAACTGTTATAAGGTTCTCAAGTTGTTTGAGATTCTCAAGTACTTGTTTAAGGTAGACTATAAGTAGCAAAAGTTGCATATTTTAATCTCTACATTACTAACTAACCAGTGAAAGAATAATACAAAATAGCATAAATAATGTGTTCATAAAGGAGATAGAACAAAATAATAAAAGATAATTATTCAAAGGGAGGCTAAAAAAGAATAAAGAAATAAATCATACATGGAACAATTAGCAAATAAATAGCAAGATGATGATTTAAATCTCCCCATATCGGTGGTTAAATTAAACATTAAAAAAATACCCCGTCTAATTAAATGACAAAGATTGTCAGAAAGGATTAAAAACAGAAGACCCAATTATTTTCTTATTACAAAAGTCACACTTTAGATGAGATCATAAATAGATTTGAAAGAAAAGTGACTTAAAAAAGAGTATAATGTGAAATATGCAAATCTAACCAAAAATCATTTGTTATAACCATAATAATATAAAATACTTTAATGTAGGAAATATTATTCAGAGCAAAGAAAAACATTTTATCTAGGTAAATTGTCCTTATAAAAACGGAGGTATAGCAATCCTAAATTTGTTTCAAAATGCAAAAAGCTAAAATTTGAAGTTATAAGCAGAAAAGTAGATAAATTTATTAATATAGATAAATATCTGAATACAAATGTTAGTAACTATTAGAAAAAGCTGACATGCAGAAGCCTGGGTGGCTCAGTCAATTAAGCCTCTGACTTCAGTTCAGGTCATGGTCTTGGGGTTCCTGAGTTTGAGCCCTGCATCAGGCTCTGTGCTGACAGCTCTGAGCCTGCAGCCTGCTTTGGATTCTGTGTCTCCCTCACTCTGTCTGTCCCTCCCCTGCTTGTGTTCTGTCTCTCTCAATAATTAAACACTATTTTTTTTTATTTTAAGAAAAAGTTGACACAATTTGTAAAAATATATATTGTTTGAACAGCACATTTACCCAACTTGTCCTGTTTGACATTTATAGAACCCTATGCTCAAGAGAAGTAGAATGTACATTATTTGTTATAAAGATGCAACAAGTCTCAAAATAAGTGTGGGGCACATAAGCAAGTATAAAGAAATTTCAAAGTGTTAAAATACTATAGAAGCCTCTTCTAATTATAGTGGAATTAAATTGGAATGTATTCAGTGTAATAATAGAATAGTTACGAAGCCCTCAAAGGGTTAACTGTAAACTTCAACACAAACCATGAGTCAAAAAATGATATGGTAATGATAAAACACTTGGAACTGAAAAACAAATAATATGGTTTATCAAAACTTGTGAGTTGCAGCTGAAGCAGAGCATATGGAGACAATTACAGCTTTAAATGTTATGTTGGAAAAAGAAGAAAGGATGAAACATCTCAAGAAGATACAAGTTGAATAGTCATGAAATTTACTGTGTTTGGGTCTCATTCCACATACAGAATGGTTACTCTCAGCAAGGATCATAATTTTGTTTATAAATTATATATTTTGTATTGTCACAATGATTTCAACTGTCTTAAAATGAAAAAAAATCTACACATACAGCAAGGAAAGTTAATCAATATAATGAGAAACATGTGATATGTATATTACATTAAAACATTAAAAAAGATTGATTTTTTCAGTGAAGATTATTTATATATTGTTTGTCAGCTCTAAATTAAACCTCTACTCTGCTTTATTCTCTTGGCGTTGATTTTGTTGTGAGCTGGCTTCAATTTAGTTTAGATAGTAGGCACTAGAGAAATCCTGGGAAGTAGGAGTTGTGGAGAAGGCATTCACTTCCTGTTTCCCCTATTCCTGGCTGTTGTCCTAGAAGCAGTAGCAAGCAAATCTCTAGAGTTCCACTTTTTGTCATTTTCAGAGCCAACCTGTGTTCCCCAAAGGTAACAAAAGCATTGAGAGGTGTCCCCTCCAAAAAGGTCTGAGAATCAGCTCTATTGGGTCCCTTCTTCAGTGGTGTTAGGTTCTATTACTCAACCCTTCCTTTTTTCCCTTAGACTTAGAAGTGGTAGCTGCTTTCTATAATTGCTAATTTTTATGTTCTCTTAATTCCCCTTTCAACTATTTCTTGCAACAATCATGTAACCAATGTTCTTTTTTGGAATGACAAGAGTGGTTTCTAATTTCCTGATGGATCCTGACTGACTCACTTCCTGTTAAAAGAGGCAAAGACTAATCTAAAAACTTCCCTAGAAATTTCTAGAATTAATGCTAATACTTGATGTCCGTAAGTTTTCTACAGAGGAAAAATAAATATATTCTTCATATCTCATGGTATTAAATAATGCCCACAGATGAGATGAATGAAAAAAAAAGGAACAGTCTATAATTTGAGCAGGTGAAAGTTATAGCAAAATGGTGACAAACACCAGAGGCAGATGCATAAAAGCAAATAACTAGGTAATCCTTCGGATAACAGAGTTCTTGGAAAATATTTTGTGAACTAAGTTACAAAAATTAAGATGGCATACTATGCCATGAGTTTTTATTCAACAATAATAATATATACTATAAAATAATTTAAAATATTATTTATTAATATTATATACAATATAGGTAGAAAATGAATAAAGTGGATGGTTTTTGGATTAGATACTATGTGAAATCATGTCCAGGAAAGGTAACTGTTTCAACACTTTTTTAAAAACTAAAGATAATGCAATATCCCTAGTAACAGGAATTTACTACAATGATTAATATACATCAAATCACACACACACACATACACACGCACACACAAGCCAGATGACAGGACTTGGGAAGAGCAGAACACTGCGGGGAATAAGCTTAGGAATTCCCTGGGCTTACACTGATGGGTTAACAAGGGATAAAGAATTAGAAAGCCATAGGATGTACACACCCAAGTTTGGGTTAACAAGATTAGGTAAATAAGATGAGGTAAGCAGCACAGAGGTCCCCAGTATAGGACAAGTGGGGCAAAGGTATAGGAATAGGGAGTCTCAGGATGAAAACACCCAAGATAAAGTAAACAAGATTAGATATTCAGAGCGGAAATGCCCCCCAACTTAGTACAACAGCAGAAAGCTGTTTTCACAGGAAGGAAGGACCAAATTAGGTAAACAGGTAAACAGGGCTGTAGACTTCAGTGGGGCAAAGTTGCCCAGAGTGGAGCTAATTAGCAAAAGAAATGTGCCTTGTGACCTTGAGGCAGCATACTCAGTCTTTCTTGTTTTCTAGGCCAGTTAAGGTAAACAGAGGTGGTGCCTCACATCTGCTGTAAACAAACTTCTACACACAGGGTGCCAGGATTTTGTTTTGTATTGACCCAAACCCCTAACACCATGTATCTTCAAAACCCCCTTTCCCTCATGCCCTTGAATTACTGTTCACGATTTCATTGTCTCTTTGTGCATGCCCATCACCATGTTTGTAAGCCTTTTGATCCTAATAAAAATGGAACAAGGACCCATACTTGGGACTCTTATCTTCTCCTGGACATTAGCCTCTCTTGCATTTTTAATACTGCAACCCGCTTTCTTGCTGGACAAGAACGCCAGACCCAGAGTCTATGACAGAAAACATAGGCTGGAATTTTGCTAGAGCTTTGATAGTCACTAAGCATGGGCATGACTCCATTGCTCTATGGTGATTTCTTTCTATCCTGTCACCACCTGGTTTATTCTCTGCTCTAATATCTTTTTTCAGTTTCATAACAGTATATGCACATTTTCTGATTTGTGTTTTCACAAAACTTAGTTGAAAGAGAATATATTATGTCTGTCAAGTTTTTCTCTATATTCTGATTCTGTGGTTTTTTTTTTTTTTTTTGCTTTATTTTAAAATTTATTTTGAGAGAGAGAGAGGGTGCATGCTAGTGAGAGTGGGAGTGAGGGGGAGAGAGAGAGAGTATGTGTGTGCATGCTAGTGAGAGTGAGGGCAAGGGGGAGAGGGAGAGGGAGAGAGAGAATCCCAAGTAGGCTCTGCTCTGTCGGCACAGAGCACAGTGAAGAGCTCCATCTCACAAATGATGAGATCAGGACCTGAGCTGAAATCTAGAGTTGGACGCTTACCTAACTGAGCCACCCAAGTGCCCCATGATTCTGTAGTTTTTGATCCTACTGCTACCTACTCACTCTTTTTGTGTTTTCTAGTTCTCATTATTAAGAGAATGATACTTACTTTTTTCTCTTAGATTACATTTCAGTCCACAATATTGGTTATCATTGGTGTTAATGCAGGTACCCAACATCGTTTCAATTCACAATGAGTAGGGTGGGGATTAATTGGTTTTCAGTAGCTATTGGAAAGTAAAGTTTTAGACTCCAACATGGAAAATATTGAGCAAAAGCTTGTTTTGGATAATATTTAAGAAAAGTTTTATTTTAAAAAATGTTTGATTCTAAATTTATAACATTGTCTCCTAGGTAAGGCTCATGGATATTTGAATCAGAATATTCTGTGGCTATTGTTAAAGATACATATACTGGATTCTACTCCAGATTTATTTTATCTGGATTTTTGTGGTTAAAGTTAGAAAAGATGAATTTTTACTGTTTCTCTAGCAAAATTTAAGTATTAAAACACTTAGAAACACTTGTAAAACACAGTTACCAAAATGCTATTCTAGATACTTTGAGTGCAATGTGTAACAGACACTCTAAATACTCCAAAAATCACCCCAATGAGAGATCTGTGTTTGGGCTCTTTTTGGGGCAAAAGCTGCACACCTAGTACTACAAATTCTTAAAGATTTGAAATATAAACACAAACATCAAACTGGCATCAAAGTACCAGTTTTCTTGGGGCGCCTCACTGGCCTGGTTGGTGGAGCATGCGACTCTTGATTTTGGGGTTGTGAAATCCAACTCCTCATTGGATGTAAAGATTACTTAAACATAAAATCTTTAAAAAAAAAGTTTTATGTATAGGAAAACTAGGTTAGATTAAAAGCTGCAAAAAATAAAGATTTCTGCCACCTTTTCCAAAAACCAGATCTAAGATCCATGCATAAAGAGATTTGTCTGCAGTTGGGAAATTTACTCAGGGAGCATAAGATAAATCACTCTTTTATACTCATTTTGTCCTGAAAGTGGGGATAAAGTAGCCTGCAATTTAAACTTGCTTCTAAAAGGCAGATCCTAGACTTGTACCCAGATGTGCTTATTTCATGAAACCTACATTCAGTGAAGAATGATCTGTTGCCATAAGCTAGCCTAAAAGTGAATAGGGCACACAACATTGAAACAGTCATCTTTTTTTTTTTTAATGTTTTTTATTTATTTGTGTGTGTGTGTGTGTGTGTGTGTGAGAGAGAGAGAGAGAGAGAGAGAGAGAGAGAGAAACAGCATGAGCAGGGGAGAGTCAGAGAGAGGGAGACACAGAATCTGAAACAGGCTCCAGGATCTGAGCTAGCTGTCAGCTCAGAGCCCGACGCGGGGCTTGAACCCGCGAACTGTGAGATCATGACCTGAGCCAAAGTCGGACACTTAACCGACTGAGCCACACAGGTGCCCCTGAAACAGTCATCTTTAATATCTCTGCCCTTCATACTAGAGAAAGGGATCCCAGTAGCTCTGAGATTCTCATCACTCTACAAATCAGATAAATCATTCCTCCTGAGTAACAATAATCACAAGTGTGAAAGGAGGGGAAGTAATAGCTTTCCTGATAATCCCCAAAGGGAAGAAGTTTCCATTAAAATAATCTAAGGAATTTGAAATAAAATTATTCACAGCCCAACCCTCCAAGTTGTCTACCTGGATGATATACTTTTGGAAACCTTCAAACTTGTTTTACTTATCTATATTTAAATATTATTTTTGGACTATGTAGAGGAATATATAATAAATGACCAAAGAAATTTGTTATGTTATTAATTACAATGACATTGTTGAGAAAATTGCTCAGTGTGTCATACTGTCTTAAAGAAGACCAATGGGGGGAAATTCACTCTGTCCTTAGTTCCAGAAATAATTGTATTTCTCCTAAGCAGCCTCAATCTCCATTTGTCCAAAATGCAACTCATCTCTCCTTCTTCCAAACATACTCCTCCTTCCCCTGTTTATTAATCTTGGAGACTGGTGCAATCAACAAAAGATATGGTACTAGTCTTTCTTGGTTCCTCTTCTTTCTTCATATTCCATATACAAATATTTGCTAAACTTTATAAATTCTACCTTTTTTATACCATTCTCTTCCAATTGCCTAGATCACTTTCACAGCATCTAACATGTTTCCTTGCATCCTATCTTGAACTACAATAGTACTCATGTTTGACCAATTTATCACAATATTTAGGTGATGGATTGAAATTGTCTCCATATTTGTCCAACAGATTAGATTGTAAGTACTAAGAAGGTAGGTATTATGTGAGAGACACTATAATTATATAATTAATATGACTATTGTTCTTTCTTATGGTAGACATTTGTGAACTCATTCTAATTTCTGTGTCAATTCTGACAAAGATAGAGGACCTCATGTATTATTTTAAGTAGTAACATCTCCATAGATGTATCATATTTTGTCTACTTTTGGGTCTAAGCTAAGCTATTTACTCAATTATTCCTCTTGAATGTATTTTAAGTACAAATCACTTTTGGAATTAGGCAGGATATAAATAAATTAAATAATATAAACATTAATTCAGCTGAGAGACCTGGGCTGGCAGACAACCTGCGATGTCCTTGGGGACAACCAGTCTCCTATAAATCACATTTGGAGAACTATAAATCCTGTCCAGTGCATGTCTATGAGCTTCTATGCCCTTCTTACAGGTAGTCTCAGTGATAACATGCTTCAATCCAACTCTGCTCCTAACTGTAAGGTATTAGTACATGTAGCCATAGAAAGCTACATTATTTCATGCTTCACATACTCTATGTTTTTGACCTTTTAAATATTATTGATAAATGTCACAACTCTGTTTGACCTCATCATCTTTAAGAGACACTTCTAAAAGCACTGATGAAAGGCATAATATTGAACAAAAGAAAAAAAATGCTGCAGATGAGCTTATAGGCATGCAAGAAATGAATAGTAGTTTTTCAATTCTGTTACCCAGAATCTTTTGATTATTTGGAGATATTTTAGGGCTTACTGTGAGGAGGAAAAGAGCAGATAATTGGCTAGCAGGGTATTTATCCTTTCCTTGAGTTTCTGCTTCAGCCATAATATTCTACTCTCTGGAAATTTGTGGTGGGGAGTTTTTTTTTTTTTTTTAATGTTTTAAAAAGGACTATATGATTTTGGACTTATTTAATTGTTAGAAGTGGGTTTTTTTCTTATTTAACAAATTCATTTTCCAAATTAATATGCAACCCAATTCTCATCTTCATAAATGCTGATACAATGGGAACAAAAGCATTTTCACTTAATCAGTGACTTCTCCCTTTTCACTTTTCCTTAGAAATCTTACCCACATATAACCAACTTACTGAAGGTAGACTTTCTTATTTTCCTCTCCTCTCCAAAGTCCTCATTCAAAGTGTGCTGATGCTTTAGTTAATCACGAATAGGCCTCAGTTTTTATCTAGAGTTTAGTAGGATGAATCACTCCATTCGGAAATGTATCCATCATCTATCTACCTGCAGAAGAGCTAGAATCTTGATATATAATTCTTTGAAAAAGTTATGGATTGGTCTTATGTCACTGGTTTTATATATGTTGAAGAGAATCACATCAGATTAAAGCAAAGTTAAAGAGGGGAAATATTAAGTACACAAGAATTTGAAAAAGAAGACATAAAAATGAACATTTCTAGCAGTTAACTCTAATTCAATCTGTGTTGCAGATCAATCTGGAACTGAGTGGAGTATAAATTGCATTCTAAGTACTTCTGATTCACTTAATCAGGAAAACTTCAAAAAGCAAATATCTCAGGATAAATTGCACTGGAGAACAGTTGTTACCAAGCATCTGGCAAAATACCTAAAGAGGATTATTCTCATTAACAAGATTTTTTAAATCTACATTTTAAGACCATTAAATGAACTTAATCTTAAACTGCATGATCACTACTACTCCATTATCTATTTAAGAAGATAAAATACAAGAACCAGTGTTTCCTAGATGAACCAGAACATTTCCAGAATGATGAAAAGTATTCCAGCCCACTGAGTATAAAATTAGATTGCTGAATGACTGTGGCTGGCTCAGATTCTGAGGTCATGATGACTCTAACTTATGCTAAGCAGATGAAATGTCAGAATAAAATCATAGCCTGGCTTTAGTTATGAATCTTAAATTAAGTGAGATAAAAAACCTTTTGAAGTGTCATGTACTATGATTAAGTTTTATCTCTTTATTCTTATCCAGGGCATGGGAAACCTTATTATGTACCATGAAGACAACTTGCTAGCTAAAGTGACTTTAAATGATCTCTTACTCACCTTATGGGACCAAGAAAGCATCTTCTCAGTGCTGTTAGTTTACAAGCAAAAGCATGCTAATAGATTCACATCTTGTTTTACTTTCTTTGTTAATATTATGATTGGTAAGCAGCAAAACATTCAAAACCCAGAACATCATGTGGTGCATAATCAACTACAGTTTTATTTCCTCCTTCCCATCTCCCCCAGTGGCAATATACATTAAAGAACACTTGGCTTTTGTTTTAGGCATTCTTTGTTGGCCAAGAGTCTCTAAATGTTTTAGTCAAGGCTATCACCATTATGCCTTCATCGTATTCGATATAAGAAATTATTACTATCATAGAATCTCTAGTGTTGGTAAGATTTTCATAGATTGGTGTCCCACTGACATCTGTTATTCAGGCTTCTGAAAGTTGAATATTAATATTTTAGCAGTACCGAACTTTCATTTAAAATTTTCCCTTACCCATTTCAAAGTTTGGGGATACGTAACACTCTCTGTAGGACTAAGAATTTCAGAGATAAAAACACAAACAGTGCCCTCCAGGTTTACCTCATCCATTAAGCTTTACCTGGAAGAAAATAAAAATCTAGGCTTTTCAAGCACATAGCTTCATAACTTTCTCTTTTCTTTCTTTCTGCTTGTCTCTGCAAATATTCTATTCCTTTCAACAGATGGAAACGTATGCATGTCAACACATAACTACAAATATATATATGCACATATATATATATGTGTATATATATATATATATTACTGATGACAATAAACTAAATTTGTATCAAATATGAGGCTCAGGTGTGAAGTTTATTTCATCAAATACTCCATGGTTCTACTCATATATTTAGTGTTGCATTCTATAGAGACAGGTCCCATGTGCTCTGGGATCCAAAATAATTTTTAAAAATTTTCTGGTTTATTTATTTTTAGAGAAAGTACAAACATGGGAGGGACAGAGGGAGGGAGAGAGAATCCCAAGCAGGCTTTGCGCTATCATAACAAAGCCCTATGTGGGGCCCAATCCCACAAAGTGTGAACTGAAATCAAGGGTTGGATGTTCAACCGCCTGAGTTACCCAGGTGGCCCTGAATTAATTTGGATATTAATAGAATATTGGAATATTAGCAAATAGAATATTAAGCAATTTTACTTTACATATAAAATTTTCAACCTTCTAACTATATCTTCCTAATTAATTTTAATCATTATCTACTATAGGATTCTAAATGTACTTGTGGGTATTTCCTTCCTGCCAATGAATTGAATGGATTGCTTCAATCATTTTAAAGAAATTCATTAATATTTCCATGTATTATCTTTTGAAAGTCTTTCTAGAATTTTAATAGATACCATGACTCCAGTCAAATGTGACCCAATATGCTATCTTAAGCCTGAGACAAATTGATGATAACCATAAGGTTTATTATAGTATTCTGTGGGACTCAATTCTTAAAGAAATCTTAAAAATAGATCATAGTTAACTGTTGTAAAATAAATTAAGCTGTTTGTTAGACATGAGTAGTATAAAACAGAGAATAACGAATTAATAGCACCAATCAAAAATCTTTATTTTCTAGAATATTAGTTTCTATATCCTGGTTGCACAACAATCACCAAAGGCAATTTTAAACAATCCTGGTGTCTAGACCACAACATTTCTGAAAGGGAATCTATGATTCTGTTTTTTTTAAGAAGTTTCCTAAATGGTACTTCCATAGCCATTCTGATTAAAAAAAAAAAAAAAAAAAAAAGGTAAAAAGCCAGGCCTTTGGAAACCACTAGTCAAGAATTTTATGCTTAAAAGCACTTAGTTACACTTGGAGCTTCATTTCTTAATGTCAAGAACTTAGAAGTCATCACATCATCCTAACAACAAGAACATGATGGGAAAGTGAAATTCAGCAATCCAGGACAAATGAGAGAATTGAAGGTTTAGAGCTTCAAATCTGTAGAAACAGGTGCAACGTGTGTAGCAAAGAGATCTGTTTACCTGAAGTAAGTGGCACTGGATCCATAAACTGCAGAGATTACTTACCAGGTAATTTTGATGCATTGCTGAATGTGCACTAGTACAAGAGGGAGAAAGTCCTCAGGACCACAGCTTTACTTCAAAATCTCACCGATTTTTCACGGTAAGAATCCAAGAAAGATACCTTCATGTCTCTGGTAGAGAGAAGGAAAGAGTATCGGTATACAATAGGTCCAGAGTCTTCACCATAATAAAGGCATACTCTCTTGGGGAAAGAACATAAGCACAATTCTGAGCCTAATCTTAGTCCCATACAGCCTTCCTGTTTTAACTGAAGAGAGAAAAACAGAACCAGGAGGGCTCTTGAACACTGTAGTTAGAGAAGGAAATAGGTGGCTGCGGGGTGGGTTGGAGGGGGATAAAGTTGTATCACTGAAGAAACAGATGAGAAAGTCATAGTTCTAAAAAATTAGCTCCTAAAATAATGAGATTTAAGGGGCGTCTGGGTAGCTTAGTTGGTTAAGTGTCTCACCTCAGCTCAGGTCATGATCTCATGGTTCACGAGTTTGAGCCCTGCATAGGACTCTAACAGCTCAGAGCCTGGAGCCTGTTTCAGGCTGTCTCCCTCTCTTTCTGCCCCTCCTGTGCTCATACTCTGTCTCTATTTCTCTCAAAAATGAACAAAGCATTAAATTTTTTTTTATTTTTTTTAATGTTTTTTATTTATTTCTAGGAGAGAGAGAGAGACAGCGTGAGCAGGGGAGGGTCAGAGAGAGAGGGAGACACAGACTCTGAAACAGGCTCCAGGCTCTGAGCTGGCAGTCAGCACAGAGCCCAACGCGGGGCTCGAACCCACGAACCGCGAGATCATGACCTAAGCGAAAGTCGGACACTTAACCGACTAAGCCACCCAGGCGCCCCTAAATTTTTTTTAAATAATGAGATTTAATTTGAAGACTAGAGAATTCTCACCCTCCTCACACCTCACTAACCTACCAAAGTGAAATACAAAGGAAAAAAAAAAGAAGAATGAGAAAAGGTAGAAAAGAGTTTCTAAGAACTTTTGGGAAATTTCAAAAGTGTAAAATATGTGTAATGAATGACAGGAGAAAAAAGAGAGAACGAATCAGAAAAAAAAAAAAGTACTTGAAGTAGCCATTGATACAAAAGTGATGACAGACACTGAGCTACAGAGAAAGGAAGCTCAGACAACACCAAACAGAATGAATACTCAGACGAACATAAGCAAACGAGTAATAACACAATCTAAACTAAAACAAACTCCTTATGGCTAAACATATATTCCAACTGCAGACAAGACAAAAGGAAATTTTAAAATAAGCCAAATGAATGAGTGATGCCTGGCTGGCTCAGTTGGTAGGGAATATGACATGTGACTCTTGACCTCAAGGTTGTGAGTTTGAGCCCCACGTAGGTGTATAGATTACTTGAAAAAATAAAATAAGCCAGATGAAAAAAATCCCCTTACTCACTGAGGAGCAAATATAAAATTGCAGTGGACATCTCATAAGAAATCTTTGAAGAAAGGATAGAATGGAGTAAAACTATTTAAGAATATTTATAGATATATTCAGACTTTGAAAAAAAAATCTCTATCTATTGAAACTATCCTTCAAAAGTGAAGAGAAATAAAAATTTTTCTCACGAAAAATAAACTGACAGAATTCATTGCTAAACAGACTTGCTCTGTAACCCTTTTTAAAAAAAAAAAATTAATCCTTATTTATTTTTTCAAGTGAGACAGAGACAGAGTGTGAGCAGGGGAGAGGCAGACACAGAATCTGAAACAGGCTCCAGGCTCCGAGCTGTCAGCACAGAGCTGGATGTGGGGCTCAAACCCGTGAACCGTGAGACCATGACCGGAGCCAAAGTCAGACGCTTAACAGACTAAGCCACCCAGGCACCCCATCCTTGTAGCTCTTAAAAGATATTCTAAATACAGGAAGAAAAATGTATACGCCAGAAACTTGAATCAATATAAAGAGAAAGAACACAAAGAAGGAGTGAGTGAAGGTAAAATAACTTGTTTTACAATTATTAATCTTAGAGGCAACTGCTTACTTTAATATAATAGCAATGTTTTGGGCATTATATCATATGGATAATAAAATGAATGACAGGGACATTACAAGGAGAGAAAAAAAATTTAGGAATTCTCTATTTTAAGTGCTTGTACTACATGCAAAGCAGTGTAATGTTATTTGAAGGTAGACTTAGAGTAGTTAAATGTGTTACTGAATATTCTAGAGAAAAAAAATTTCTAGAGCAACCAATAAATTTTTGAAAGAGCAGTATAATTGATGTGCTAAAAGAGATAATTATAAAATGTTCAGATTTTTAAATAAAAGGAGTGGTGCCTGGGTAGCTAGGTCTGTTAAGCATCTGATATTTTTCATTTGATTTCAATTCATAATCTGTTATTTTTCATTTGATTTCAAATCAGATTATTCAAGTCATAATCTGATGGTCATGAGCTTGAGCCCCATATCGGGTCCCATGCTGGGCATGGAATCTGCTTAGGATTCTTTCTTTCTCTCTCTTTCAAAAACAAAACACAGAAAAAGTGAAGAGGGGAAAATGAAACAAAGAACAAATGCAAAAAATAGAGTTACAAATATGGTATATGGTATATATTTACTGAATTATATCAATAATTAAATATAAATTGTGTAAAGATAAAGTGTCAGAATTGATAAATAAAAACTAGATCTTACATGTTGTCTGAAAGTAACTCATATTTTATTTTGTTTTATTTTATTTTAGAGAGCATAAAAGAGAACATGAGTAAGGGAGCGAGAGGGAGGGAGGGGGAGAGAGAGAGAGAGAGAGAGAGAATGAGAGAGAGATTCTTAAGTAGGCTCCATGTTGAGTGTGGAGCCTGATGCAGGACTCAATCCCACAGCCCTGGGATCACAACCTGAGCTCAAATCATGAGTTGGATGCTCAACTGACTGAACACCCAGTTCTTTAAGTAACTCATTTTAAATATGAGAAAACGGATATAAGGACAGCAAAGAGATGGAGAAAAATATTTTATGCTAACACTAATCAAAATAAATTTGAATTAGCTGTATCAATTACAGATAAAGCAGACATGAACAAGGACAATTATCAAGGATAAAGAGGTGCATTAAATAATGATAAAAGGGCAATCCTCCAAGAAAATAAAAACCTCCAAATACTATAAACCCAAGAGTAGAGTGTCAAAACACATGAGAAAACTAAAACAGATAGAATTAAAATAAAATGGGGCACCTGGGTGGCTAAATCGGTTAAGCGTCCAACTTTGGCTCAGGTTATGATCTCACTGCCAGTGATTTCAAGCCCGGTTTGGTCTCTGTGCTTACAGATCAGGGCCTGGAGCCTGCTTCAGATTCTGTCTCCCTCTCACTCTGCCCCTCCCCTGCTTGTGCTCTCTCTGTCTCTCAAAAATACATAAAACATGAAAAATATTTTTTAATAAAAGAACTAAAAATAAAATAGATAAATTCACTATTTTAGTTGGAGGTTTTGGGATTTTTTTCATTCAGTAAGTGACAGGTCAAATAGAAAGAATATCAGTAGGATATAGTTGACCAAAATAGCAATATAAATATATTGTTCTAAGTGACATTTATAGAATGCTTAATCTAAAAAAAAAAAAAAAAAAAAAAAAGAATGCTTAATCTAACAACAGCACAATGTACAATATTTGCATTATTCTCAAGTCATATAAATTACTAACCAAGATTTACCACCTTTGGGGCCATGAAGCATACTTTCATAAATTTTAGGAATTATATAAATTTTATACAAATTATACAAACTGGAAATTATTCCAATCTGTTCATTCTCAGAACAAAATGGAATTAAACTAGACTTAGAAACAGAAATAACCAGAAAACCTCCAAATAATTAGTAATTACTCAATACACTAATAATATATGAGTCAAAGAAAAATTCATAATACAAATTAAAATATTTTGGCATAAGTGAATATAAAAATGCATTGTATAAAAAATCCATGGGATTTAAGAGCAGTGGTTAAAAGAAAATTTATAGCATGGAAAAAATATATTAGAAAGAAAGTTGATTTAAAATCAGAAATCTAAGCTTTCACTTTAGGAAACCATAAAAATAAGAACAATTTAAGGCTAAAACAAGTAGAAGAAAAGAAACGTAAAAAAATAGCAGAGAAATCAATTAAATTTAAAACAGAAAAATAAAAATAAATTTTAAAAGCCAACAGGTAGTTGTCTGAAAATTTCAATAAAATTGATTGGCTAACAAAAAAAATTTTCATCTAGAAAAAATTGATTTTAGAGTATATTTAGATTTATAGAAAAGTTGTGAAGATGTTATAGTTTCCATATGCTCAAGTCATTTTCCATATTACTAATATCTTACATTAGTAATATAAATTTACCAAAATTAATAAGATATTATAGACATGTTAGACCTAAAGTTCATACTTACATCAATATTTTCTTAGTTTTTCCCTAGGTCCTCTTGTTATTCCAGGATCCAAACCAGAATTCCACATTCATTTAACAAAAGCAATTAGGAATATTTTGATTGTTCTATCTCTGAAATTCAGAGTCAACCTCAATTTTGATTAATAAACTTGTATTTTATTTTCCTCTATGTGTATGCTTGTTTTAATATTTTTCCATACTATTTGCTTAGAGAGCTTTCTCAGTTTGATACTCTACTGGTAGTTTTAGATATTTTAAGCATAGTTCTTTATTTTATTTAAAATTGCACTTGAATTTACAATTCTATTTCTTTTGAATAAGGCACTTACAATTTAGAACTTAATTTAGGGGGCTTCTGAGTAGCTGTCAGTTGTGTCTAACTCTGGATTTTGGCTCAGGTCATGATCTCACAGTTCGTGAGTTTGAGCCCATGTCAGTGTCCTTGCTTGGGACCCTCTCTCTCACACTCTCTCTCTAAATAAATAAACTTTAAAAAAAAAAAAAAAAAAAACTTCATTGAGCCCAGAGATTGTGCTTAGACATTATACTATAAGCTCCTTGTTTTAGAGATAGTAAGATTGAAAGCATACTAAGTGAATTGCCTTTCAAGGATAACAGAGTGAGTAGTGGCAAAGCCCAGACTAACACATAGATATCTGAACTCCATTCTGTGCTTTTTCCTCTTTCCAACATTGCTAATTTTCCATCTTCATCTCTGGTCTTGTTCTTCCAGCCTTAGATATAAATTAGGACAATTCCTCCAGTTTTGTTCCCGCATAACAGAATAAATTAGAATAGCATCTGAGTAATCTCTAAATATATATCTTTCTAAAAAATTTACAGCTGCAAAATATTTTTTGAAATATAATACTTTTAAAATGTTTGGAGATTAAATTTTTTTCAAACATCGCACAAGTGATTTCTTCTTGAAAATGTATGCATTTTGTTTTTATGGCATCTTTTATAGTAAATCATTGCAGTGCAAGCTTGATATTTTTATCTTTGAGGTACTGTAAGCCATTTTAACCAAGAGATGGCCCATACTTACACCTGTACTGACCTAATAGACAGTAATGGCTCATTTGTAAGTTTTATAACCTAAGGGTTTAATATTTCACTGGAAAGACTCTAATAGGCTTTGGCAAGAAAAAATATCTATGGAGGAGTCAGATGACTTTTCATAGATTATTAAGTAAATAACAGTCATTTGAAACAATATGCACTTCAGTACCAAGAAATTATGTAAATGTTACAGAGATCTTTTTCTTTTTTTTTTCCCCAACTGTTTAAATATCTACTACATTTATAGTTTTCTATCACAGTTCTATTTTATAAGAGGTGGATATGCATATTATAAATGATTGTAGAGCACATTTGCTTAAGAGAAAGAATACTAAGATCATTTAAGCCCTGTTACCTCATCACTGACTCCATTTCTTTTAAATTACATTCATTATAACAAATGTTTCATACAAACCATAAAATGGTGATTTCAAATATTGGTTTTTATAATTAGCATATAATAAAGTGTGTGCTTAATTTTGAATATTTTTTCTAATTACCCCCTCTACCATTTATCAACACATTTTATTGAACTTGTATTTTATATACTTAGCCCATAGTTATACTCTTTATTCATAGAATTTTTTCAAATATTTTTACTTTAAGATTCTTTTTAGAAAATTATTCCTATTAGAGTAATGTCAAGCAATTTTTAAGTAAGTGGGCCAGCCTGACAAAACTCTCTGAAAGATCTAACTAACCACAGCATTTTGAACTACTTATTATGGATGTCAGACAATCCTGTACAACCAACAGGATCTTCCATACTCAAAAGAGACGAGTGTGCTCTGTCTGAAAAAACCCATATCTTATTTAAGATAACAGATATATGTGCATGGTCTGTGATGATTCCATTTCATTTCAAAAGATTCTAAGGATTAGCAAAAGAGATAATGTTTATTGAGAAATTCTATAGATCAGGACTTTTGAACGAATCAATCTCTCAATGAGACAAGGATCATGAAAGAGGCAATAGAGTGAGTAGCCATAGAGTCACTGATCCTCATTGGTTCAAAGGAAGCAGAGAACAAAACAATTCACCTCTACAGGAAATTCCTGCTTTTTGAACATGACATTTATGGAAAGCTCCAACCAAAAAGAGCAAAGAACACATTAATCTCAAGTTTGTATGGAATATTAACCATGATAGACCACATCCTACACCATAAAACATAGTTCAATGAATTTAAAAGAACAGAAATGGGGGCGCCTGGATGGCTTAGTCGGTTAAACATCCGACTTCAGCTCAGGTCATGATTTTGCAGTTTGTGAGTTTGAGCTCACATTGAACTCTGTGCTGTCAGCTCAGAGCCTGGAGCCTGCTTGGGATTCTGTGTCTCCCTCTCTCTCTGCCCCTCTCCCACTCACACTCTGTCTCTCTCTTTCTCTAAAATAAATAAATATTAAAAAAATTTTTAAAAAGAACAGAAATGATACAAAGTATATTCTCAGAACATACTCGATTTAAACTTGAAATCAATACCAGAAAGGTCACTGGAAAATCCTAAAATATTTGGAGATTAAACAGCACATTTCTAATAGAATACATGAAAAGATTTATAAAAATAAATGTCATAAAAATGTAAAGATACAATATAAACTTCTGTGCAATGCAGCAACAGTAGTTCTTAGAGGGAAAATTATATCATTGAATGTATATATGAAAAAAGAAAAGAAATATCCTAAATCAATAACTTAAACTTTCCCCTTCAGGAAATTAGAGCAAAAGAGCAAATTTAAATCTAAAGCAAACAGAAGGAAGACATAATACAAATTACGGAAGTAATACATAAAATTGAAAATAATAAAATAATGAGGAAAATCAACAAAACCAAAGCTAGCTCTTTGAAAAGATTAATAAAATTGAAAAACTCAAGAGTCAGTGAAGGAGAGAAGACATAAATCACAGATATCAGAAGTGAGAGAGTGTCACCACTTCTGATCTCATGGACCTTAAAAGGATTATAATAAAATAATACTAACAGATACATGATCTCAAAGTTAATAATATGGATGAAATAGAATAATTGAAAAGCACAAACTACCAAAACTCAAATAAGGAGAAATCAATGATTTGAGTGGACCTATATATTAAGTAACTGGATGCATACTTAATAGCCAGAGTAGATAAATACATTTTAAAAAAGAAAAACTACAGATCAATATCTTTCTTTAATATAGATGCAGAAGCTCTCAAGAAAATATTATAAAATAAAATCCAATAATGTATTGGAATATAATACCCTACACCTGACTAGGATATTCTAGTTACGGAAGGCAGGTTTAATATTCAGAAATCATTTAATGTAGTGTACCACATCAACAGGCTAAAGATAAAACATCACATCATAATATCAATAGTTAAAACACTTTACAGTTGAGTGTAAATCTACAATTATTTTAACTATGAAAACATAAAACAACAAAAAAAGACAAAAGATGGTATCCTGGGATGCAAATCACATAAAAATTTTTTTAAAAGCCATGATATTTGATTAACTACTTAACATCCTAAACAGTTTAATTTTCCATAAGTTTACATATAAATTATATATTAGTTTTCTGTGGCTCAATAAAATACCAAAAACAATTTTTGGACTTAGGAACACACACATAGATATGTTGAGTCACTAAAAAAATTTCAAGAAAAGAAGAGAAAATATGTGGCTTGTTATAGTTCAATATAACATGGTACTGCCATTACAATGCTTATAAGTGTCTTATTGGTAAACAGAGTAGAGAGTTTGCCCCAAAACCCCATAATTTTGAACTTAATGTATTATATCAAGAGAAAAAAACAAATATTTGATAAATGATGTTGGGACAATAGGAATATCATCATCAAAAGCAAAGTTCCATTCTCTTCTACCACCTAATACATTTCAAATTTCTAAATCGATCTAAAATTTAAATATGATAAATTAAATCAGAAAAGTTCTAAAAATATGGGATAATTTTATAGTACTCGAGTAAATAAGTCTGATACAATATCTAGATAACATAAAAGTGATACCTTCATATACTTTTTAAATATCTGCATGGAGAAAAATGCATACAAATGACAAGAGGAAAAATGAGAATATATTTGTAACTCATATCACATAAAAAGGGCTAAATTCTCTAATTATAAAATACATTTGAAAGGTGAACATGATATATCCATGAACACAATAAAAAACACAAAGGATATTAACAGAGAATTCAATTAAAAGCCAATACATATAACTTTAAAATATATAATAGTATTTAAGGGGTGCCTGGGTGGCTCAGTTGGCTAAGCATCTGACTTTAGCTCAGGTCATGATCTCATGGTTGTGGGTTCGAGCCCCACATCGGGCTCTGTGCTGACAGCTACCTCAGAGCCTGGAGCCTGCTTCAGATTCCGTATCTCCCTCTCTCTCTGACCCTCCCTTGCTCACACTGCCTCTCTCTCTCAGAAATAAATAAAACATTAAAACAATTAAAAATAAAAAAGTGAGCTTACTCATAACAAAAAAATTAAAATCACGTATGCTATTGTTCACGGTTCCATTAGGCATAGTCATATTTTGATAACATACTTAGAGAAAGTAAGACGATAGGCACAGGTGTACTTGGATGTTTTGGAGTACAACTATAATGCAGTTAGAAATATTTATCAAAATTAAGATTCTGCATACCCTCTGACATAGTAATTGTATCATTTCACTTGTATTATTATAAGATGTGACAATATTTAACCCTGGTACAGTTCTATTTAGGTATACATAAATATGACTACAGGTGTAGCTGTTAAAAAATATATAGAAGGTGCATACATATTTATACAAAAATTTCAAGATGTATTGCTTATTAAATAAATCAATGTACAGACTAATGTGTATAGTGGGCTACATTTTGGTGTACAAATGTGCTATGTATATAAGTGGTTTATGAATATATGCCTATATATATCTAAAATGATTTGAAACTATCTATGAAAGCACTACCAAGGACAGACAACAGTGTCTGCCTCTAGGAGAATAATACAAAAACTAAGGGCAGGGTTAAGATGGAGGTTTGTTTCTCCATGTTACATGTATTACTATTAGCAATGGAAAAATAAATAAAATATAAAAAGAATTATATCCTCTGTTTGCTATCATTAGTAGAAAAACTATTTCATTTACTTTCAAATGCAATATTATACTGCTTTATTTTGGTTATCTCTTCCTACATACAAAATGCATCTTTTTATTAAGTTTGCTTATTTAAGAGAGAGAGACAGCACATGCATGCATGAGTAGGGGAGGGGCAGAGATGGAGAGGGAGAGAGAGAATCCCAAGCAGGCTCTGTGCTCTCAGCACAGATCTAGACCCCATGTCAAAGCCAAGAGTCAGACACTTAATTGACTAAGCTACTAGGTGACCCAAAATATATCTTAAAGGATTTTCCTCTGTTCTATATTCTAGAAGAACTACATCATCTATCTATTTATTTATTTATTTATTTATTTATGAAAGAACAGCTTTTAAGTATGAGTGGGGGAGGGACAAAAGGAAAGAGAGAGAGAGAGACAGAGAGACAGAGAGAGAGAGAGAGAGAGAGAATATCCCACACTTAGTATAGCACAAAGCCTAATGAGGGCTAGATCTCACAATGGTGAGATAATGGCCTGAGCCAAAATCAAGAGTCAGAAGCTTAACACAGCTAAGTCACCAAGGTGGCCCAAGAAATACATCTTTGAAGTAACTACCTTTGTCCTGATTGTTCTTTCCTGTTTTCATGTTAGCAGATTTAAATTTCACATTCTTATGTAGCTATGAATTTAGATGGTCTATTTTTATTCTTTTTTCTGATCTATATAAACATTTAGAAAATACAGCTGAAATTACTTCCGAAGTTGGCATTGTGATTTCCTGGACTCATTTACCTTTTGAACTTGCTTTCCTGAGAACATTTCTATTTATTATCATTAGTAAAAATCAATTTCTTGAAGCTCACTTCTTTAACAAAGTAATTTCCTCTGTTCTGTTTACATTTAGAGGGCCTTCATTCAAACTTGCCTCTCTCTACCCTTAAATAATGCCTTAGATGCCTTTAATTAATCCTGTGTTGTATATACAACTTCTTTATAGTTAATGTTTTTATCCTTATTTGATTCACAGAGAATGGTATCACTAGCCATTTCTAAACAATTTCTTTATTATTTATTATTCATCTAAAAAGTCAGAACTGTATAAAGACTTTGGTTTCTTAGTAAGGAAACAATTTGTTGTGTTTGAAGGCATGTTTTCATCTGCCTCCTTGATAGCTGGAGGAAAATTTACTTATATAAGCATACACCCAATTCATAATTCAAAAATGCAAAGTAGGTATTTTCAAAGGGCTAATTTAAAAGATCCCCTTTTTAAAAATGGGGTATCACCCTCATTGCATTTCATTCCCATTATTTCTCAAGTTGCCTTTCATATCTTGCATTTTTTACATATTTACAATAAAATAATTGGTTTCTTGAGTATTCTTTTTGACTTCTCAAAAATACTAGGCTATTGAATAGATAGTCTTTCTTTCTCATTATTAAATATAGTTCCTAACTAATATAGAAAATTAGCATCCTAACTCATACAGAAAGTGACATTTTGAAGTGGGGTTCTGCCTTAGCAAAACCCAAAAATACGTGGCATTGACTTAACAGCTGCATGGCAAAAAGTGAGAAAATACTGGAAATTTTAGAAACAGTAATTCATGTTTGTAACAGCAAAAGATTTACCTAATCATCATCTGCAATAAGGAAGAGGGGAAAAATTAAAAAAACATGTATTTGCTGAGTCAGCTGCTCCAAAGAGAAGCTGGAAACAGGACTTAGAATATGAAACCTTGCTAGGTTGTGTTGGCTCTGTGGGTGGGATATAAAACACTTGTCATTAGAGATGGGTTAACACACGGACAAAGCGGCCAGTTGGCAGTCAGAGATGAAGGGCTAAAAGGTCTTTCAAGCTGAAGCCACTGGTTCTAACTCCAAACAAAGGGATAGGAAAACCAAAGTTCTGGTAAAATTCTCTATTGAACAATCTGTAAGAAAAAGAGAGAGGAGAGGGAGGGAGCACAGGTGAGTGCTCAAGTTTGAACTGAGTTGAGGTGAGGCACATGGGAGCAAAGTGGAAGAAAATAATACAGATTTGAGACCGATGATTTTGAAAAACTTGCTGGGTGGTTAGCGATGAATGCGATGCTAGTAAATCTGTAAAGGGATATTAGTAAGGTAACCATAATGTTGAAATAAAAACACCACTGACTTTTAGAATCATTATAGATCTCTAGCCTTCCATGAGCAGTAGGCGTTAAAGAGAGTATGGTAACAAGGATGAAGTGCCCCAAGATATTCATTCAATCAACTATGGTCAAAGAGCCTAATGGATAAGGAAGAATTTCTCAAAGTGTAGAGTCAGGGACCACAACAAACAATAGAGAAGACAGTTCCAGTGAGAGAAAAGATTCAAGGCTTAATAAATACTGGTGTTAATCTTCTTTGTTACAGCCCAGTAAATGGGATCTTGTTAGAAACCTGAGTTTTAATTATAGTCAAATTAAAAAAAAAATTAACTTGATTCACTTAAATTTGAGAAGGAAAGTCATATCAAAAATGAATCAAAAGCCCCATATTATTATTTCTTTATCATTTGTACTCCAACAGAGCCTGGATTGTCTATTACAAGACATACCCTTATCCTTCTTTTATACTAATATGAATATGCTGACAAACTCACATACACACATACCCATACATGTCCATATATAATTCTCTAAGAATACAGGTACAAATATAAATGTTGAGAATTGTAACTTGTAAGTGTACAAATACATACTGGTTTCCTTTGCATAAGGTAGTAGCAGAATATTTTGTCTACTCCCCATAGGCAGTGCTAAATATGAAGAGAAAATTATTTTTAAGAATAAATAAAACTTCAGGAAACAACGTTGGTGATTACATAGGGATGAGATGGGGATTTCTCAGTGAGGTGGAAATACACATTTATATGATACATATTGTGTACTAGATACTCTGTTTTGTGTTAAGACATTTTACTCAATATTGCTAAATGAGATATTCTTCTCCACATGTACATGAGGAAATAAGGCAAACATGAATTTTTTCACTTTGCACAATAGATAACAGTTTGAGATTTAAATCTGATATTTTATACGTTAAAGAGGAACTGAGTTGACCCAATGTAAAAATGACACAAGAACAAAATCGCCTTCCAGAAAACCAGGTTTCTCAAAATGGATACAGAAAGTTATTTAGGGGTCATTTTACAAAAAAGAGTTGAAACAAGTAGGGAAGCTGAAGAGACTCCATTTTAGAAAGGCTCCATCTCTGCTGTTTTTCTGCAAGGCCTCATTGACTCATGTTCCATATTCTGCCTCTGAGTAAGCCAAAGAAGCTATGTTCCCACTTCAAAGGTGAAGCAAGAAAGTTAATCATTCTGTGAGTTTTGTCCTAGCCCCTAAATACCTGATAACACCTCAGAAGACTCAGGTCCCAAACATGTCTAGGACATTAGCTTCAAGCAAACCTTGGCTGACACTGGCATCAATACCCCTACTTTTGATTATTTATGGAATAACACCTGTTTTCTCTTGACTCTTGCCTTTGATGGGACTCTACCCTGGATTCCTGGAGGAACACATATCCTCTCCTAATATAAGCCCCTAACCTCAAGCAACAATGAGACTCATTCCTTTCTGAGTCATTTCATTCATTTCCTTTCTGAGTCTTTCAGACACTCCATACAATATTCTCTACCTGTTACTTAACACTAATCGATAACCTCTGTTTTCAGTTTCTCTGACTCACATTTGATTTTTATCCTCAGTGAAGCCAAGGACCCTCTTGTGGGATTTTCCCCTAGGTTCTTGGGCTCAGTTGGCCTGCATTAAAACTATTACTATAGGGGCACTTGGGTGTCTCAGTCGGTTAAGACTCCAACTTTGGCTCAAGTCATAATCTCCCAGATAGGGAGTTGGAACCCCGTGTCAGGCTCTGTGGGGACAGCACAGAGTCTGGAGCCTGTTTTGGATTCTGTGTCTCCCTCTCTCTCCGCTCTCCCTCCCTTGCTCATGCTTTGTCTCTCTCTCTCTCTCTCCCTCTCAAACATAAATATTAAAAAAAAAAAAAAACTATTACTATAGTGACTTCTTATTACCAACTTTTTGGCGTGTGTTGCTGAAATTTAGATGAAAACACTGAATATTAGCTATACATACATTCATTTTTGAAATAGATTTACCTTTTTAATCATCATGGCAAGTAAGATTTAAATTCAATATTTTATTTGTTTGGAAAGTTATTGATGCATATAACATTGCGGTAGCTTTTAAAACCCTGTAATTACAGATCTAAAATCTGAACATTAGACAAATTATTGAAGGAATCTTTTATAGATAATGA
Source organism: Hyaena hyaena (assembly GCF_003009895.1). Classification (NCBI taxonomy): domain Eukaryota; kingdom Metazoa; phylum Chordata; class Mammalia; order Carnivora; family Hyaenidae; genus Hyaena; species Hyaena hyaena. The sequence continues at coordinate 734,035 of NW_024081139.1, read as the reverse complement.
CTGATTTTGTGCATGATTTTGTAATTCATTAGTCTGATCTCTTTTAGACATTGCCTACTAAAACATTGTCTCTAGGTAAATTATTGATGTGTGATGGGGCGCCTGGGTGGCTTAGTCGGTTAAGCATCCGACTTTCGCTTAGGTCATGATCTCGCGGTTCGTGGGTTTGAGCCCCGCGTCGGGCTCTGTGCTGACTGCCAGCTCAGAGCCTGGAGCCTGTTTCAGTCTGTGACTCCCTCTCTCTCTGACCCTCCCCTGCTCACGCTCTCTCTCTCTCTCTCTCCTAGAAATAAAAAAAAAAAAAATTATTGATGTGTGCCTTTAATGAGAATGTTATATGCAATTCAGACACCAGCTCATTTAGCAGAAATTATTTTTTTAAATTGGCTCAACCACTGATTGAAAATGACAATTTTTCCTTTCAAGAATCTAAAGTGAGAGGTGCTTGGGTGGCCCAGTCGGTTAAGCATCAGACTCTTAATAGTGGCTTAGATTGTGATCTTGGGGTCGTGAGAGCGAGCCCCATGTGGGGCTCCACTCTGAGCATGGAGCCTGCTTGGGATTCTCTCTCTCTACCCCTCCCCTGCTAGTGCTCTCTCTCTCCCAGAATAAATAAACATTTAAAAAAAAAAAAAAGAATCTAAAGTAATATCCCAGACATATACATTAGGCAAAGAGTACTTAAAAAAAAAAAAAAAAAAAGATTTACTTATCTGTATGAAGATTCTAAGATATAGGCAGCAATGTAATACAAAATTATAAAAGGATAAACATATAGAGGAATTATAGACACAACCATTTCATTATACTGTACAATGTTATTGTAGAAAAGAAAAAAAATATTTGTCTTCAAGGTATTTTAATGACAAACAAAATATTTCTGGCAAATGAAAATTTAATTATCCATATTTACCATGCTGTTTATGTATAATAACTGACCTTGAAACATAATGAGTTACAGCAACAAATGTTTGTTAGTCACTCACAGATCTATGCATTGTTAGCTGCTTCTCTACTTAGCTTTATACCGTGATTTGCTGAGATTATCTCTGATAGATTTGGCTGTGATTGGACACAGACTCAGTATTAGGATTAAGTCTGTACCACACATCTCCCCATTCTAGGACACAAACCAAAGGAGCACCACTCCTCTGGGACATGAGGTTTCATGAGAGAGAATGAATTCATAAGGAAATAGAAACATGCAGTGCCTTTTACTGTCTCTGCTCACAACCAGTATAGGTCACCTCAGTTCAAGGAACTTCCGTGTCCTCATTTAGGAATTCACTGGGAACATTCTACCCTGAAGCTGAGACTACAGTTTTATCAAATGCTGTTCCACTATTATACACGGTTGGATATTTTGTCTACAATGGCTGGTCACCATGTACCTCCAGTGCCAATGCTATACAGTTGAGGTTTTGTTACAGTGACATTCTACATCTGGTATCACCTTCTGTATTAGTCTGGTTTTCTTATAATTATGCACAACATTCAACTGAGAACTCTGATGTTTACAGTGTCTTGCATTTATCTCTTATTTCAGTGTCTGAGAGTTTATTGTGACTGTTCAGAGCTCTTCTGGGCTTATCTCTGTTGGACTTGGATGCAGGGTGCAAGTTGGGTGAAACACTCCTCCATGGTGTCTCCTTCCTTGGGAACCATCTTATAGGAGATGTGTTATCATGTGGAAGAGAGAAAAACCAGAGTGGTGAACGAAACACACGCTGTCTCTAAAAAATCTCTGCTCAGTAATGACAAATTCTGTTGTATTTGCATTCCACTGATCAAATATAGAATTAGCTGGCCAAGGCAAAAGTTAGTGGGAAAACAGATTTTTTTTCCTACACTAAACCAGAGCAATAGTGAGGAAGAGAGAAAATATCATGAATAAATAATACAATCTACACATTGAGTAAACTGGATAAACCTTTGCATTTTTTTTACGCTATTAGGACTACTTTTTTCACAAATAAGCACTATTAAAAAAGTATTTCATGAAGCTCAATGAAACCGTTATTATCAAGTTGATTCATTTTGTCTTTCTGTTTTGTAAAATTAGTGTTAAAATCTTGGATACAAATTATCCATCTTAAATATATAATTTTTAGGGCACCTGGGTGGATCAGTCTGTTAAGAGTCGGACTTCAGCTCAGGTTATGATCTCACAGTTCATGAGTTTGAGCCCTGAAGCTCCTTTGGATTCTGTGTCTCCCTGTCTCTCTGCCCTTTTCCCTGCTCGTGCTCTGTCTCTATCTCTCAAAAAATAAATAAATAAAAACATTAAAATTTTTTTTCAATCTCTCTATAATAGAAGCATGGTATTTCAGAAATGAAAGACTGAGACAATTACTATTAATTATAATTATAGTGGCAAATATCTAAATGTTTCTAATCATGTTCTAATCATGTTGTGTGTTTGGATAATTAATTTCTCCAACTATATGTTAGGGTGTGTTAGAAGATAAAATTACTGATATTTTCAGCTCTATAAGGGATTAAAATAGAAGGGGGTTTGAGGATTCTTTGTTATGTTATTAATGTACACAGAAGCTTACTGAAAAAAAATGAAGGTGTCCTTGCCTACGTGCTTAGCTCCATGAATTTTATCACCAAGGAAGAATGTGTGCAATGACTGCCATTTCTGTATTTCAGCCTTGGCAAAAATCTAGCAATGTTGTGAATCAGAATGATTCTGTAATAATTTTGAAATGAATCTATGCTCAAGCAGTTAGACGTGGCTACATGAGACATTTTGCTTTTAAACTTCTTTGAATGCGACATTACTAATTGCTTTATATTAATATTGTATTAAGACATGTCATCAACTAGATTTAATTTATATATTAGAAACTAAATTCCTTGTTCATAAGACTAGTCTACAACATTTATTAAGCAAACACAGTGGGAATGAATAATACACATATTGACTTTAAAACTTATGTCAATCTCAAGAATTCTAAACTTACATGAAATGTTTTTATACCTATTAGTAAATAAGCCCTAACCATTTGTTTTTGGAACAGTGAGTGGTCCCCCAAAATGTGTCTTTCCTTCTTTCTGGTAGCATGGTATCAGTATATTTATCATGCAGTGAGGTATTTCCATCTAAGTGATTATCTATGAATGTGAGCAGAAGTCATGTTTTCCACTTCTGTGTTTAGTCTTGAAGATAGTGGCCTTATTCTTTCCATTGACAGAATAGTAGGACCCAACAGTGATTCAGCTTTGAGACAATGGAAATGCTTTATGGGACGTGGCTTAACCACGATGTGGAAGATATCCTAGTTTTTGAATGTCCACGCAGAGCAGAATTGTCTTGTAAACACTGACTGTTAATTTATAACTATTACATAAAAGTGAAATAAACTTGTCTACTTTTTCAAGCACTATAATTATGAGGCTTCTATAAACACCAAGGAACTCATTATGGTTATTTGATTTAGCAACAAGGAATAGTAATTTTAATACTACCTTCTTATATAGCACATGCATAAAGAGATATTAAGATCAAATCCTCTCATCAAAAGTAGAGTCTTTTTTTTTTCCACTGCTTCCTCACATGGTTTAGCTAGTAATATGGTTTTGATAATTAAAAAGATAGAACTAATTTTACATTATTTGGCTAAATCACACAAAGTAAATATGCCAAACATCAAAAAAGTACCATTGTTAAGTTGCATATGCATAAAAGCACATCAGTTTTTATATTTCTTATTTAAAGTTAAAATCAGTTATTTAAAATTTCTTTTCAACTTCATTTTTAAAGTTTATATTTTAAAAAAGAAATGTTATAAAATGGAATGTAGTTGAAAATTCACTAGAAAACAAATATATTCTAACTGACATTTGGAAGTGGAAGGATTGTACCCAAAGTCTAAAAATTCTTTTTGATAATATACAAAGGATTTCATTCTTCTGTGTTTTAACTATTTATCTTGCAGTGTAATTTTTAAGCTCCAGGGAAGATAATTGTTAAACATGATATGAGATGATCTATGCTTTATGTAAGTTGGGTTCTTTTCTACAACTTAAATCTAGAAGGGTACTTAGGCACTGACATGAAGCATAAGAATGAATACACACTTCTGCACAAAACATATTTGAAATCTATTAGTATTGTTTAAGTATTGACCCAGTTATTTTAATGCATAATTTTAATGACTCCCAAATTTGTCTTTTATTCCTAATTTAGATGCATAACATAATAAACAAAGTTAATTTTTATGTGCTTGGTCATGCTTAATTTGATGAAATAATAAGCATTGCCCAGAGGAAATATCACCATGTTGAGTTTTAAGTGTCCATAGTTTGGGTTCTCCAAAGCGTAGTCCTGAGAAGCACAGGCAACGAATTGGGGAAAGTGGGACAAAGAAAACCCAACATAATGTATTAACGAGGATTTTGCTCCTAAGAGCAACCATGGTTAGTCCTGCCTGAGGGTGGGGCCTTCTGAGAAACATTGTGGAACCAACCGCAGGGCTGTCTTACCAGGTGTGAGACAGACTCTAGTACTTATCTACTAACTCCCATCCTGCATTGGTGGAGCATTGCTCTCAAAGGTGAGCACACTATAGAACTGCATCTGATGGTGGGGAGGAAGCTTCTTTGGTGGTAGAGAAAGCTCTCAGGCAGAGAAGGGAGGCAGATGCAGGGCACCTAAGTTAAAAAGCATTTAGCAAGTTGGAAACTGTATGTAGCTATAGGTGACCTCAGATAGCCCAAGGCAAACATGCTGGTTCATCAATAGCTTCTGACACTCTTCTTTATAACTATTATATTGTATTTGTCTATTCATTCAGTATTTATGGAACACCTTTTATCAGAAAAGGATGTTCTAACTGAACAGGAAACAAGTCAACAAAGTTCCCACTCTTGTGGAAATCATATCCCAGTGGTGAAGACAGATGTTAGAAAATAAAAAAGCAAATGAATATATAATTGAATGGTATAGATAGAATTTTTAAGACTTATTATTTTTTTTAATTTTCAAAAACATTTTATTTATGTTTGAGACAGAGAGAGCACAGGCAGAGCAGGGGCAGAGAGAGGGAGGCAGAAGATCCAAAGTGGGCTCTGCACCGACAGCAGCAAGCTTAATGTGGGGCTCAAATTCACAAACTATGAGATCATGACCTTAGCTGAAGTCAGATGCTTAACTGACTGAGCCACTCAGGTGCCCCTAGAATTGTTAAGATTTATATGTAAAACTCTCTATATACTCTTCCCCCACTCCTCCAAGAACCTGAGAATGACAGCTAGTAGGTTTGGGTTCATTAAAAGTAAACGTTTTTCTCTACAGTTACCTGAAAACAATAAAACAGACTGCCTTTTTAATGAATTTTTATTCATCAAAGATAATGTGGAACAATTAGTAGATTATATGAGATGTTTGATTAAATGATAAACTCTTATGACTTTGAGAGAAATAGTGATTTAATTTAAAAAGTTGTTCAGATTCTTTATTTAACCTGCAAAAATTCCTACTATGTTTTAGAGTTAAAGAATGATATTTGAAATACCTCATGTCACCAAATAATATGCTTTGATTCAAATCGGATATACCTTTTCTCGCAGGAAATCTCCTTAACTCGGTCCAGAGAATATGCATTTATTATTATATCCATCCCCCAGCACAGCACCTGACACGTAATATGTGCTATATTATCTTTCTCAAGTACATATGCATGGACTTATCTTAAGCATCAATTTAAGTGTCTTGAAATTATTACTATACAAGCAGTTTAATCTCCATATTTGATATCAAGCTATCTCTGCATACATTTTTCTTCCACATATATATTAAATTTTGAAAGTTAGCTGTAAGAGTGTAAAGAGAAGAGAGAAAAAAAATTATCCCAAAATTTAATTGAGAATCTTCTGCAACAGAAATTGTTTAAGTAAAGTTTTCAATACACTGATATTTAATATCTTTTGAAATTGGCTGTTGAAAGTGAAAAGCATACCCCAAACACACAGTTCCTAAAATTTCCTATATAATGTGATTTTTTATATAAATACCAGAAACTTTAGGAAAAGATTAGATTTATGAGGTGCATATATAATAAGTTAAAGAAGTTGCTGTCTTCTTTTGATTATTTTTCTCTGAACCAGGAAATAATATTAAAAAATCATAAGCCTCTAAATAAATAGTGGAGATTCTTGCCTCCAGGAATAGTTTTAATAAAACAATAGTGCTATATAAGTATAGTCTCTCTTGTTTCTTTTTCTTTGAAATATATGATACAGATGACCTTAAATAAACATTTTAAAAAACAGATAAGACACATATCATTTTGCTAATAAAGCTTCAGACATTCCAAGAAATTTATTACATATACTACATATATACCCATATACACACATAGGCACACATTCACACATACAACACAGAGGCGTTAGTTAAATTCTCCAGTAGTTAACAAAGTTTGTATAAAAGCAATATAATTTGATACTTTCAAATGTTTTTTTTTGTTTTGTTTTGTTTTGTTTTGTTTTGTTTTGTTTTTATTTCTAGGAGAGAGAGAGACAGCGTGAGCAGGGGAGGGTCACAGAGAGAGGGAGTCACAGACTGAAACAGGCTCCAGGCTCTGAGCTGGCAGTCAGCACAGAGCCCAACGCGGGGCTTGAACCTACAAGCCGCGAGATCATGACCTAAGAGAAAGTCAGACGCTTAACCGACTAAGCCACCCAGGCGCCCTATATAATTTGATACTTTCAAAAGAAGTTTTTTAAAATATTGACATATATATTATAATTGATACAAGAAACTGACAACTTCAAAATATGGTCATGGAAACACTAATTACTTTCCAGGAATCATTTCTATCAGATACATAACTTTATAATAATATTTGTCAAGCTACAGTTTTTTAGATTTGCATAAACTTTCGATATGTATATTCTAAAAAATTTATCTACTTATATACATTATATTGTACATTATAATAGAGAAGTATTATAAGATTAGAGATTATATATTTCTTAATCTACATTGAAAAGGTGTTCCTTGTGTTTGAGGATGCCTTGGATCTCTAATATAGCTTTGTGTGATTTGTTTTTAATGACTTGATATTCTGCGAATAGCCTTCTTTATGATGACATTCTCATTCCAGATTCCTAAAATAGAAGCCTGGAAGCAAGACACATTTTTGTTACTCAAATGAGTAGTGTTATGCGATTGGGCAACAGTGGCTTGGTGTTGAATAAGCGTTATGATGGATACGAGAAATGATGCATTATGGGAGAAAAAAGCCCAATTCTAAATAGAAGTATGATGCTTATTGGACATATGTTAAAACTTACCTATTTGTCTTAGACATATCCTCAACCAAATTTTTAAATTATTTATCAAAAAAGTGAAAAAGGACCTTATATCCATTCTCAGAAATCTAATTATTTTAATAATTTTACTTTATTGAGAACATATATACAAAGGTGATGTAATATGGTACATTTAATGTAACAATAAAGCCAATACATGTGATCCATTTGTTATATCCCAATCTGGTCAAATGGTTAGATTAAATTATCTTTTCTTTCATTTAGCCTGGGTTTAATATGTACACAGTTTCTAGCATTGTGTCAAATACTGAAAATGCCATGGGATAAGTTAATTAAACAAGCAATTCTTCCCTTCTAGTAGTTAATAACAGTGTAACACATTTTACCTGGGGATAGCCATCATAACAATAAAACTTATTTTGTATTGATGGATACTTGGTAGGACACAATTTATTTGGGTTTGAAATAAAGAAAGTAACTAGGAGAAGAGTTTCCTTCCTCCACCTTTTTTTTTTTTTCATTTTCTTTGTATTTTTCCTCTTCCCCATCCCAACCTGTTTTCAGTTTTCCCTTTTTTGTCTTCCTCCTTGCTCAGCTCCTTCCCTCCTTATTTCCTTTGCATAATTGTATTCTATTATGGTCAGGAAAACAAATAAGAAAACTCTGCTATTTCTCTCCCCACATTATGATCTGTCACATTCCAATTCACTAGCTCTGGCTTTGTGGTCTTTCCCACCAATGTGTTCTACTAAGGATAAAGCAGATAATGGGTTCAAGGAGATTAGGCTTCAGTTCATCATCCACTGGCAATTGTTTCTCATTCATAATTCTAAAATAACACTTGGTTAACTTACTGCTGAATATATGATGCTTATGCCATATTGTTTCCTAGAGAGAAATTATCTTCTTCAACTTTTACCACACAACACTTTAAAATGTTTTGAAACTCAGGCTCGATTCCACTCTGTAACAGAGACTGCATGAAGACAGAAGACGGGGGAGAGACCTGTCCACAAGCACACATACACAGAACAGGGAATATGTGGTCACTATATTAAAATGTGAATTCTTGTCTGCCAGGTGCTGAAATTGAGCTGAAAACACAGATGGAACAGAAGTGAAGGACATTAAATATTCCATAAGTTGTTATTAAACATTGAATACAGTGTTTGCATCCTGACATGTATAAAAGAATGCCACAAATTTGTTAATTTTCCTTTCACTGAGAGTTGGAGTATATTATTATTCCTTTGAATGTGGGCTGGCTCAAAACTTCTTTGAGCAATAAAGGCGACAGTCTGTTTGTAAACTCTAAAACACATAGAAACTTCTAAACCTCTTGGAACCTGAGTTACCATAAAAGATATCCAACTGCTTAGCTGGGGAGACTATTTGGAGAGGCCCTAAAACTATATGGAAGAAGGGTCCAGCTGAGCTCAGCCTTTAGTCTTTCCTTTCCAAGATGCCAGGCAGATGAGTGAAGCCATCTCAAACCATCTAGATCAGTCTAACTGCCAGCAAAATACTATCTCTGGGGCATTGTTGCCACATGAAACAGGAAAATCACCCCATTTGTATACCTTACAAAACAGTGAAGCATATTAAAGTGGTTATTGAAAGCATAGAGTAGTCTATGGCTTTTCAATAAATATAAAGATCATGCCCCATGAACATGAGAGGCATCTACTTAGTCTTCTGGTTATTTACATGACTACCGCATATTTTCACATTATTAATAACATTTCACATCTATATATTATAGTTGTGACTTGGACTGAGTTGAGGAAAGATGAGGGGATAGCACTGAACAATTTCTTCATCAAAAAACTTCACACATTCCTTTTTCCCTTCCTTTGTGATTCTAGAAAAAGGAACAGTGCTAGGGCGGGAGTGCGTCTGTACAAACAGGACAACCTTAGAGGAAAGGGTCAAAAGCTAACAAGTTGTTGTAAAGGTAATTACCTTTAGAATGGAACTAAAGGAGAGACACTTCATTGAGGGGGGTTCAAAGGTGTGTTTTAGTGAATGTATCACTGCTCATAACTCTCCAAAGTTGTTACTGGAGAAGTCATTCATGCTCCATTCAGGCGTCTCAGCATAAGTCTGAAAACATTTTCTATGTTTCAGCAACTCCCAGCCCTGTGACACAGTTTCAAATTGTGTTTTAGGGTTGTTTTTTTTTTTTTTTGAAGTTTTTTTTCCCTACTCTTCTGCTTATAAAGGCCCTCTTTCAGCTTTTAAAAAAAGATAAAAGGATTGCATGAAAGTCAATTATTTTCAAAAGAGTAAGAGGAAAACAATAAATAATAGGAATGGAGAAGTTGGGTGAGACACAGTTTTGTGAGCTACTTAAAACAGGTCAAAACCTTTGAGATTTCTTGATGTCAACCATTCAAAATGAGTTTAAGAACATGTAGTCTTCAAGTCTGCGTACCATATAGAATTCTGTTCCGTATTTACATTGCACTGGGAAAAATATCACCAAAATAAGACACAGTCTGTAGATAACCATATCGTTATCTATCAGTTTATGCTGGCTTACTACTGACACAAAGCTATAGAGGACTGCTCCCCCTGGACAATGTGATGATCAGTATTTCAAAAAAAATATTCTCTATTATGACCAAATAATTTGAAACACATGGAAAGATTAGTTGGTTTATTTTGTGATCATAAAAAACAAAAAGTAAAAGTCAGAATTTAAGATGTCACTAGATATTGCACTGCCCATTTTTCACAAAATATATCAAATATCTGAGAAAATACTAAATAGCACCCCAAATTTCTTCCTTTGTAAGAAAGGTGAACAATCTATTGCCAAAATCTTAGATGATTTTCTTTCTATTGGTTTGACAAAATATACAAGAAAAATAAAGAAATTCTACTACAATTTGATATAATGACTTCTAGGAAGGGCTATTGAGTTCCAACTGAAACACCCATGAGAACACAGATAGAGATACACTGTTATAAAACTACTAAAAACTGAAGCACTTATCAAGAATTTTCCAGGTCCTGAAGAAAGTGTCACTAACCATACCAGAGACAGGATTCTAACACAAAAAATGAAAGGTATTGAGATGATGATGGCAGATTTCCATCCAATCACAGAGAAACAACTCTTCCCAGACTAGAAAGGAAAACATATCTAATCCTTTTTCTAGCTGAAACATACATGTATATACCTTACAGGAGTAGCCTCTGTTTGGTTTTTTCCCCCAATAATGTGAACCACATTGGATGCTCTAGTTCTCATGCATTTTCATTTCAGAGCTGAGTTGAACATCTACTGACCTGTTGCAGTCTAGGATGTGAAGTCCATCACAAGGAGGGCAACGATGGAACGCCTGGAGTGTTGGTGTGAGGGGTGACACCATGTAAGTGGCTCATGTACTGATCCTGAAAAGGATCAGCCTGCTTCAAATATTTAATAATAAGTCCCTGTCATTGAAAAAGGAAGGCCCTTTCATTTTAATGAAATGTTAGTTGAGGACACATTTTGCAATCCGGATTCATTTCTGACTCAAAGAATCAGAAGAGAAAAAACTAATTTACCTGTTCTGTTTATGTCAAAGCCCAAGACAACTTGGAGCTCTCTCTGTTTAATAGTTGAAAAACAAAGAACACTTGAATTCCTTAATAAAACCAATGAAAAAAAGCCAATATTAAAAGTGAAATAGCGACAAAAGTAAATATGAAAAATTTAATTGAGTACTCTTAAAAATTCAAGAAAATATTATCTAAAATAGATAGAAGATGACATGATAACAATTAATTCAAATGAAAAAGGTAAGTAATGGAAGCAAAGCCTGGGAGGTGGATGGGGAGGAAGGGAGGGAGAATCTCACTGGTATATGAAAATATTACATGAAAAATTTTAAGTTCATAAAACTTGACCTATTTTTGAATGAAAACAAAATCAAATTTAATCTGTGATGCAGATGAGAATGCAGGGATGTTCCTTATAATCCGGAGAATAAAGAGAAGTAATTAGAATGGGAGAACATTAGTATATTAAGTATGGGGTGAGGATCATGCATCAATAACACCTAAAGGACAGGGAATAACATGCGACTAAGAATAACATGTATCTTTGAAAGTAAAATAAAAAATGATGTAATTACTGTAAATAGTACTTATTTATAGATATAAATAAAAGATAGCAAAAATAACTCTTGAGAGGGCACAAACATAATAAAAGTATTCAATAACAATAATGTGGCTATAAAAGCTATAATTTTATCAATAGAATCAAACAGAAAGTAGAATCAAGTGTATATATGTTAAAGTATTCCTAATAAAAATTCCAATGGTGGTTTAAATTTGAAAGAATGAGGAAGGATAAATGAGTAAGGATATCTAAGAACATATTTTTAAAAAGATGATATGAGTACATTTTACACCACATATTAATATGATTTATAAAATTATAATAAATATGACCTGAATTGAGTGAATGAAATAATATAGGGGGTAGCTTGATAAAAGTCAGAATTTATCACTTAATTCCTGCTAGGCACTCTCCTTGGTGTTTTACACAAATAAACTCATTTAATATGCATGATAATTTTTTCAAGTATGCATTTGTGTTAGTTTTCTATTGCTGCTGTAGGGTAGCATGAATTCCTATTCCTTCAGGAGCGCCTGGGTGGCTCAGTTGGTTAAGCATCCAACTTCAGCTCAGGTCATGATCTCGCAGTTCATGGGTTCAAGCCCTGTGTAAGGCTTTGTGCTGACAGCTAGCTCAGAGCCTGGAGTCTGTCTTCAGATTCTGTGTCTCCCTCTCTCTCTGACCCTCCCCTGCTCATGCTGTCTCTCTCTCTCTCAAAAATAAATAAAAAACATTAAAAAAAATAATTCTTATTCCTTCAAAGGCCTTCTTACTGGACTGAGCATCAACTTGATATGAGCCAGATTAATAGGAGAAAATCAAATTTAACAGGTGAACTTACAGGGAATCCACACAGACATGGAAATTCCAAAAACAATTAGGCAAAATGAGATATATATGTCATTCTGAATTAAGGAGAAGGGGAAAAGGATCTGAGATTTCAGAGGCAAGGAATACATTTCACAGGGTGATAAGAAAAGCAGATGTGTGGTAATCAGACAGATGGGTTACTCAGAAAAAAAAAATATCTCAGTTAATAACTCTTATTCTAGGAAAACCCCCAATTTAGGTTCTTTTGTGTGATTAAGGGAGGGACAAAGTTTCTCTTGAGCCCACAGGGTCTCAAGTGCCTTCATCTCAAAATAATCTATACGCTAAAGCAGCACATTGCAAGGGGGCAGGGGAGCTTTCTTGAACCCCTTCACTACCATGACAAGGTATCTCAAATCTAGGCACCTAAAACAACAAACTTACTATTCATAGTTTCTACAGGTTAGATGTTCAACAAGATTTTTGCCACTCTAAAATCAAGGTGTTTTAGGGCTGCATTCCTTATTGGTGGTTCTGGGTAAGAATTGACCTCCAAACTCATTTATTTTGTTGGATGAATTAACTTCCTGTGGTTGCAGAACTGAGGTCCCCATTTCCTTGCTAGCTCTCAGCCAAGTAACACTTTCAGCTTTTATGTTTGTTTGTTTGTATATTGTTTTTTATGTTTGTTATGTTATGTTATTAGAGTGAGCAAGCAAGGGGTATGGGGAGAGGGAGAATCTTAAGCAGGCTCCTCAAGCCCAGTGTGTAGCCTCATGCAGGGCTGGGTCTCATACAATGAGATCATGACCTGAGCCGAAATCAAGAGCTGGATGCTTAACCAACTGAGACACCCACATACCCCACATTTTCACCTTTTAGAGGCTACCCACGTCCCTTGACATGTTCAGAGCCAGAAAATGTGGGATAAGTTTTTCTTCTGCATGGAATCACTTTCTTGCTTTCTACTTTAGCCAAATATCTCTGGCTGCCTTCTTCCTTCTTCCTTCTTCTCAATGGAAGGGCTTATGTGATTACATTGAGCCCACCTGGGTAATTCACAATACTCTATTTCACTGCAAAGTCCTATGACAGTAGTACTTAGGTTTGCCATTTGATGGGATAACTAGAAGGTAAGACTCAGGTAAGACTCTTGGGGGAACATCATTATAATATTTCCTGCCAAAGTACCATTTTTACCTCAATTTTATAGATGAGTAAACTAAGCACTAAGTGGTTAAATATCCATCAAGGACATAGAACCAAAGATAGAGAAGCTGGATTCTGAACTTGAGTGTTCTGTCTCTGGAGTCTGTGATATCTGTCATTCTATCATAAAGAATTGTGCCAAGGAATAAATCCTAGCATAACACCATGTTAGTGATAATTCTAACGACATCATAAATGAGGACTATTACTGGAGCCTTGTGACAAGACATTCACTAACATTAATTCCAGAAGCATTAAATATTTAAGTATAAAAGATAACATTTCACAAGTGACAGAAAAAAGTGTCAGTGAATTTCTGTCATTTTCAAGTGAAAAAATGTATAAATAACTAAAAGAAAAAAATACACAGAATGAAAATATCACTAACTTTGACTATCTTAAATTTGTATTATATTTCTAAGCCTATAATAAAGGGAGAAAATCTCTTTATAAAATTCCATCCCTAGGTAAAAACTATTAATAAAGTTAAAATGTAAAGGCATTGTCTGTTTCAGTAGAATCCTCCTAAAAATCTTACATCAGATTTCATACTTTAAGGTTGAGATACTAGTAGCATTCTCCTTAAAGTCAGGCAGAAGAAAAGAATGCCTCTCATCACTGCATATACTAAGCATTGCAAAGGACATTTTAGTGCACAGAAAGAAAAATAAGAAAGAAAGAAAAAAAGAAAAAAGAGAAAGATTAATCAGAAAGAAACAAAACTTTCATAATTTGTTGGATAATAATTGCTTATATACAAAACCTAACAGACTTTACAAAAAACAAACATAATTTAAAAAAAGTTCCACAAGTTTTTCAGAATAAAACAAAACTCAATTTACAAAAATTAATTGTATTGTTAAACACCAGCACAAATAATTAGAAAAAGTTACAGATGAAGAAGGGATTTTCCTGTTGTCTCTAAATTTTGTCTAAGGCACAAGGTAGAGGGCAACAACGTGCACTCACTGAACAAGATGGCCTTAACCTTCCCCTCAGCACAATGACACTTTAGACAGGCTTCTTCCTGACTGGAGGCCCTGACCTCCCTTCCTTTAGAACATTTACTTTAGAAAAAAGTGTACTCTAAATTCTTTCTCAGCTGTGTTGACATGCAAATCTTTTTAAAAGCCTCTTGCCGGTTTTACAACCTGAAATGTTTTTCTAGAGGACCTGGAAGCCATTCTTTGAAATGTGCTCATCAAGGAAGACAGAGCAGCCATCAGGAACCAAACTTTGGTGGGAGCCTTGCTACAAGTTGTTAAACTATTTCCTTCTCTCAAGATAACAGAACGTCTACTTTTCCTATGGGCAAAGCCAATTAGCAAACACAGGTGGCCTAAGACTCCCCCACCCCAGCTCTTAAAAACTCTCCAACCCTTTGCTGAGCTCTGGCCACTCTGCCCTACTGCAGTGTCTTGAATAAATCCTCCTTTCCTGTTCAGTCTCACTCACTGCCACCTTGGCTTTGACACCACACTTACATTAGAGAAGGAAGGGGAACCCAGAAGTTGTTGAGAGGTTGGGGAAGGAATGAGGAAGGAAGAAAGAATCTTCTACTCTAGGCTTCCTAGGCTTAAGTCAGCCCTGCACTAGGGAAAGGGAAAATCTATGAACTTGAAGGGACATTTAAATTTTAGATTGGATTCTAAACTGGAGCCATAATTTTTAGTACCTCAAAGTGATTTATAATTATGGAGATAAAATTTGTATCTATAACTGAAAGTGTTCCTGAAAGTGATGGCTTCTATCTTAGCAGTCATTTATGGCAGGAGAGAAAGATTAAACAATTTATTTAAAGGCAGTTGTTAGATAAAAACAGATATTTCTTGAAGTACACTTCTTACTTCAGTGCATTGAATCAGATATTTAAATTGCTTTTTAAAAAGTACACCATTTCAAGTATTAACAGGGGAAATTAAGTACCTATAATTCTAGCAAAATATGTATAGGACTTTATTGGAAACAAAAAGTAAACCAAAGTAAATTAAAAAGTATACTATAATTCATTATTAGAAGACAAAGTAAACTACAAGCAAAAAAATGATAAAGTATTAGTATGTGAATTATCTCCAAATACATCTTTTATTTTTAAAATTCAAATTAGACTGCTCATATTTTTTTCTACATTTTATAATTTTTACTCCAAAATAATACACCCACATAGATTAATGGATTAGATATATAAAGTAAAATTTATAGGGGCACCTGGGTGTCTCAGTGAGTTAAGCATCTGGCTCTTGATTTTGGCTCAGGTCATGATCTCATGGTTCATGAGTTTGAGCTCTATATCAGGCTCTGTGCTAATAGTGCAGAGCCTGCTTAGAATTCTCTCTCTTCCTCTCTTTCTGTCCCTCCTGTGTACTTTCTTTCTCTCTCTCTCTCAAAATAAATAAACTTTTAAAAAAAGTAAAATTTTTAGAAATATGAGGACTTATTTTAATCACTTCAAGAAAGAGAAGACTTGTTTTTTGTTTGTTTTTTATGTAAGCTCCATGTCCAATGTGGGCCTTAAGATCTAGAGTCAAGAATTACATGCTCTCCCGAGTGAGCCAGCCAGATGCCCTGAGAGAAGAGTTTTTAATGAAAGATAAAAAAACTACAAAGCCTGTAGGAAAACACTGGTGAAACTAACCATATCAAAAACTAGAACATTTGTTTAAGAAGAGTATGAAGTAGGTGAAACAAAGTTACCATTTTATATACCAGGAAAATGGCAATGAACAAGACAGATTTAATCTGTGTGTCAGAGAACTTCAA
The DNA here is from genome assembly GCF_003009895.1 of Hyaena hyaena. Lineage (NCBI taxonomy): Eukaryota > Metazoa > Chordata > Mammalia > Carnivora > Hyaenidae > Hyaena > Hyaena hyaena. Next base: position 717,861 of record NW_024081139.1, on the reverse strand, counting down.
CATTGATGGAGACTAGATTCAAGACCATCTTCTCAAACTCCAAGCTAATGTTTCTTCACTACACCAAAGTAAACATTTGCACTGCATTTTTTTCCTTATATGTCTCTGTTTGCCCTCTTATAAAATGTTACATCAAAATCTCCACCTTGTAAAAGAAACTCAAACTTCATATACTTTGTTAAGAATACAATAATCCAATTAAAATCTAAATTATCTGGATGAAATATTTCTCTTCTAAGTATCAGTTTGCTGATGGCCACCTGTTTACACTGTACTTAGAAAGCTTCCACACAAATACATCCTTTCCACTTGGTAATAAGAAACAATTTCCAGGCCATCACCTTCCACATTATGTTTTATCTTGGCATTAATTTTAATGAAATAATAATGTACTTGGCACCAGAATATCATCTACCATCCAAGGATCTCCAAGTATGTAACAAACATTAATTAAGTAGCACAATAGCTCTGTAAGAGAAAACATCATTATCACAGCCCTGGAATTGAATAGATTGTTGAACAGGGGAAATAATGATGGGGAACCCATTCTGAACTAATCAGAAGGGGCACACTGCCAACTTGAATACTTACAGTTCATTACCTTACTCAAAGAAATAGAAAAAGGGCACAGTGGGGCTATGGTCAGAAGAGAAGGAACCCCAATTCTGACACTGGGCTAACACATCTCACCCCTTCACTTAGATAAGTATAAGAATACTGTGTAGTAATTAATTTAAAAAGATATTTGGTTAAGAATTTATAAAACCTAAAAATTTTATGTTTAAAAATTCAAACCTAGTCCTTAAAAGAATGATAGTTTGTAACTGAGGTAACTAGTTGAAAGGCAGGTATACACAAATCCATTAGTAAAAAAGTAATAAATAAATAAATAGATAAATAAATAAACATGGCTGCTGAAAAGGACTCAAAATTTTCAGTCTTCTGAGATGAATTATAAGATATTTGCTTATGACATATAAAACATGTTTAAATCTAATATAAAGTGCAAAGTTAATGCTGTTGTCAAGGGAGGTCACTTATCTATAAATGAAAAATGTTAAATTGAAGGGCTTTTCTTATTAAAATGTTCTCTGTTATATGAAGCTTTTAATTGCTGGGTAAACAAATCATTTTGATCACTTTCCATTTTTCATGGAAACATGTGATTCTTCTGTATCCCAAGGTCAAAGATGGTCCCTTTCCCAGAAGAAAGGGTCAAATAAGAATGTCACTAACATGTTATTGGCACCCAATCCATTTACTTGAAGAAAAGATGTCTCATTCTCCTTATCATGCAGCTTTGTTGTATTTAACTCTATCTAACTTTAATAACTGCTGGATTTGGGGGCATGTCCGCTACAAGAAGATTTCACACATTTGGTTGATTTGTAATCGGTAGTAGCTCTCAAAGGAAAAGCTGTGAACATGAGTTAAGGGGCTCATGTTTTGCTCCGGTAATTTATTACATTTGCATTCCCTGTTGCTCTTGTAATTTGCAGAGGTGTTTTGTGTTTGTATGAAAGATGATCTTAGAATTACTTCTATCCTGTTAAGCACAAGGAGTTGAAAAATGCTGAATGAAGATGAGATTGGTCATTAAGCTATGGAATATGCAGATGATGTTCAAATGCATTTCTGCATTTGGATTATGTCATCCATAAAAAAGTTTCTCAGTTATTTTGATTGCCTTTTCAAAAAATACTTGACAGCTGCATGTTCTGTTAATATATGAGTTCTTGGGAATATGTATGTTTGCTTAGTTATAACGTAATAAAGTTAAGATCACCCTATAATATACTAATTAAATAGCTTACCTGGAATTCTAAACTGCTTAATATGAGTTAATTTAATCTCCTGAAAAGAGAAATATTAATGTTTTAAGTGTTGCACTTAAAAATAGAAAGGTAAATTGATTCTTGCTTAAGAGTTAAATTACTTAAAATATATCACAAAACTGCTTTTTGAAATCTTCTACTTGAAATTTTTCTGATTATATTTATTCTTATTTTATCATCCTTAATTTAGCTAGAACAGTACACATATAAACCTATTACTTTAAAAGACTATTACTTAGGAATCAGGAGTTTTGTGGAAAGAATACTAGTAAAGAGGGATTAATATTTTTTTGGTTTAAAATATCAATCATAATATATAATACTTATTAAACAAGCTTTCATTAGGCATTTGGCAAATGGTTTTTAAAATATGTGCTCATATAATCCTTATAGAATCCTGTGAGATATGCATTATCCTATAGTTAACATTGTTATGTGTATGTATTTGGGGACTAAGCACAAAATAATGATGTGATTCATCCAAAGCTACAAGTGGCAGATCTGTACTTTGAGCACAATACTGGGTTGTGTCTTGCTAAGTAAGTGTGATCCACAATGGAATCACATTGTCCATTCAAATGCTTATAATCACTTGTAGTGAAAACATATACTAGCAAGATGATCTATGGTATCCCATAGCCTTGGAATATTTATTAAGTACACACACACACACACACACACACACACACACACACACACACACTGTGCTTGGCCAACTGAGATTAAGGAAAAAAAAAAACATAAGAAACACCTGATTTTAAGTGGCGCCTGGGTGGTTCAGTCAGCTAAGAAACACCTGATTTTAGAATCAATCAGAACAATGTTAAATGAACCCTATAGATTTTCTAAAATTAGTATAGAAATCTTAAGGTTAAAATAAATTGCTTCAGGGGTGCCTGGGTGGCTCAGTCAGTTAAGCGTCCGACTTCAGCTCAGGTCATGATCTCACGGTTCATGGGTTTGAGCCCCGCATCGGGCTCTGTGCTGACTGCCAGCTCAGAGCCTGGAGCCCGTTTCAGATTCTGTGTCTCCCTCTCTCTCTGACCCTCCCCTGCTCATGTTGTCTCTCTCTCTCTCTCTCTCTCTCTCAGAAATAAATAAAACATTAAAAAATTTAAAAAAAAATTCCTTCAAATATGTGACTGCCTATAGGAAGGATTGGATAATATCTGCTATACATTGAATAACATATATATTTTTTTCATCTAATAACTATTTTACTGGAAACTACTACTGCCAAGGACTGTGCTCTGTCCTGGGCAATGCATTGCAGATATTCCTCTCTTTGTCCTCAGGGAGTTTACAATTTAATAGGAGACGTCAATCACTTAAAAGATCACTGTAAGTATAGTGTCTGTCTAAAAGGTAAAGTACCGATTGCTAAGGGAGCAATCTCTACCTGGGACAGTTAATTCAGTCTAGGATACTTAGAGAATCAAGAGCATTGAGATCTGAAGAGCACAATTATTAGCTAACAAGATCTGAGGAGATAGTAAGGGTAGGAAAAGGAGAATGTCCCAAACAAGCGGTTCAATACTTTAAGGAGTTACAAAACAGAACAGCATGGAAGGAAGATTCTTTAAGGTGCATGAGGATTCTTGAATGATAACCCAGGGCTAGCCGCTTAAGTGCTTGAGGGACTCTAACTGCTGTCAGTCAGAAATCTTTGTGCTTCATTCACACTTCTGCAAAGGGTAGAGAAGCTTTCGCAGCAGGCCCTGAAGAAGGCCATGGTTGTAAGGGGGCAGAATTCTTCCTGTTTTACTCTGCTTTGGGCTCCTAACTCCTCAGTAGACTTTCATTGTCCCTACTATTTGGGCTCATAAAGCACACCCTTTTACATAAGAGGGGAAAGCTGTCAGAGCTGTGCCCACTGCTTACAGCACAAATGACTTTCTCCTTTCCACTGCCACATCTCCCACTCATAGGCAGTCTCTGCCTCCATGTCCTCCCTTGTATGATGTAGCAGAGATGACTATTCAAGGGAAAATCAAACCAGTACCTGGGGTCAAAAAGATTCACTTTCAAATTCCTCTTTTTCTTCCAGTACAGAATCATTCTCTCTCTCTCTCTCTCTCTCTGTGTGTGTGTTTGTGTGTATAAGAGAGCCATAAGGCTGTGCTCTGCCTAAGTTACGTGGTAGAGTATTCTAAAAAGAAAGAACAGATCATGTTTATGAGGAAATCATGCAGTCTCAAAATATTTAGGGTCCTTGGACGTAAAGAAAACACACTTGAATCTAGAAATCAGTAATGCAATGGGCTTGCATGGCAAGTTACAAGCTATCTACCAAAATCTTTTTTCTTGTTTTTTCACCTGGGCAACCTTTATTGCTGTCAGATATGGTTTTAAAATTCAGCTATAATTAAAGTGATGTGAAGAGAGTGATACGTGCTATCTCTAGGACAGATCCTTACATATTTCTACATTCATTCCTCCATGCTCTTTTCCCTTTTGTTGCCTAAAATTAAAGAAGCCATATATTGAAGATGGAAGGGTCTTTATTGGTCTGGGACTCCAAATGAATGTTTGGGCAAGACTGCTGCACTCTACCCCACTTCCCCAATCGCCACACACACACACACACACACACACACACACATATTCTCACTGACCTGGAATGCCAGCACTACACTATTAGATAAGAGAGAAATATGTTTTTCTTTCCTTGAGCCTTTGATATTTTATGTATTAGCTTCTGTAACTTAAATTACCCTGACACAGAATCTCTATGTTCTCATTCTACAGTTGTGCAACATTTTATGTTGCAAATAAATAAAACTTTGTAGCCTATATGATTCACTTATCTCTTGATCAGTTAAACCCCTCTGATAATTAAAAAAATAATTATATGTATATTTACTTTACTTTTACAGGTAATATTTTAAATTCATGCAAGCAAAACCTAGAAAAGAACATTCTTCACCCAAGAAAAAAAAATTATTTTAATAGAAAGTTATTTTATTGGACACTTTCTTTTTTTTGAAGCGTCCCACTACTCTTAATCACCTATTTCAAATATATAAAATTGAGTCCTTCTAATATTTCTCTATAACTGTCAGAATGATGATTCAAAGTGATAAAACTTTACTTTGAACCTGATAGTTTCTGTCTTATATTTCAACACATATTATATAAGTATGCTGGACTTTAGTGTGTTCTTCTGAAGTATAGTTATCAAAGTTTTTTTACATAAAAATTTAAACATTTTAAAAATGCAAAACCTATTAATAAGCCATAGTACTGTATATTATTAAAACATCTTTGTACCTAATTGGAAAATTATGAATACTGGTCATGATTCTAAAGTTGCTAAAATTTCCCAAGATGTTCCAGAGGAGCTCTGATTTATCAAGCTGTACATATTGTGCCCTGAACATTCAAGGTCAAGGTCCCTGGCAGCCCTTGGTCTAGAGCTATGCATATGAAGGAATCCTGTGGGCTTCCACAATATATGCCAAGGCAAATTTCTTCCCAATGTGTTTATCTTACTTTTTGACAGATAAGCAAAAAACAAAACAAAACATAAAACCAAAAAGCAAGAAAACCACAAACACACTCACAAAAATTCCTTCTTTGGTTAGCCATGATCAAAATACTAAAATACCTATAAGGATCTTTTACCAAGTTTACAGGTGGGCAGAGTGGACACATGCATTTACTACTTCCTTCCACCAATTTTCAATTCAGTTTCTTTGAATTAGCAGAAAAGATATTCCTTTAAAATATATAATAGCAATATAACATGGACTAGTAAAGGTAACAAAACTAGAAGATATAAAACAGAGGAGATTATATTTGGAAAACAAAACAAACGAAAACGCTATCAGTTAAAACAGGCACAAAATAGGACTGCTGCACAGGTAAGAAGAGTCTTTGTCATAGAAGGTACTGAGAAACACCAAGTTCAGTTTAGATCAACCACAAGTGAGCTGTGGCAAGATTTTATGAATACTTAATTGAAAGACTGCTTATGAAATAGATCAATCACTCATTGCTATAGGAGTAACTAGCTTGTTATGTTTACCTCCAGATAACTCATAAAATCAAAGTTGTGGGGACTTCTTTTATTATTATTGGGTCAGAGATAGAAAGAGGAGCAAAACTTAATATAAATCTGGATTTTCACAATAAATACAGAGAGCGAATGGGTGGGGAGGAAAGTCAGCTCCATAATGAAACACAATCAAATATCATACTCCGAGTAAAGCTGTTCTTAATTTGGTCATTATATGAGTCTGCATCTGGCTCCCTATGTCCACTACATGAAGGAAAACTAGCCTGTAATATAAAGCAATGAATTTGGAGATTATTTGGCAGGACAATTAGGTGCTTTGAATGAACCATTTACACTTCTGTAATCTACCCTAAAGAAATCCTTTACATGTGTATTTTATATTATAAATGTAGGCTATATATTTATACATTATAAATTTATTATATATGTATATATACATAAATTTTAATTTAAATTTTTTATAATGGATAATACAGCACCAATGACTATCATCAGGGCATCAATAAACAAAATACAGTATATCCATACAAACCAAGGCCATCCTGTCATTGAAAATTGTGTTTCATGGAAAAGAAAATAAGAACATTGGGAATATTACATAGCTTGATTGGAGGGATAGTTATATATACATTTGCCAAAAGCCACCAGACTATTATTCTTACATTTTACTGCATATAATCATATATCTCAACACTTAGAGCTAACAGAGATACCATCGTGAGTTTTTTTGAGATGTGTTGGGCCATAAAACTAGAAGATCTGAGGACAAAATATTTTGTAGATATTTAGACTTTAACAAAAAGTGAGGTGCTTGAGTTGGCAAAGAGGAAAAAAGAGTAAAGCAGCTTTAAAATATATAAATGTATGGCAGAGCTGAGAAAGAAAATTAAAGATTTTTCCTAGCCCGATAAACCGAAGGAGAAGACTATTTTGATACATAAGTGCCTGAGAATAAGCAGTTAAATGCTGGTTATTCAACTTGGCTGCTCATTAGAATCACTTGAACATTTTACAGAAACTATGGATACCTGGGTCCTATTTCCAGAAGCCCAGATTCAATTGGACAAGTGTATCACCTGGGCCTTAGGAGTGTTGAATGCCTCACAGGTGATACTAATAAGCAGCAGGTTTGAGGAACGAACAATTAATCATTCTTGGTTGAGCTGAAGTCCGTGGAATAAAACTCACTTACTTAAACAAAGACTGTTTTAGAAGCATTTGATGTATTTCAGATTACTCAATAGATGCCTTTGACATAGATAAATGATTTAACACACAACCGTTAAAAAGTGGGTGTGAGGATATATCTTTTCATGCTGCTTAACTAAATAATACGAGATTTGCTAAAGAAGCTACACATCTTAAGATGAATGAAGGTCACCACTTCTCTTCAATCAATAGATTTATTCTCATTCTGTCCTAGCTCTCTCTTGTATTATCATCTCTGGCACAAATACACTTTGAGGGATATTAACTGAAACAGAGTATATGACCTTTTAGACCTTTCTTCCAGATACACCCTTCTGAATCTCATATCAGGACTGAACTATGAAAATGAAACAGAAGAATACCTGCTGATCATCTCTGACACATTCCTCTGGTAACCAACCTCACATTAACATCCAAATATGACTGAGCTCTGGCTGATGGTTGGGCCTTCTCCCCAGAAACACTATTAAGAAACAGTCGTCCAACTCCAGGGACCAGTTAACAACGAAGAGATACGCAGAAAAGCATGTTTGATGACCAACTCTTAATCTTTCCTCCAAGGGATGGGGGCTGATTCCAATTACTGAGCTAGAACGAGCCCTATTCTTGCTTGTTCTCTAGCCAACATTTGTGTGCCCAATCACAATGATTTATATCCATGATGGAAGGACTAAACTCACAGGGGTAAGATAATCTTATCATGTGAAAGCCAAATGCAGATAAGCTGATTATCATGGAGGGTTTGAAGCAAGAGAAACTGGATACAGAACTCTAAACATTTCTTATTATCAGCGAATGTGCACAGCAGCTGCTGGTAATCACCAATCACAACAAGCAGATAAACAGAAAAGGGGAAAATATTGTGGATGCACCCAAATTCCAAATCTTGGCACCTAACTGAATTTAGCACAGAGCATCAGCATGAATTCAAATATGTGTGAATCACAGTAATCATGTGAAGTGCTAAATCATACATTTCATGATTTATCCAAGCTATCAAAAACACTATATTCCATGGACCACAAGTTCTACTAAGCTTTTAAGGGTCAAACTTCTAGAGCATGTCAAATACACACACAAACTTTAACAACATGATTTGTTATAGTATTATATAGAAATTATGAAACAAACACCAAACATTTGGATGTATAAAACAGAAATGCTGACAAGAACTTTAATCAAAAATAACTTAACAAAATACGAATTCAAAGAACTATAAATGCATGTACATGTATACATACATGTCTATCTATCCACCTATTCATCCATTTAGACACACACACACACACACACACACACACAAACACGTGACCAGAAAAGTTACTATTGAAAACTTACTATTGAATATTTATTAAACTTATTGATAGGCTGTATAAACTCATGTAGTTTATTATACAGGGAAAGCAGAACACAATAAAGGTCAAACTGAGGAATCCTTGAAGTTATAGGATTATTCTGTTTTTCACTCTGTATGGTGTTAAAACTACATAAAACTAAATACACACACACACACACACACAAAGTTCACATAAGTCAGAGTAGATCTGAGTAAGATCTTTAGTTTATATCAATGTCAATATCCTGGTTGGGATACTGTGTTTTTACAAGATATTGCCAGATTTATCCATACAAACTGGATAAAGGATGTGTGGGATCTCTCTGTACTATCACTTTCCACTGCATATGAATCTACAATGATCTCAAACCAAAAAGTTTAATTAAAACTAAACACAATGTCATAAGTGCTAAAGACAAAAGAAGCATTAATTGTTACAGGGCACGTAGGAGGGCTATAATAGTCTAGATTGGCTGGTTAAAGAGTTTGAGTAGAAAGAGATTAGCAATTAGCAAGTAAAATTAAAGCAGTTCAGGCTTAAAGATCAGTTTATGCAAATAATGTAGTTTAGTTAAGAACATACTATTTCTGAGTATTGTTATGTAATTTTGAATATCCTCTAGGCAAGAAAAAAGAAGATTCTGTTGGAGAAGAGTTACTAGCCAATTCTTTAAGGAATGTATAATTCCATTCATGCTTATGGATCCAAACTTTAATATCCCTTTAAAACTTGTATCTAGAGACATTAAGATGATCTAATGTCTGTATAGTGAATATCATGAATGAGGCTAATAAGATGGAGGCATGAGCAACATAAAACTGCAAAAATCCAGGTGAAATTCAAAACATAGTGACTACCACAAACTGGGAACTGGACAGTTTTTTGCTAAATGAAAAGGAGACAGTGGCTATAGAGATGGTAAAAAGGGGATGCATAGCCTTGAATATCCATTGGATATAGACGGTACGGTAGACAAAGTAATCAAGATGACTCTGAGATTTCTCCTTTGGATAATTCAGAAAGAAATGATTCCAGGGTTACAGATATGCATCTTAAATGCATCTTACCCTTTTTCTTCATATAAACACAAGTGTTACCTCATAACTCCTTTTCCCCTTTCTCCCTTCTCCAATGAAATGTGATTCACCTTGTATTGGACAAATTGAGTGGACATCAAAGATTACCAGGAGACAAGATAAGCAATTCCAGTTGTTTGTGTTTAGAGTATCTCAAATCATGCTAAGCCCTCCAAACACTGTAAGATTGCATTACATTCTTCATTTCACTTTGGAAAGAAGTGTACACTACATGTTTTGTTCCAAGTATTCAAATAATATGTTCCTCCTGAAAATATATAGTCACCTGGACTATCTAAGCAATGACCCTGAATAATTTGCAATGCTTTGAAAACTGCCAAATAGGCGGCAAAAACACTTATTTTTAACTTCAAGATAACATATTGTATTTCTTTTATGATATGCCTGCAGTGGTGAAAATGGAAATTATTGACTCTGGGAACCAGGCCTACAGTGCTGTTAATCACTGTATTGCTATTAATTGATTTCTTTAGGAGTAAGCCAGACCCAGGACATTACTTATTAGACCTCTCTCCCACTCATAATACAGTGATTTTGATATTGCTTACAGAGTTTTTAGAGTAAAATGTTTGGTTTTCAGAACAGAGATGTCCTTGTATGAAATAAATAAGAACCAATCAATTTACACTATACAGTAATGGGTTGACTCTTTGAGACTTGAATTGTTCTTTCCTCTTTGTCAGTGTTATCACAAGTAAACCATTTGAGAATATGCATTCAGTTCACTTACCTTGCATATGTGTGCACAAACCTCAAGGCCTTTTATTATTTTGAAATAACATCTGGGGAGCTTGCTACTTTTTCCAATATATTTAGACAAATCATTCCATTTTGTCAAACAAAGCACCCAAATTTCTAAAAGCTAGAAGCTAAAAGCCCACTACTTTATTTCTTTTTTCTTTTTTTTTTTTTCAAAATCCATAACGGGCAATGGAAAACATGAGATTAGATATTAAACAAAACTATACTTCATAAGAAAAATATATGCTGGCATATTCAGAATAACAGCACACCTATGCTAACATGAATATATTTATGGACATATTTAAACAATGAACATATGTCTATCTCAACTAGGCAAAATTGGAGGACTATTATCCAACACATTAGAAAGTTTGATTGATTGATCATTTTGCCCTTTTTCTTAATAGACTATTACAGTAGTAGACAAAGGAAGAAATAAAGTGCCCAGCCAATCGATCTGTATATTGGAAAGGTCAAAATAGAATTGTACATTACGACTGTCAGAAATACATAAAACATTAACATTTCCATACTATATTCTCATCACAGACATTATAATGGGGACTGAAAAAGACACAATATCTCTCCGTTCCTATGATCAAAATAGCTATTAAGTTGAAAATGTAATGACATAAATCTAACCACAAGAGAGGTGCTGACTAGAAGAAAATACTATGGATTCATTCCTTTCTGAGATCTCATGTAAGCCATCCTATATGAACTTGGGTATCCTTCCTACAAGAAACAAATTGACACGTGTGTACTTATGACTTCCAAAATAACATCTCCATTAGAAATAGTCCAAGCCATGGGGCACCTGAGTGGCTTAGTCGGTTAAGCATCTGACTCTTGGTTTCAGCTCAGGTCATGATCTCACAGTTTGTGTGTTTGAGCCCTGTGTTGGGCTCTGTGCTGCTTGGATTCTTTCTCTGCCCATCCTGTGCTTGCGAGCTCTCTCTCTCAAAATAAGTAAACTTTAAACTAAAAAGAAATAGGCCAAAGCATAACAAAATAGTAAGTAATAATAACTATAATAAATACGACAAAAATAAATATAATTAAAGCAACTAAGAATTACATTTTTCATCTTGTTAAAATGATGAAGTATAGGACCTTGAAAAGGACTATAAATGTAAGTATTCTATGAATAGCTTCAAATTTAATAGATTATGACATTTTAAAACATTCTTTGTAATTGTTAGCTACATAATTGTGTTATTCACAAAGGGCTGTATAAAATACAGTATTTCTTAGTAAACTCTGTATTAATACAATGCAGACTTTGTATTATATTATGTGAGATTTCTTAAAAATAATAGTGTGAGCATGAGTTGTACACACATGCACGCATACATCAAATCATGAATTACATTACTTATTTAATATGCCTATCAGGACAAAACTATTGGATTCAGAGTATATTTTTTAGAGATATGAATTCTAGGAAGTATTCAAAATTTGAGGGCAATTTGTATTCTTTTTCTGCCTCCTGGCAATTCAGTTTAAGCTGAAATTTATGTAGCAAACATCTTTTCATGATTCCTACCTCTGAAGAAAATCAGTAATGATACCTGCACTGGAGGCTTCATTGTTACTTTAAAATACCCTTACTTTGAAAAAAAAAAAAAATGGACATTACATTCAGGGTAATTGACTAAGACATAATATTTATGGAAATGAAAACTTCCAGCAAAGGTTTTGTTTTAGAAAAAAAAAAATTAACTTGGCTTTAAAAATCAAATATAAGTTAGTAAATATTTGAATGCGTATAAAGTATAGCACTAATGAATTAAGAAATACACACATGATCAAAAATGGGAGGTGTTCCCAACGAGTTTATAATTTAGTACAGATATAATAAAAAGGCTGAATACCATCAATGCTACAAAAGACATTAAAATATACAGTAGGGAAAGTCAGAGGAAAAGAAGATAATATGGGTGAATATATCAGAAAATGCTTCATGAAAGAAATGAATAGAGCTTATCAAACAGAAATGTCAGAGGAGAAAGCTTGAGGTGGGTACACCAAATGAAAAAATAAGAAAGTGTGCAAAATAAACAGGGCTACTATATAAAGTAACTGTGAGCAGTCCAGGTACATTAGAAAATGGTTTAAGTATCTAAAGAGGTACTGGAATATGAAAGCTGAAACGTATGGTTGAGTCATATTGCTAATAGCTTGAACATCAAGCTAAATGTGCCAGATTTTACTTGATAGGGAATGGAAAACCTAAAACTGTTCAAATAAAGATAGGAAAAAGAAAGTTTAACACAGTAATTGTGCACAGAATGAACTGCGTGAGCCACTTGTCCAATTCATTTATTTTTCAAAGGCTTTTAGGTGGATTAAACAATAATCCTCCCGTGTGGAAAACGGACTCTTAAATCTGAGCTCATCATTTTACTCTTTCCATATCTATATATGCCTCATATGACACCTTGAATGCACTTATTTACAGAATTTGGTATAGTATTTGACACCCAAAAGAAAAGCAAAAAAAAAAAAAGTGTTTTCTAATGATTGAAAGAATAAATTGTTTAGAAATGATTAAAGTTGTTTGAAGGTCACTATAATTCTCTAAACAACTAGAAATTAAGGCATGATGGAGAAAAGAGAACCCTCTTACGTGGGAATGCAAACTCCTGCTGTTCTTCAAAAAGTTAAAATTAGAACTACCCTGGGGCGCCTGGGTGGCTCAGTTGGCTAAGCATCCGACTTTGGCTCAGGTCATGATCTCACAGTTCGTGGGCTCGAGCCCTGTGCCCGGCTCTGTGCTGACAGCTAACTCAGAGCCTGGAGCCTGTTTCAGATTCTGTACCTCCTTCTCTCTCTGACCCTCCCCTGTTCATGCTGTCTCTCTCTCTCTCAGAAATTAAAAAAAAAAAAAAAAATAGAACTACCCTACCATCCAGCAATTGCACTTCTGGTATTTACCAGAAGGGTACAAAAATGTTAATTCGAAGGGATACGTGTGTCCCGATGTTTATAGTAGCACTATCAACGGCAGCCAAATTATGGAAAAAGTCCAAGTGGCCTTCGACTGATGAATAAATAAAGAAGATTTGGAATACATGGAATATTACCCATAAAGAAAAGAAATCTTGTCATTTGCAATGACATAGGTGGAGCTAAAGAGTATTTTGCTAAGTGAAATAAGTCACAAAATGACAATTACCATATGATTTCACTCATATGTGGAATTTAAGAAACAAAACAAACAAACTTAGGGGGAAAAAAAAGAGGAATAACAAGAAATAGATTCTTAACTATAGAGAACAATCTGATGGTTACCAGAGGGACAGTGGGCAGGGCAATGGGTTAAATGGGTGATAAGGATTAAGAAGGGCACTTGTGATGATCACTGGTAGTTGTGTGTTAGTTATGAATCACTAAATTCTATGCCTGAAACTAATATTACACTGTATGTTAACTAACTGGAATTTAAATTTAAAGCTTGGGAAAAATAGAAATTAAGGCATGAAAGAGGACAGGGCAGGGGTAGTAAATACAAATAACTGACGTTTAAGATTTAAAAAAAGGAAATCAAAAGTTTGATTCCAAGGTTTTGATCTGGAGGACTGAAAAGAATGGAAAAAAAGTCATCAAAATACAAATTAAAACAGTATTAGAACAGTAGAGTCATTGATGTTTCAGAAGATGCTAAATTCCAACTACACAGGAAAGACTGAGGGGAAACTAAGTAGGATAAAGTAATCATAAGACAGGGTTTCTAGAAAGAGGTAATTTCTAGAGGTGAAGTTTTATTGATCTACACTACAGAAGTGATTAAAACAATGGAACTAAATGCTACTCAAAGGACAGGAACTATAAAAAACTAAATTCAAAGATGTTACTGTTTAAAAGCCTAGTTTGGTTTTTTCTAAGATCTCTTTTATTTATGTTTTTATACATAACAGAGAGAAACAGAGCATGAGCAGGGGAGGGGCAGAGAGAGAGGGAGACACAGAACCTGAAACAGGCTCCAGGCTCTGAGCTGGCAGTCAGCACAGAGCCCCATGCGGGGCTCGAACCCACAAACCGCGAGATCATGACCTAAGCGAAAGTCGGATGCTTAACCGACTAAGCCACCCAGGCGCCCCTAGAAAGCCTCGTTTAAATGAAAGAGGGTAAGCAAAAGAAAGAAGTCAGGCTGAAGAACAAAGATATTTGGACTGGTGATGCATGGGACTCAGATGATATTGCTGACAATAAAGATGGAGATCACATCATAGGCTAACCACAGTGCCAGTTATTTCTTTTTGTGGCAGTTATTTTTAAAGCTTTTCATTTTTAACTCCCAGAACATATCTATGAGGTCTAGATTATCATTTTTCCTTTTTACTTCTAAGTATTAAGGAAGTGATGTCCAGAGAGTTTAATGGAAGAAAGAGCCTTAGGATTCACAATAAAGAATATTTTTGAATATAAGGGCCCTAGATCTTAACCTTAAAAATATTTCCTTTAGGGGCACCTGGGTGGATCAATTCGTTAAGTCTATGACTCTTGATTTCAGCTCAGGTTCTGATCTCAAGGTTGTGGGACTGAGCACAGCATGGAGCTCTGTGCTAACAGCTTGAAGCCTGCTTGGGATTCTCCATCCCTCTCTCTCTCTGCCCCTAGGGAGAGTGTGCATGTGTACTCTCTCTCTCTCTCTCTCTCTTTCTCTCTCTCTCTCTCTCTCTCAAAATAAATAAATAAATAAACACTTAAAAGATATTTCCTTTAACAGTAAGAAAATCAAAAATGAAAAAAAAAAAAACTAACAAACAAGGGAATACCATCACAAAATCCATCCTCAATGAAAGTAGGATAAACCTGCAAGCCTACCACATAGTAGTTAAATACATGAGACAGAAAAATACATAATAAATGACTTAGCAAAGAGGAAGAAGTCATATCTAATTGCCTTCAAGTTGGGGTGGAGGAGAAAAACCTCGTGTAATCTTTGGAGATCTTCAGGAACTGATGTATCAGGAGCTGTGAGAATATGGGCAGCGTTACAGAAAATGAGAACTTGATGGGAAGTTGGTTAAACAAAAACAGGCAGTTGGTTTTTGTCCCCTATGTCCTATATCTGACATAGGTGTACAATGTGGAAGTTTGCTTTTTGCATTAGGTCAGTCTCTGCCTATCCACTCTTTTTCCTAAGCAGATCCAGAAAACCAGCAGCCAGATTTATACCACACAGGCAGGAGGTCTGACTGCCTTACAGTAAATTCAGTGCACATAGAGCTTCCAATCAATTTTTAGTGCCTCATTGGTAAATATAAATGGGCTGTCAACATTTAAGGATGAATGATCTAGTCAGAACAAGCAAAGAGAAAAAATGGTGACAAAGATGGAAGGAAAAATATATGAGTGATATCTTCAGAGATAGTGAAGAAGATACAGCAGCTATTAAACAATATTTTAGAAATCATTCTGAGAGAAAGAAAAGAAACTTTGGAAATTTCAAACAGCTGTAAAATTGTAAAAGGATTGGAAGAAAAGTCAAATCTTACCTCTCAGGGAACAGAAAAAAGATGATGATTTTCAGTACGAGAAAATAGAAAAGAAATTGGTATAGAAATGGAAGTAATCTAAAATCTGGCTAACAGAACTTCAACACAAGGATAAAAGTAAAACTAAAGGAAAGGAACTCTTGAAAGCACTCATTAAAGCAAACAAATGTGGGCAGGGTAGGGGCAGGGGATTCTACAGTGACAGGGCCCAAAACATGCTCACCTCAGAGAATGAGAAGTAGACCCATATTTAAAGCATGTTATCCTGCACTTATAGAACACAGGAAGTAAGCGGATGGTCGCATATGATGTCCTAAAATTAATACCGTTTGCCTCCATGACATTTGGTAGAACTGGGGTTTCCTCAAATGGCCTACAGTACAAGTCCCTCCTGATCCCATCCTGCTGCTGCACACTTAGCAAAGGGATCGGGCACAGCTCCTGCTTATTCTTGAGTAGTGGCTTTCAGTTCATGGATTATTTCAGCCCATAGTATCATTCAAACAAAACAATCACATCCTTCCATAGGAATAAAGGGACTCTTAACCTCCTGGTCTTGAAAAGCCTGCTTCCCAAAGCTTCTTGTCCTTCACTCTGTTCCAAAATGCACCCCCTGTGGCCTTGCAGTACCTCCTTCCCCTGCACTGTAAGTACATGTGCCTAATAAAATGCTGTGAATCTCCTCTTCTCACTGTCAGGTGCCACACAGAATGTGCCTGTAACCACAGAATGAGTCCTCTCCTCACTAATGGGGTGAATAAGGTGAACAACTGAAACACTAAAATATTTCAAAGAACAGAAAAGTCAACTAAAGGGACACCTGGATGGATCAGTTGCTGATGCAACTGTCTCTTGACTTCGGCTCATGTCAGATCTCACAGTTCGTGAAATCGAGCCTTGCATGAGGCTCTGTGCTGACAGTCCCTGCTTGGGATTCTCTCTCTCCCTGCCCCTCCCCTTCTGTTCTCTCTCTCTCTCTAAATAAGTGAATAAAAATTTTTTAAAAAGTCAAACAAAAATTATGATAAATCAGAATATCAGATTTTCAGATGCAGCAGTAGACCCAGGAAGAATTTTGAGCAATGTTTTCCAAATTCTGAGCAAAATAGATTTATAGCCTAAAATTCTTAATCCATTAGATATTCTAACACATATCAGAGAATCAAAGACCTTTAGACTTTCCAAGTATAGAACATTTGACTTCCCTGTACCTTTTTTAAAGAAAGGTACGTGAAGATGATTTCTGCCAAAGCATGAAAATAAACCAACATCGGACTGTGATCCAGGGAATAGGAGACTCAACACAGTAGAGAGATGAAAAAAATCCCTGAGACCATAGCAAAAAGGAGGCATCCATGTGATACGTGTATGGCAGGACGAGAGTGCACAAGGTCGTATTTTAGTGGGAAGTCAGATGTCTCCATTAGGCATGTGTTCAGTAAAATAAAGTATGCTTGAAAATGAGATGAAAGCTGTGACCATATGGAAAATTTTATAATGAGGCATTTTACAGACCTTTGGAGTGTTTGGAGTGACTTATTCATAAGTTCAAAGAAAATCAAATCAAAGCAGGGTGGGGGTTGCCAATTTTTAACTTCTGTAACAAAATTAAGGTAGAGGAAGGAAATGTAATGAGAATACATTTGTTGTTCACAGTGAACAATATCTGAAAAGTCATCATGGAAATACAATGTTTTTAAGAAAAATTAAGGAACACATATTGATAGGAAAATGGAAGGTAGAAGTGAGACAAAATAAAACTAATAAAATCTTACAATAAGAAGCTGTCAGGTAACATTTAAATTGATTAAACAAGACAAAGATAGCAGTATATTCATATTCTTTAGAGCTATGGAGATACTATCCAAGAAAATAATTCAGTATTTTTAAAAAATGTTAATATCTTTAGAAATAGTATTGGGGGGGCAGCAAGGGAGGAGGACAGAGGATCTAAAATAGGCTCTGCACTGACATCAGTGAGCCTTATGCAGGGCTTGAGATCACGAATCAGGAGATCATGACCTGAGCTAAAGTCAGACACTCAACTGACTAAGCCACCCAGGTGCCTCCAAAATAGTTCAGTATTAAATGTGTTTGCCTTTGAGATATATGAGGGGTCTTTTTTATTTTTTTTAAATTTATTTCTAGGAGAGAGAGAGAGAGAGACAGCATGAACAGGAAAGGGTTAGAGAGAGAGAGGGAGACACAGACTCTGAAATAGGCTCCAGGCTCCGAGCTGGCAGTCAGCACAGAGCCCGATGCGGGGCTTGAACCCACAAACTGCAAGATCATGACCTAAGCGAAAGTCGGACGCTCAACCGACTAAGCCACCCAGGCGCCCCACGAGGGGTCTTAAAGAGTCAAGGAAACATTTTTTAAAGTGATCATTTTAGGGATAGTTCATTATTCTTTTTTAAGTTTGTTTTTCAAAGTTTATTTATTTATTTTGAAAGAGAAAGAGAGAAAGCATGAGTGGGGGAGTGGCAGAGAAAGAGAGAGGGAGAGAGAAAATCCCAAGCAGTCTCAGCACTGTCAGTGCAGAGCCCAATGCAGGGCTTGATCCCGTGAACGTTGAGACCATAATCTGAACCAAAGTCAAGAGCTAGATGATCAACCAACTGAGACCACCCAGGGGTGGCTCATTTCTTAAAATAGTTTTATCTAATACACTTGTTGAAAATAAATATTAATTTTTAAAACTAATTTGGCTTATATTTCTGATTATTGTAAATGTGTCCCATAGTCATACCCACTGACAGATGACTTGGTGTTTTCCACTATTTTTTCTGGTGAAAATATAAGTGTAATTGGTCTCACTATGACAATTTTTGTTATATTAATTCTCTTTCTTTCTTTCTTTCTTTACTTAATTGTAGTTCTTCAATTAATTCCCCTATAGCTCACATGGTAAATTAATTGGAATCTTAAGAATCATTATGATGCTCTCATTAAGATTACCCTTTTGGGACCAAATTATGCTAAAAATAAAATGATTCTTGAGTTTTAATTTATCTCCAGTTTATGACAATTCGGAATCTAATTTATCTAATGATGATCACCCTGAATTGCTAAACCATGAGTGGCAATGAGTGGGTGGCAATGAGTGCCTAATCATTTTTTAGGATATTGTAATTCTGAAGATTCTAGTTATAACTTGAGATATAAAAAAAAAAAAAACAAGTTGGTGATTCATTAAAAATCTATAGCAAAGTTACATTTAAAAGATACTCTTACAGAAAGCCTTTTATTATTTCTTTTATTGAGATATAATGGACATACAGCATTATATTATTCCAAATGCAAAATATAATGAATCCATATTGTATATACTGCAAAATGATCACCCTGATAAGTCCAATTAATATTCCTTACCACATATGGTTGCTAATTTTTTTCTTATGATGAAAAATTATAAGATTTACTTTTTAAGGAACTTTCAAACCTGTTCTACAGTATTATTAACTATAGTTGCCATGTGGTACCTTATATCCTCATGACTTATTTTATAACTGGACATTTGTACCTTCTGACCACCTTCACCCATTTTGCCTACCCCCTACCCTCTGTCATTGGCAACCACCAATCTGTACTCTGTATCTGTGAGTGTTTTTGTTTGTTTAAATTCCACATATAAGTGAGATTGCATGGTACTTCTCTTTCCCTGACCTATTTCACGAGCATAATGTCCTCAAGTTCCAATGTAGAAAGCCTTTTAAATGTCTGATAATTTACTTCAAGTCTAAGTGATAAAATGATATAATGATATAATGAGAGACTGTTATTAGAATTGAGTCTATAAGTCTACATTTAGCCTAGGTATTACCCTGGATCTTACTGTGCATCCAAAATTATATTCAAATCTTTTTTTTTTTCCCCTGGGTATTCAAAGATAATCTCAATATTAAATATGCCTATACTTGTCAAAAAAATCATCCTTATATTTTAAGAACGTGTATGTGCCATTTGGTTCTAAAGTGATGGTCACATGAAGAACTACATAGAAGTGAGTTTGGTATTGTGGTTACATTTAATAGAAATCTGCACTTTGGCACTGTGTCTAAGAATGAAGGGGTCTCTATCTAGCAGCACCTATATGGATAACTGTTGGAAATATAAGCCATGAAAAACACCGGAGAGTGTTACCGTACTCAAGAGTATAACAGAAAGAGGATAAGATGGACAGGTAAAGAAGTATATCAAGGGGTATAAAATCGGATTGTACACTTGAGGCCAGGCCAGGATAATGAACATGTCAAAAATGAATCCTTAAACTAATGTCTCATATTTGCAGAAAATTTTTATTCTAACTTTTAAAAATTATCATAAAAATCTAAAATATTTTATGATTTGACAAAACTAACAATTTAGTAGTGAACACTTAGATGTGAACTATAGAACAATTCTTTGATTTTGAAATTAATATTTGCTAAGCTAAATGAATTGACTTTTTCTTTTACACTCACAAAATATGCTGTAGATAAAATATGAGATCTGAGAGGAACCTCCAGTAAGATAAATTAGATGAAGAAAATGAATACTTTTTGTTTCAGACTCATTTACCCTTCAAATAAGAGAAACATCTAAAATACAATGCCTGGGGGCGCCTGGGTGGCTTAGTTGGTTAAGCGTCCTACTTTCGCTTAGGTCATGATCTCTCGGTTCGTGGGTTCAAGCCCCGCGTCGGGCTCTGTGCTGACTGCCAGCTCGGAGCCTGGAGCCTGTTTCAGTCTGTGATTCCCTCTCTCTCTGACCCTTCCCTGCTCACTCTCTCTCTCTCTCTCTCTCTCCTAGAAATAAAACATAAAAAAAATTAAAATACAATGCCTGAATGGCTCAGTAGGTAGAACATGTGACTCTTGATTTCTGGGTTGTGAGTTTAAGCCTCACGTTGGGCCTAGAGCTTACTTAAAAAAAACATAGCTTTAAAACAAGGTGGGGGGGGGCACCTGGGTGGCCCAGTCAGCTAAGTGTCCAACTCATGGTTTTGGCTCATGTCATGGTCTCACAGTTTTGGGGAGTTTGAGCCCCATGTTGGGGTTCTGCGCTGATGGTAAAGAGACTGCTTGGGATTCTCTCTCTTCTCTTTCTCTCTCTGTTTCTGCCCCATCCCCCTGCTCACTGTCTTTGTCTCTCTCAAAATAAATAAGCTTAAAAAAAAAGTAAAATAAACAAAAAGGATAAAAAACAATAACAACAATAATAACAACAATTTTGGTACTATCTAGTATACCAAACCAACTTAAAGAAAAATTGAAAAAAGTCATACGGATGAATCAATAACTTACATAACAATTTAAGATATAAAAATATTTATCTGGTATAACTGAATTATTCTAATTAAATATCAAGAAATAACACGATATCATCAAATACCAACAGAAAAAAAAATACACATCAAATGATTCCAATTCCAAAATAGCCAATTAAAACTGAGTAGGTATGGCAAACAAATAGCACATGCATTTTACAGCTATTTCAAATTATTCCAAGATCGATAGGACCCAATGAACTAGTTCCAGGGGCTTCTGTAGTCTAAGTGGTGACTCTCATCACTTCAAATAAGATATCTAGACACATAAATTTGGTTTTATAATTGGCTAGGAATATTTTTCTTAAAGTGTGGTCATAATTATACGAATCATTATTTCTGATTTTTCCTTGTTTAGTTTCATCTACACTGAAGGTTTACTAAATTCTGACAAGCTATAGTACAAAATAATTGGTACTTTGTCATAACACATATAAATAATATATACAGGGAAGACAGGTGATTTAAAATTGACAGCTGAAATCTGAAGTTAATATAGGAATCATCATAAAACCTAGTGACCCTAAATCAAGGAACCTGATAGGAGTGATACGTCCTATATGTTCTTGCACCTGTGCTCCTGTAATTTGTGAATTTGCCCCAGGACAACGTCTCAGGACATGACAGTGTCCAAGTGTAACGAAGAGTCAAGTCTTCCTAATAAAGAAAAAACAAAGCATCTTTTTAAAAACTAAAGCATACAATACTATATGTGGCCAGATAAAATAAAGTGAAAAGTTGAAGTCACTATCCAGATAACTTATTGATACTTATTGTTGGGAACTGATGAAAATACATGTAGCATTCATGCTGCTTCTAGTGTTCCTCTGCTTTTTACCTGGGCTCTGGTGAGGCTTTAGAAAGTGAATTTTAACTTGCACATTTATATGACTATGACTAACAAATGATTTGTCCCTTCCTTCAAAAAAAACTGAGCTCATTCTTTATTTCTAAAATTGTAAAACTCCTTTCTTTGCTAGGGCTCATTCCCACACCGGTTGTCATCTCACTGCAGGAAGATGCCTGTTCGTCCCTGCCTGGAGGGATGAATAGAGTACCTTGGTTTGTCCTTCTGATACATCAGTCACTATCACTCAGAAAATGAGATATGAAAATGACAGAAAACACCACAATAGCGAATTGACATATACTGGCATTGTGACACTCTGTCTTACACTAAAGCTTTCCCTCTGAAATTAAATATTAATTTTTTTGTAGATGGGAAATTGTCTGCAAAATAACAATGTCTTGAATTATCATTCCCCGAACAGAAATGGAGTTTATTCATAGTTTCAATTGATGTGGTCTGAGAGGTTCTACAAAGTGAATAATAAAGGCCAAGGGTAGCGAGAGGACATCTGAGCATAATTCACAGACTTGCCATGTTCACTTCAAACAACGAGTCTGTGGGAGTGGATTTCTGAAGACAGAGATGGCAGTTCCCTTAAGGAACACCTGGCTGTCCCTAGAGAGCCAAGATTTTGAGCCTAATGACGTCCTCGTAATGATGCCATTAGTTTTTTACAATTGGCTGCTACCAAAGAAACTTTGACACTCTTTAGAAAACATCAGGGAGATGCCAAAAACAAGAAGGGGAAACTTAAGAGTTAATGCAGGTGGAGGGGGGAAGAAAATAACCCAAAACCTGACATTCATCTTCAAGAAAATTCTGTCATACTTATGTTCTTAAAATGTGTATAAATAATGTTTTTCCTTAAAGCATAGTATAAAATCTTGTTTTGCAACTATACTAAAAATTACTATAAGCTAAATTACTCTATGTTGTATGTTACTAATTTAATAAGCACTTCAAGAGTAAAAGTCTATCTTGGTAATGAATTGTATTAAATTAGTAGAGCTAAAGATGTAATCCATCCTTAGTGATTCATGCTATCATTTTCTTGGGGAACCAAACCTAGAAGATTTATCTTATTGCTCAAAAATGTATAAGTGTTCAGACCCCAAAGGGAACTTAAATATATTTAACTGAAGTTTCTAATTTCTCAAGTGAGATAATTATAGCCCATACGGATTATGCTCATGCTCAATGGCATGGAACAAACCACTAACATCAAACTTCCTACTCGTACCTGCCAATCTGTTCTGCTGTATCATGTGTTGCTCATGCTTGTACGAAGCTGAGAAAATGTCTAATGTGATGTCCTGTGATCTGGCAACACTGGAAATGAGTATTATGAAAGGTCAGTCCCATATTTCATTTCTTTCTCTTTTCTTCCTTTTTTTAGAGAGAGATAGAGGGAGAGGGAGAGGGAGAGAGAATATGTGCATGTGTGTGTGTGTGTGTGCGCGTGTGAGAGAGAGAGAGAGAGAGAGAGTGAGAGAGACAGAGAGGAGGGGCAGAGGGGGAGAAAGGGAGAGAATCCCAAGCAGGCTCCATGCTCAGCATGGAGCCCGACATGGGACTCAATTCCACAACCCTAGGATCATGAACTGAGCTGAAATCAAGAGTCAGACACTCAACCAACTGGGCCACCCAGGAGCCCTGGTTCCATATTTCATTTTGTCTGAATATCTGATGCCAGTTACCTTTAAGTTTTTTCAAAGCAGAAATTAGTTATCAACTATGATATTCCTATTCTCATCCTAGGGATTTTGTTTACATGAAATGTTTGGGTGAAGAAGATAAAAAGGCTACCATTTCAAAACAGTGCAGTAGGGAACTGTGGTGATAAATAGCTTTTCAAAGACATGGTGACAGATGCCATTAAAAGCCACAAGCTGTTAAATCTAGAGTCTCATGTATGCTTTGTTCTTGATTTCTAAATTTATCCCAGGTTGTTTTCAGAACTTAAAACACAGTCACGGGAGGTTGGTGATTAGAGAAACTATTTGAAGTTTCACAATCAGAACAGCTGGTCCAGAGACGGCAGAAGATGATGCTGAGTTTTACGAAGCAAATGCAAAATAGTAAGTGGAGGATGTTTTGGCAAGTAATGAGAGAAAGCATCAGAGACTTATTGCAAGTGTCAAATCACATTTAGGTTATATACTTTTTCCAGACCCCAGTGTTTCAACTGGTCCTCTTACCTCTAAGTGAAAAAGCTCTATGATTATTTGAGAAATATAGACAGGAATAGATTTTTTTTTATTTCAAAAAACCATAAAGTTAATATATGACATTAGTATTAAAAGGGCAAGTCGCAAGTTCTAAGGGCATAAGATTGTCATCATCTCACACCTAAACTACCATAATAACCTCCTAACTGGCCTCCCTGAATAAATCTTCCTCCCTTAGAGTTTATTCTACATAGACAATACAGAGTGGCCAATTTTGACTCAGCCATCTAATTATTCTACCCCAAATCTCCCAAGACCTTTCATCACATTTAGAATAAAAATCAAACCCTTTCCCCTTGCCTGTATAGCCCTGAGATTGGACTCCTGACCAACCCTCTATCAGCACATTTCTGTCCCATATTTAGAACACAGTGGACTCCTTGCTGTTTATCCAACTTGCCAATTACCAATCAATTTCAAGACCTTTGCTCTTGATGTTTCCTTCCTCTCGAATAGTCTTCCCCCAGATATTTCTAAGCTTGGCCTTTAAACTTCATTCAAGTTCATGTTCAGATGTCACCTTCTCACCACCCTATCTGAAATAATTTCCATTGACTTTATCTCCTTATCCTACTTTAGTTTCCTTTAAAGTATAACATTACATGTATTTTGTTATGCATCTATTTGTTTTATTTACTATCTGTCTTGTGAACTTGAATGTAAACTCCATTAGATCAGATT
This sequence comes from Hyaena hyaena, assembly GCF_003009895.1. NCBI lineage: Eukaryota > Metazoa > Chordata > Mammalia > Carnivora > Hyaenidae > Hyaena > Hyaena hyaena. The sequence continues at coordinate 693,050 of NW_024081139.1, read as the reverse complement.
CTTGTCTTTCTTGTTTATCTTATACTCTTAATGCCCCAAACAATACCTTGCACACAATAGCATTCAATAAATATCCCAGAGTAAAAATGAATAAAGATACTTTTATATTATATAATGTTGCCAATGTATTCCATCTGCTTCTGAAGTAGTTAAAGCTTAACTTAATCCAAATATAACAAGATTTTTAAGGGCTTGAGGAGGAGTCCTGTTTTATTCCTCTTAGTATTCCTAGAAACTATACTTATGTCCCAGGATTTATCTCTTGACATGGATGTAGCTCTGATATATTCATACCAATGTCTGTTATTGATGTCTTCTTTTGGACTATTACTTATTATCTTGGTATACCATTCTAAATTATATTAACTTCCTAGTGTTTCTTATGGAAAATGATAGATTTCCAATTGGGTCTCAAACATCATCTGTTTCAACAAGTAGAATACACACCACACTGGTTCTCCTTTCCCCTAATTTTTGTCCACAGCATACACCACACCAGCCCTGTGCCCTGATTCAGATGAAATCTTCAACTCTGACTGGTAAAGCAGAACAACCCCCAACAGGATCACCTCTCTGATTAGATCAGAAACAGGGCTATACACTTCTAAGATACACTCTTAAAAGCAGGAAATTATATTATTGTCATAATGTTTCATTTATTTAAAGTGACAACATGTATTACTACTTAGCAGTTAACACATTTCTTACTCTCTTAAGCCAATTTGTATGCTATCTCAAATTCATTGCATATTCTAAACAACATATTACTCAAATCGAAATTGATGAAGTCTATATGACACTTCTTTAAAAAGGAAGGCAACTGCTACCATTCTGGCAGTTATAGGAGGTTCCTATAGCTGCAGGAAGGTTAGCCTGAGGCTAACAATTGCCTCTCCCCAGGCGTTTATGTTGTAAGATCTTGATTGGAGGCCATATTTTTGTTTTCATATTGTGTTTCTTCAAGGTAAATAGAAAGGAATCCTTAAATGGTTTAATTTAGGGTAAATCTATTTTACTAAGAGGCTAAGATATTTCTAAAGGTGGCTTGCCAAAAGGGCTGAATGCAATGAAAACCACAAAGTTTTATATCTGGTTCAATATCATCGATGTCCTCACTACCCTCTCTTCTTGCTGAGACACTGGAATGCTCTCTCAAAGATGAAGAATTATTATATAGGCCAGTTCTGAGGCTTAGTATTAATGCCAAATACCATTTTCCATGTTTGTAGTTTTCGTCATCGTATGTGAGCTTTGTCTATTTTGACTGTCCTTCCAGGTACATGTTCACTCTCCCCCAACCCTGCTTTATGCCCTGGGAGACTGACCTCTATGACCTCCATGGATTTCACCAATGGGATCGTTTGTGCTACAGTTAAGACTAGAGATAAAGAGCATTAGTAGAAATACCAGTAGAGTTAGGAGAATAAGGTAAATCCTGGTTCTCTTCTGTGGGGTCTTCTTGGCTGGCTATATCTCATGACATACTTCTCTCTCTCTCTCTCTCTCTCTCTCTCCCCCTCTCTCTCTCTCCCCCCCAGCTCCCCCCTCCCCTCCGCCTCCCTTATTCTATGAATCCCTCTACTCACTACTTAGGCTTCAGTATGAATAACATCATATTCAGTACGTTATATAACCATATAACATATTGGTTATATGTCCTAAAGCTAGCACAAGGACAGTCCATTACTACCAGTATTTTCCTTATTGGTTTCCTGCCCATATCTTGGTAAAATGGTATATTTATTAAACTCTCCTGCAATTACTCAATATGAGGGTCATGTTGGAAACCTGACACCATCATCCAAGGCTAGTCAAGGGGAAAAGTAAAAGACAAATCTTCTGCCTGTTGCAGAGCCTTAAAGAACCATTTCTGCAGGGCACCTGGGTGGCTCAGTCCGTTAGGCATTCAACTTTGGCTCAGGTCATGATCTCATTGTTTGGGCACTCTAGCCCCACCTCAGGCTCTGTGTTGCCAGTTCAGATCTTGAAGTCTACTTCAGATTCAGTGTCTCCCTCTCTCTTTGTCCTTCCCCTGCTAACACCCTGTCTCTCTCTCACACACAAAAATAACCATTAAAAAGAAATTAAAAAAAAAAGAAATTTTTCTGATCATAACTTTCTCCTAGGAGTCCCCACTTGACTCTGAAGCAGGAATGTTTTCACATATGTATAAGAAATAAAAATCAGACTTATGGAAGTACAGATGACTAACAAGGTGATTAAAATACTATTTGGTGAGATATGTACTTTGACAAATTTTAGCCAGTTTAATTTTTAATCATCTTTTGAGATTCTATTTCCTTGCTAATTTCAGGCAAGTTTGGGAAAGTGAACTTAAATGTAATAACTTTAAGGTATACCACTCCTCTTCCTTCTCTTCCTTAGGACACTGAGTTTAAGATGATGTATAGTATGAATACTTAGGACACATCGATTAGTCTGGAAATGACAAAGTTTGCTGTTTTAAAAATATTTTTTTAAAGATTTTATTTTTTAAGTGATCTCTACACCCAATGTGGGGCTTGAACTAACAACCTGAGACCAAAAGTCACATGCTCCACTTCTAAGTCAGCCAGGAGCCCCTAAAAATATTTTTATTCACTGATTCAAATGAGCTATATTCTGTTCAGCTATGCTAAACTCATATATGTATTTTTCAAAGATAATGTTTTTATATTTAGTAAAATTATTTTGTTATTTAAAATTTTTTCTTTGGTATGTTTTAATATAATTTATTTTTTTAAAATATGTTTATTTATTTTTGAGAGAGAGATAGAGACAGAGGCAAGAGGGGGAGGGGCAGGGAGAGAGGGAGATATAGAAACTGAAGCAGGCTTCAGGGTCCAAGCTGTCAGCACAGAGCCTGACCCAGGGCTCGAACCCACATACTGTGAGATCATGACCTGAGCCTAAGTCTGGCGCTTAACAGACTGAACCACCCAGGCAATCTGGTGTGTTTTAATTTTAAACTTTTATTATTAATTTATAGATTTACTTCATTTTAGAGAATATGAATGACTGATGTCTTATTTTTGGGAATTCTATGAGTAAATAGGATCAATTATGGTTTATTTTCCATGGAGGCAGAACATAAATGCTTATAGCTGATAAAATGTGAAATATTTAAAACAGACTTACTAAAGAGCACCTCCCTTTTAAACTAATTGTGAACTAAGACAGACATACAGTAGATGAAGAAAAAGTACTATCTTTATTAATAGTAAAGGCTAGATTGGAAGTCACAAAATACTACAAACCCAATAATTTATGAGCTAATTCTTTTCCTGTAATGTAGATTACAGGGCAACACAGTGGAGTTTTAGTTTACAGGACAAGTAAACTCACCTAAGTAAATATTGAAAGTCCTAAATTGGCACTGTGAATAAAAAAACACATTTTATTTAGCTTTTGAAAGTGGTAAAAGTTCGTCGAAACTCAATTCTATATTTAAAAACTTGGATAAAATCTTAAATTCGGCAGATCATCTTTTTTTTCCCCTGAAGTGTATCTAGCTATCTAGAGTCAACTTATTTATCCATCCTTTTTATTCACTTTTTAAAATGTTTATTTTTAAGAGAGAGAGAGAGAGTACACATAGAGGAGGGGCAGAAAGAGAGGGGGACAGAGGATCTGAAACAGGCTCTGCGCTAATAGCAGAGAACCTGATGCAGGACTCACACTTAGGGACTGTGAGACTGTGACCTGAGTGGAAGTTGGATGCTTAACTGACTGAGCCACCAGGTGCCCCTTCTTCATTTTTTAAAAATAACATAAAATCAAATAAAACTTTATCATTGAAAACTTAAAAAAAAGATAAATCAATATATTTCCATGTCAAATACAGAAAATCATTCTAAGAGTTAACCATGATGAATTTAATGTTTAGCCTTTCAGGCCTTTTTGTGTGTATTCATGTATTCACATTCACATACCTAAAGACACATATATAGTTTTTCTTTGTATTTGTTTCCTATGATTTTTTTTTTGCAGCCTTCTTAAACTTAACATTTTGATTGAGAGGTTTAGTGGTTTATTGGAGAGACAAGGCACAGTTTTTTTGTTTTTTATATTTTTTTAATGGTTCTTCTACAATTTAGGGCCTTGAGGCAGAGAAGGAATTATCTGAATGGATCTGATGGTGAGTCTTTTCTACCCTGTTCAAAAGGGAGTAGTCTGGAATTAGAAATTATAGCTAGGGGTTATGTTTCTTCCTAGAAACATGGACTTTCTCATCAACCTGTTGAGATCAGCATTAACAGCCTTTGACACTGGTATTTGCCCTCCTCAGGCCTGCTGTTAATCCTATAATAGCCATTTTAATATAATTATTTCCTTTTTCATTAAATTTACTCTTCTTTCATCCTTTTCTCTGTTACTAAGTATAACTGCCCTCTTTTTCCAGTTATATCCTTGTTTTCTTTATAGTTGTAGTTATCACTCTTTTCCCGTTTAGTTCAAGATTTCAGCAAGTAACCATGAAGGGAAGAGTGCCTGGGTAGCTCAGCTGGTTGAGTGTCCAACTCTTGATTTCGGCTCAGGTTATGGTCCAAGGGTCATGCGATCTGGCTCTACATTGAGTGTGGAGCCTGTTTAGGATTCTCTCTCTCCCCCTCTGGCCCTCTCCTGTGCTTGTGTGCACATGTACTTGCTCTCTCTCTCTCTCTCTTTCTCTCTCTAGCAAAAACAAAAACAAACAAACAAACAAAAAACATGAAGGGAGATTCAAGAAGTTTTAAGTCCCAGTTGCTTGGTTTTCCATTATGTACTGTTTCCTATTTTGTTCAACTTTAGTTAGCCTACACTGAATAAGATTGAGGGGAAATACCCAGCCCTTCTTTCCTCCATCAAAAATGAAAGGTTTACTATTGTACACATGGGGAGGAATATTATATATGAAGTTCTTGATGTAAGGAAGTAAACAACAAGATTTTATTTTTTTAACAAGATTTTAAATGACCTGTAGATGCTGTGAGAAAAAAAAATATGTATGCATGGCAAAAATTTTTAAAGTTATTAAACTGAGGGGCACCTGGCTGGCTCAGTTGGTAGAGCATGTGACTCCTGATATCTGAGTTGTGGGTTCAAGCTCCACAATGGGTATAGAGATTACTAAAGAAAATAAAGTATTTTTTTGGTTTGTTTTTAAGTGTATTTATTTATTTTGAGAGACAGAGAGAGAGAGAGAGACAGAGAGAGAGAGAGACAGAGAATCCCAAGCAGGCTCCTTACTGTCAGCCCAGAGCCCAACATAGGGACTTGATCCCACAAATCGTGAGATCATGACCCGGGCCGAAATCAAGTCAGAAGCTTAATTGACTGAGCCACCCAGGTGTCCCCCAAAATAAAAGCTTAAAAACAACAAAGAAAGCTAGGTCTGGCGGTTTGAATGCAACGAAGACGGAACGGAATGCAGGCACAGGCTGTGGACGTGGTCCTGCCAAGAGTGGAAGACGGCAGTGAACATCTACTTAACACCAGTCCCCAGCGATAACCTAAAGCAACATGACATGCTGTCCTGGATCAATGAGTCTCTGCAAAGGAGTCTGAGGAAAATTGGCCGCTTGATTGTGCTCAGGGGTGGCCTATTGCCAGTTTATGGACATGCTGTTCCCTGGCTCCATGACCTTGAAGAAAGTGAAATTCCAGGCTAAGCTGGAACACGAACATATACAGAACTTCAAAATATTACAAGCAGCTTTTAAGAGAATGGGTGTTGACAAAATAATTCCTATGGAAAAATTAGTAAAATGAACGTTTCGGGACAAGTTTGAATTTGTTCAGTGGTTCACGAAGTTTTTCAATGCAAACTATGATGGGAAAGGCTCTGACCCTCTGACCAGGTGGAAGAGCTGCAGCGGCCCCTCCCCTTCCTGCCCCAGCTGGAGCAAACCTAGGAAACCTCTCAGCACTATCAGTGCAGCTCCACAGAGGCCTATTGCAACATGCAGAACTACTGCAGACCCTAAGGCTGGCGTGTGGCAGGGTAGGGTGGGGGTGGGTGGGTGAGGAAGAATCCCGGTGTGGGCACTGGGGACCACAAGCAGCTGAACTGATGCAGCAGGTCAACATATTGAAATTCACCTGAGAAGACTTGGAGACAGAGAGAGATTTGCACTTTGCAAAGCTAAGAAACACTGAATTGATTTGCTAGGAGAATGAGGTGGTAGTGGGGAGTAGCCCTGTATTGCAGAGGATTGTGGACATTTTTTATACCTTTATGAAGGCTTTGTGAGACCTGGTGAAGGGGGCCCACAAGAGGAACAGAAGAGTATTAACAGCCTGGACCAGCAGGGAAACATCTGAATTCTTCACTCCAAACCATGCGCTTAACTGTAAAATACTCCTTTTGATTGTCCTTGGAGGACTCACTGGTTTCTTTTCATGAGCAGTAAGTACCTCTTTTTGAAGTACACTCTGCAGAAGTTTCACTCTTTTCCAAAGAGTTTGAATTAGGATCTGCCACCTTGTAGCAGAGCAGTATTAACATCTAGCCACTCATAGGGGGAACGGAGGCTGGCCATGAGACTCCCCGTGTGGACGGTGGTAACACCGATTGCTGGAGAAGGTGTTTTTATGTAATATGCTGAGGTACAGACCTCAGCAGAGAAATGCAAAGACTGGTATAAATTTCAAGCTAAATGTGAAATCTTGGCAGAGAACATTTTAATAAATAAATGCCTTAAGAGTATTTAAAATATGCTTCCATATTGCACAATATACAATGTAATATGACAGGAGATTTTACGTGCTTGATATTGTTTCTGGAAAGGAAGGGCCAGACTTTTGGACCTTTGGAATCTGCTGTTCACAGGCCTTGAATCCGCAAATACCTAGACTTTAACCCAAAAGGACAGTTTACAAAGTTGTACTATAAAGCCATCTGGTGTCCTTAACCAAATGTATCCCTACTTTAAGAAGCAAGAGGCATTGTTGCCTGGACAAAGAGTGTGTGTTTCAGCCCTGCCATATTTGAATTGGAAATTGGATTTCACTGAACATTTTCTCTAACAGTTTTTCTACTTATCCCTGAAACTTTTATGTATTGTGATTTTTGAGAAATGAGGTATGTCCAGTTTTTACATCTATTACTACTTCTGGGGACTTGCTCACATATCTGGGATTTAAATGGGATTTATATCCTATTCTACTGTCCCGCAAGTTTTCATTTAACATGTTTCTCTTCTCTGCTCCCCTTGTACAGTGGGGACTCCTCTATGGCTCTTTAAAGTTTGGTGCTTAGAATGTAAGTTCAGCAGTCAGGTGGTCACGCTGCAAATTCTTTCTAGACTTCTGGCAAAGGAAGTGACCAGTTAGGGCCATTGCTACCCTGGGATCTGCAAGGCTCAGGTGTTCTCAGTACCTGCTGTCCACAGCCCTCCATGGCTACCAGAATACTTAGCAAGTGCACTACTCTATTTGAAGATAAAATACACTAGATAAAATTATCTAAATGATAATTTTCTTCTGCAGAAAACACAGTACTGTGTTTGAATCAATTATAATATTTAAAATATTTCTTCCTTAACTCTTACTCATTTGCTTTGTCCCTAGCCTATTCAGCTCCTTTGTTTGGCAGAATTCTGTAAATTGTGTGTCACCCACTAGTGAGATTATTCAGTCCCTGATGTATTTGTATTGATTTGTTTCTGGTGGTACCTTGTCCTAAAATGTATGTGGGAAGTAGATGTTTTATGATAAAATTGTGTAGGGCATGCTCTGTATGGAGTGCAGAAGAAAACCCAGATTCAGTGAGTAGCAATGCCAAAAAATGCAAGTAACTAGCCATTGTTCAAATAACAGTAGCCTTTTAGACTTTTCTTGCCCTAAAATTCCATTTTATTGGGAATCCATTTTCCACTTGGTCTTTCTTGACAGGGTTGTTGTTTTTTTTTTTCTACTTTAAACATTTTCTAAATGAAAGTCTGTATGTGAAAAAAAACTATTAAACTGATATAAAATAAAATAAAATGTAAAGTTTTCTGATCTGTCACTCTCATCTTCCAAGCTCCTGTTTGCAGCCATTTTTAAAATTTTCTTGTATATTTCCAGAAATTCCTAATATTTATGTTCATAATATATAAACAAGTATACATAATCATATATTTACATGCACACATTTTCCATATAGTTACACATACACAAATAGATGTATATTTATATATGCATACACACGTACTAACCTGTATTTACTTTTTACTTATTTTATTCTAGATTTGTTTTTTCCCCTATCTGTACTCCTAGATCTACCTTATTCTTTATAATTAATAAATCATAATTTAATTCATGGGATTATCATAATTAATTCCTTAAGCCTTGAATTTATATTGATTCCAATTTTGCCATTAAAAACAATGCAACAAGTATATATATATATATATATATATATATATATATATATATATGAATATCCTCATGCATTTTGGTCAGTATAAACTTTGGCAGGCTTAGTAATCTACTCTTCATTGATGTATTAGGACTTCTGTATGTATAATGTTTTGAAGCCTTAACTTTTTAGTTAGATAAATATAGATATACATATCCATATAGATATACATATCTGTATCTCTGGTATTTATCACTGCTTTTTATGATAGGTCTTCACCTGACTGCTTTCAATGTATGAAAGAGAAGGCATTAAACTTCTTATTAATACCCACACTTACCCCTGTGTGGACACCATTCTACATCTATTCATTGCATTGAAATATGAGGTTTAATTAATTTATTTTAATTCATTTATTTATTGAAAGAGAGAGAGAGAGAGAGAGAGAATGAGCTGGGAAAGGCCAGAGAAAGAGGGAGAGAAAGAATCCTAAGCAGGCTCCCAATTGTCAGTGCAGAGCCCGACATGGGGCTCGAACCCATAAACTGTGAGATCATGACCTAAGCAAAACGAAAAGTCGGACACTTAAGTGACTGAGTCACCCAGGCACCCCAGCATTGAAACAAGAGATTTCAGATGAACAAAACCATGTCTGCATCATAGCTTTTTTTTTTTTTTGTAACAACAGAGTTCTTCATAAGAGTTCATAATGATCTGTTTCCAATTATAAACATTTTTCCTGAAAATTCTCAGATTTCAATGTATTCTTATACAAGAGAATGAAAATAAATATTCTCAGGAATTTCTTTATAGTTTTAGAATATGGTCAAATACCCCTGAGTCATCCTGTAAAATGCTGAATTAAAAATTAAAGGAGTTCTTCAAATTTCAGCATCTGTCTCCATATTCTTTTTACCGTAGGCACAGGATGAAAGGGGTCCTAGGTCTCCCTTCCATTCCAGGGCTCTTGTTTATTTAATTCTGCTTTCCCCAGTGGCATGTTTCCTCCGGCTCACCTCAGATTATGTTCCAGTTCTGCCCCTAACCTACACTGTTTGCACTTTCTCCTTTTCTCTCAGAAAAGACCACTTTTTCTTTGATGCCAATTATGACAGTAATTTTTTTGTGGAAATTTATGTTTTTATTGGGGACTTATAATTTTCAGAAGCTTGTTATGAGCAGTAGAGTGTTTAGTTCCTATTCTTAACTTATAGAGGGGGAAATCTAAGCTTAGTGAAGTTGAGTAACTTTGTCCAGTGTCCCTATAGCCTCTCTTTTAATCACCAAATCCAACCCACAAATGCCATGTATCCCATGTATTAACAGTGGGTGGTAAGACAGAAGACCTCTAAGTTCAATTCTAGAGATTCTTAGAGGCAACACTCTCACTTGACTCCCTGAAAGTGCCTGAAAGTGGTGCATAGGCAACTATGGGGTTTCCTGAAGATTCTGTTTCTGCTTGGAGAACAAAGAAACTCTTAGTTTTCAATCCCAGATGGTGATAGTAAATTGTCTCTGCTCACAGAGAAGGAACTAATTTCATATGTAGACCAGTGTCAGGAACAAGATGAACCCCATGTATTTGTCTCCATTTGGTTGTATGAACTAGTTTTTAGGAAAAGTGTAATTCATGAAGTATATATTTTCCCTGAAATACAATAACTATGCCTTTGTGCATGCCGTGCAAATTAAGCATGTACACATATGTGTCTGTGTACATATAGAGGCTTTATAAATATAAATACATTGACAGGTAGGTAAAACCATAGATATAGATACAGGGAATGGGCCTAGAGAGTACGGAACAATAGTTCAAAGCATGCCTTCTGAGTCAGACCACATGGTTTTGAATCTCAACTCTCTAACAAGTTTCTTATTTTGAAATTGAATTTATAACTTATCTGAAGTACAGTCAAAAGGCAGAAACAAATAATACAATACAATACAACACAACCAAACCAAACCAAACCAAACCTAAAAAGGAATGAAAACAAAACTTTGAAGGCTAATAGCCTGGATTCAGATCAGAGTCCTACTTACCAGAAATAAGATATTGGATAACCTTTTTCACTTTTGTTCTTCACTTTCTGAATCTGTAAAAAAAGAATAAAATTCCAGTTACCTTAACTATCTCTGAGAAATAAATAAGAGTATAACTTAGAAGTTTACCTGGTACATTATAATGTTAGAAATGTTAGCTATTTATTTTGCCATCAATCTATTCAGAAACCAGGAGACAGAAAGCTCTGTTGATTGAAGGTTTCAGGTTTAGCATATGCTTTGGAAAAGCAGATTGGACAGATTGCAGTCCCCACTGTAAGTGTTTTCTACTAGAGTATGAATGAATATGCAAGGAGGGGTTAAACTGAAGGTCTCTGACATGGATAACTCTAAAATTCTAGTAGTGAACAGTGATACAAGTACTTATAAAACAAGAACAAAAGAAGATGTGATTGAATTATAATACCTGCTGAAAACACAAGAAATAGTTTGTATGACTAAGGAAGGTTCAGTTTCAGCAAGGTAGTGGAGTCAAACACTAAAAGCAGATGGGAGTTTATATCCAACTCTTGTACCGGCTAGGCTGGCTTTGAAAATTAAGGTTAGTTCAAGATCATAGATAATCTGCTCTCTCAAATGTGATATCCTATGAAAGGGGTAATATGGGATCCACTTGGTAAGCAAGGTATTGTCAGAAATAAGTGTTATCTAGTAAAAATGTAATTATCAGGTATGTCCTAAGAGCATCTGGTTTTGGATAAGTGGTCACCATGGACTCCAGTCAACTACCACTGATAAGAATTCATAGTAAATGCTAAGATGTATAAGAATCCATAGTAAATTCTAATAACTCTTTTAATCATTCCCCCCAAAGTGATCAATTCAAAATAATTTTTTAAAATTTTGTATCATCAACCGCATAAGAGTTGTCATTATATAATTTTACAAAGAAATGATGTATCTAATAATAGTAACTCAATACTGTTATTTCTCCATCAGTGAAATTTTTAAAAATATAACTTTATATAAATGTTTACTCCAAATAAAATTGCTATTCTGAAAGAATTAAATTGGGGGATAATTTTGATGTCAACCTTTTATATTTTGCCTCTTTCAGAAGCAAAACAATGTAAGCAAATTAACAGTATGTTAATATATTCTAATTTAAATCTCTCAACACCCCATAGGTGACAATTATAAAAATTATGATATGAATGCACAAAATATTTTTGTATATTTGTATGAGTAGATAAAAGTGTATATATTTATTTAAAATTTTTTTAATGTTTATTTATTTTTGAGAGAAAGACAGAGTGCAAGAGGGAGAGGGGGAGAGAGAGAGGGAGACAGAATCTGAAGCAGGCTCCAGGCTCTGAGCTTTCAGCACCAACTGTGAGATCATGACCTAAGCCAAGTCGGATGCTTAACCAACTGATCCACTCAGATGCCCCTATATATTTGTTTTTAATATGTTGGGATAAAATATACTTTCTTATATACAACTTTGCAACCTGCTATTTTACTTAAAAAAATAAAAACAAAAAAAAATCACTTCTCATCCTAAAGCATACTTTCAGATCTATTTGCTCCTGGTAATTATTTTTAATAATTTTATAATTTTTCTCTTATATGAATAATACACAATTTATTTAACCATTCCCTAAGTGGATATAGATCTTATTATACTATATTGTAACATGTGACTGTTATAAACAATGTTGCAGTGAACATTCATATATATGCAAAAATTCTGAATATTTCTGTAGGAATCAACTTTTCAGGTAAAGTATCACTCTACTATCAATAATTCTGTGTATTAACAATGTTATATTTTTAAATATACTAACATATAAACAATTTAAACTCTTTTAATTTTCACTAACATTTGGTGATTTTGTTGGGCATCTCTGTTGATAAATTATAGTTTATTTCTTTAAATCAACTGCTTCTATCTTTTCTTTGTCCTGCTAATTTTCTGTACTTTAGGAAATCTTTATATATTGATCTTTGCCTTCTATATTTGCTGTGAACATTTCCCCCCCAAATGTTGTTTGTCTATGAGACATATTTAAATACAGAGTATGTCTTCATGTTTATGTAAGCAAATCTGTTGGCCTTTTTGTTGATAGCTTCTGACTTTCATTTTGCCCTTCCTAACAAAAATAAAATTGAGTGGCATGAACTCTGAATGAAAAACTCAATGGTGAACACTTCCACAAAGCAACTATAAATTAGTGAATGGGGTTATAATTCTTGTAACATTAGTATTCTATCAAAGGCATATTAGCAAGAAAAGACGTGCAGACTGACAGTGTGTTCTCACTGCTGATCACACACTGCCATTTGAAGATATATCTATACAAATCTCATAAGGGCTAGCTGCTTTAACATTTTAGAATAATAATTAGCATATGCTTTATATATAAATCTTGTTCTTTCACATTTAAATTGATTCATCTTTTGATGTGCTAATGTTTTCCAGAACTACAAACTATAAGAACATACCTTAGCATATTTTTTTTTTCTTAGAGGTATCTATTTACAAAATATTAGAAAGTATTTTTCAGGGCAAATTTATTCATGCTCCTGGTTAATTATGCATACATTGTGCCCTCACTATGTCTGTCCTTTTGAAGGAAAACAAAAATGGATCTGATGATGCTATGTTAGCATAAGGTGCTATCTTAGTCCACTTGGGCTACTATAACAACAATACAAAAGACTGGGTGGTTTATACAGATAAATTTCTTATAGTCTGAAGGCTGTGAAATCCAAGATTAAGGTACCAGCAGATTTAGTACCTGGTGAGAACCTACTTTGGATGGTTTTCTTCTTGCTGTGACCTCACCCAGGAGAAGAGTAAGATAGTTCTCTGAGGTCTCTTTTATAGGGGTAATAATTCCATTCACAAAGACTCTACTTTCACGGCCTAATCGCCTTCCAAAGTTCCCACCTCCAAATATCATCATAGTGGGGAGTAGGTTTCAATATAAGAATTGGGAACGGAGTGGTGAGCACAAACATTCAGTCTAAGTGCTAGAAAAAGCATTTATCTCTTCTTTAGCGTGTTGCTAATGTTTACTTGATCACAGGAAGAAATGTTAACTATAACCTTTAATAATTTGCAAATGGAGAAAATAAACTCACTCCAGGTTATCTTATTCATGGTCAGGTATTTTTATTTATTTTGCTTTTTTCACCATATGAAAATAAGTTCATAAATAACCAACATAATTTGAACACTGATTCTGTGAAGGGAAAAATTACACTGGACAAAATTAGTCAGGCAAGGAAAATTTTAAAGGTTATTGTGATAGGGGAGAGAGGTTGGAACTGAGTCTAAACTTAACTCCTATGTAGTAGAGGGTGGGAATATTCCTTAGGGCTGGAGTTGGCAAGTGGAAATTTATTGGAGAATGTTATAGGTCATCTGTGTTTGCTCAATTGGCTTATCCAAAGGAAAAATAAGCTTGTCATAGCTTTAGAACAGAAGGCAGTTTCACAACTTGGAGCAAGGAATCTGCAGAAGTTAGGTCTCTACTCTCTCAGAGAAACTGAGAGATAAGAGTACTGTCACCTTTGATGATTATATTTCAAATAAATGCATCTCACTTCCTTGAGAGAACCCTTCCTTGATTGTAAAAGTTACAAGAGGCTTTTAAAAAGATTTACATCTCAACAGGGCAGAGAAAGAACTTACAATTACAAGTTTTCTAAAGTAAATGCTCTACGAAAGGGAAGGTCTGCGGCCTAGAGTCAGGAAGAAGCTTTGTCTATAGTGAAGAGGAGGGGGAGCATTAAGGGCATCTTGATTGATACAAACTGAGAATCTCAAAATAAAAGATCTTCCAAGTGATGCCCCTTGTAACCTCAGCATGAGATTCAAATCCCTCTTCCTAAGGGATGTTTAAGTATCAGCTATATTCAGAGGTATGCATATTGAATTTCAGTCATTGGAAGGGTGTTGATTTTTGGTTTTTTGATTGAGTGAACATGTTTGGCTGCAATTAATCTTTCACAGAGTGTAGCACTAAATGGTAAAAACAATTTATCCTGCTAAATTAAATAAATAATTTATTCTAGTTTAATAATAATTTAAACAATTCATTCCAAATTGTTTTACTAAACATTAAAAAAATTATACTTCACTAACACTTTTGATATTTTAAATTATGCAAGCTGTGTCATTTGTATTTACTTTGAAAAACCAGGTGGCTGTGGTATTGTACTTTTAATCATCTTAGCCTATTTTTTTCCCTCAAAATTGCTTTTCAACCAAGTAAAATTATTTGGTTTTATTTTAAGATGTTTTATAGCCTCAAATGTTAAAATCTAACTCTTCATATTTTTCACTAGATTGTAAATCAGATATGTGACTTCTAATGATACTTTTTCAATTGATTAAGGATTATTTAATAAAAACTAAATAACTAGAAATATATAGTCAATAATAAATTTGGCATTTGCTGGAAATGTTTAAGAGATGTGGTATCAAAAATAATGTGTTAGAAATGACACCTCCCTAGGGCAGTGTAACAATAGACTGAAAGTTCACAGCATTCATTGCAGCAATTATCACACTTACTGTGCCTTTAAATGTGTCTTCACTTATAAATCTTTAGGCAATTAGCTTTAACAACACCAGCATATTTTCACCTATCAAACACCTCCACATTTTTCTAAGCTATTATAAAATTTAAGCACCTTCCAGCGCTTGAAAAATATTACACATTAAAACTAGAAAGAAAGAACAATAAGTGGATATATTTATATTCTGTAATGTAAAAGAGACAGAAGTAGTTAAAGGATTAAAAACATTAACATCTAATATTTGTCAAGGAAGCCAAGAATATTCCATGTAAGAGAAGACAATAATTGGGGCTGAGAAAATTGAAACAGGATCCCTATCTCATTCCACTTAAAATAATTAACTCAGGCACACCTGGCTGTCTGTCAGTGGGGCCTTTGACTCTTGACCTTAGGGTTGTGGGTTTGAGCTCCACACTGGGTGCAGAGAAAACCTTTGAACTAAATAAAATAATATAATTTTTAAAGAAAATCTTAAAAAAGGTTAACTCAGAATAAAGACTCAAATATAAGAAGTGAAACCAGAGAGATCTTAGAAGAAATATAGGGAGAAATTTTCTGGACATGGTTCCTGACAATGATTTTTTTTTGATATGACTTCTAAAACACAAGCCACCAAATTAAAATTAAGCAAATGGAACTATCAGACTAAAAAGCTTTGGCACAGCAAAATAGATGATTAATAAAATGAAAAGACAATGGAATGGAAAAATATATTTGCAAACTATACATATGATAAGGGGTTTAAGAAAAAAGCAAGCAAGCAAATGGTTTGGTCAAATAATGGGCAAAAGACCTAAAGAGACATTTTTCTAAAGAGGATATTCAAAGGGCCAACAGGGAGTTAAGGAGGATGCTCAAGATCACCAATTATTAGGAAATGCATATCTAAACCACAATGAGCTATCACTTCACACCTGTTAGAAGGGTTATCATCAAAAAGACAAGAGATAACAAATGCTGATGAGGATGTAGATTCTGGTTATGCGCAAGTTCTGAGATCACCCTCTGGTACCCAAAGTATGACCTACAGCCTAGGAGTTTTCCTATAAATCCTAATGAAACACAGCATATTCCTAAAAGTGTTTAAGTAGAAAAGCATATTAAAAAATATTTAATGGCTTTCAAAACATAGTTTATTGATGTGGGGTACAAAGGCAAAGCAAAGAAAAAATAAACTTCCTTACAGCTTATAGCCCATTGACAAGTACTTGGGACAGAGTCACCATCCTCAAGGAGCTCAACTTCTTCAATGTTGATACTTTGCTACAGGCAAAAAAAAAAAAAAAAAATTTCCTCTAGCTTGACATTAGCCTGATTTTTAGATCTTGTAAATCTTCTTTAACATATAAAAATTCCTTTGGAGACTTCCTTTATCTCTACCCCACAAGAAACATGTTAGCAATCATCCTCCAAACATATGACCCACAGATATACATCTAAAGGATCTCATGACTAAGATGTCATTACTAGTAGACAGTGGTAAATGACCTTATCCTAACAACAGCTACTCCCTTAAAATCCCGGAAACCTTGCTTACAAATTCTTCGGAGACTTATGTTATCCCTAACTCCCTCTCAACTTGAAGGTATATAACTAGTCACTCCTCACAATACCAGTGCAGCTCTTTCTACCCACAAGTCCTGCCTCTGTGCTTTAATAAAACCACCCCTTTGTACCAAAGATGTCTCAGTAATTCTTTCTTGACCACTTACTGCTGAACCCCAAAATTTCGCATCATTATTAGATGAAGAAGTTACTGTAAAATTTAAAATATCAGCAAATTTGAAAATGTGTCTTTATTCCTGAACTTTTTAAAGTAGAGAATAAATTAAATTCCTAATTAGATAAAATTCTGAATCTTTTCATATAGATAATATTGATAATAAATAAAATATTAAAAGAAGCACCAATCCTGTACTAACAGTGTACTAACCATCCAGAATGTATCATATATTAAATATGTGAAAATATGCCTTAAATAAAACTATCATACAAATAATGTTGAGAGATGACAGAATAAAAGAATACCAGAGTACATATTATTGCTCTAAAGACCTTGGGCACCGTTTGAGCTTGAACAGTAATGTAAAAATGGTGGAACTCAACTGCAACACAGTATCATCTTCTTTAAAGATTAAAATAAACATTATAAATAAAATTATTTAAAAATGGTGACTAACAAATTAATATCATTTTAGAAACTGGAAAAACTGCCAAGAGTATGGCAGTCAAGATTATTGAAGCCTATAAACCCTGGGGAACATAGGATAGGCAAACAGAGGCCAGGAAATTCTTAATTTTAGCCTTGAATAAAAAGAATAAAAATCTGAGGTTGTGTCATCTTACATGTATCAAGAATGGTGAGTTCTAGAAAAGACTGGCTACATGAGTATATGCCTCTTCCATCAGTATTTCTAGTACCTCTCTGAGGACAGCAGATACATGTCTTCCCCAAAAGCAGGCTCAGTCCTGTGTCTTGCTTAGACTAATAAAATATGAGTGAAAGCAAAGTGTACCAATTCCAGTTTAATGGAGCACTGTGTGAGTTTGCTCATTTGAACTGCAGTGTTAATTTCAAAGTACATAATGAATAGAAGAAACATTCTGTAGCAGAAGGGTAAAAAGCATCAAATTATGTGACAGGTATCCTGGTCTAAGATAGTTAATCTTTCTTTCATTTAATAATCATTTGTTGGGAATCTACAACGCACCAGGTTGTATGGCAGGCACTGAGGACATAACGTGTGGGCACTTCACGTCATGACAGAAACCAAAGCAGAGCCTGGGTTTGCTAACAACATGTGCATACTGCTTCACTCAAGCTTTTTCCTTTACCTGTCATCCTTTCGGGCTACAGAAAATAACTTGGTATTCAACAGTAACAAAATAGGAAAAACAAGCAACATGGTTATGGTGAGAACATCATCAAAACATATCAAGGAGCAAAGAAAAGATCTGGACAAAGTTACCCAAGTGGGAAAAAAGTGACAAGAAATGGAACTGTAGCAGTGCCAACCAATCCACACGCATGAAAGCAAGGGTCTCTCCATGCACAATGTATGTTAGTGTATAGATGCTGACACAGAAGAAAATTCTCCCATAAATGATATGAATGCAATAAATAGTGTAATAATATTTTTAATAAACAGTACCTCTATGACAGAATGTACAGAGGGAAAAACATGGGATTTAAATGTAACTTGCAGGTTAAAATAAAACCAACTTACAGACAAAAATAACACTTGAAAAAATAAAATTAATTCAAAATGGCAAGAAACAGAGGGAGAAGGTAAAAACTAGCATAATCTCACAGACTCTTTACGTCCTTTATACTATAAAGAAACATTACAGAAATTCAAGTTTGAAGAAGTTACTAAAAAGGGGGAAATTTTCATAAAGGGGAACAATTCAACACAGTCTATAACGTCTAACACCATTAAATGCATGAGGACACTGCACTGATGAAAAG
The DNA here is from genome assembly GCF_003009895.1 of Hyaena hyaena. Lineage (NCBI taxonomy): Eukaryota > Metazoa > Chordata > Mammalia > Carnivora > Hyaenidae > Hyaena > Hyaena hyaena. The sequence goes on along the minus strand of NW_024081139.1, from coordinate 674,667 downwards.
CTTGGGTGCAACCTAGGAATACTAGACTCTTTAAAAAATGAAGAATGTGTGAAACTTAAGTCTGCATCGTATCAGGTATTTTCAAAAATATGTTGACATTATTTGTGTTTCATTATTAGACTGTAATATTAGACACACCAGGCCCTTTCCAAATTGAAATATTTCTTTTTTTTTATCAGTATATAGCTGATACTTAAATACTACTACCTTAACAAGTTAATGAAAGCATGCTTGTATAATATCAGTTGATTGACAGGGTAATGTTGCTACAAAAGGCTGTCTTGCCCTAGGTAGTTTTCAGGTCATAAAATGATGTAGTCTATTTGTGATAGGGCACAATTATATTTATTTATAGAAAAAAAGGCACTCAAGTTTCAGAAGTCTGAAGTGTGATATGCTGCATACAAAATTATAGAAAAATGAATATATGCATTATCAGGGAGAGGACTACAGACAGAGATCAAGCCAAGAAACCAACCATTTTGTTGAAGTTTTTTCTTCTTTTTCTATTCCTCTCTTAACCATAAACACACAAAGCTTACAACTGCAATGGTCTCTCTTTCTCTGCCACATACATGCACACCCACCCACTCATTTCAAGCTTTAACATTTTCTTGTAGTTAAGAAATAGAATGATTGAATCTTGTAGATTAAAACAGTATTCAAGAACCCATGATTAGAACATCTTCTACCACTCCACTAAAATATCTATACACACAAAGGGAGGAAAAACTCACAAATGTAAACACCAGAATAAACAGTGTCATACAATGCCAGAATCTTGTTATATGAGTCCATATCCGAAGCCTAGCAATTTCATTGTGAAGAATTTACCTAGCTTCCCTTCATTACATAGTATGTTTCTTTTGTTACTTCTCTGTCTCCCTCCTCCCGCCCGATTCTTTTCCTCTCACCCTTTCTCTTTCTCTCTCTCATTAAAGAACAGCTGCCTGGAAAATGATAGAAGATGCTTTAAATTTTTCTTATGGCCTATCTACCACATCAAAGAATCAGTCTTTGATGACATGAAAACTGAGCAAACAAATATATTTTGGCTGTTTGCTGATTCTTTTCCTTCTAGACAACGTATTGACCTTTCAGTTACCTACCATTTTTCACATGCTTTCAAAGGTAGCGATTCTCAGGAGAGAAAAAAATCACGGAGGATAAAAGAAGAGCGTGTGTGTATGTGTGCGTGTTTGAGGAGCTGGTTGTGCTAACGATGGCATTTTAAATTCTGAACTGTACAGACCTCACAAATAAAGCCCTAGAAAAGAGTAGTCTATAGAAAAAAAAATAGTTCATGCTTGTTTTGAAAAATCTTTCTCATTTCAAGAGGTACAGATGATCAAATAGTTGGGTCGCAAGAGGGTGCTGCCTCATTCGAGGAGAGATGTACAAGGTGAGATTTTTGAGGGAAATTATGGATTGTACTTGGAGCTCTTGATGATATATTGTCTTTTATATGGAAACCAAAAAGGGAAATGTACAAGTGGGCAGAAAGCAAAGTGCAATAATGACTATTCTATTGTAGTAATAACAATTATCATAACTATTATAGTAACAGCAACCACTAAAGTTACTAAATATTCCTCAAATCCAAGCATTGTCTTAAGTACTTTGCACATATTATATTATTTAATTCTCAAAATAACCAAGCAGTACTGACTATTACTAACCTCATTTTATAGTTCAGGACACAGACACACAGTGTTCAATCAATACACGAGGGTCACACCACTGGTAAACAGTATTTGAGGTGCTGACATAGTATATAAGGCTTAAGTTTGCTGCAGAGACCTTGAACTACAGGCCACTCCTGGATTACTGATAGAAGGTATGATTTTAACAACAACAACAAGAAAATACCTACTATATAAAATTTAAAAATAATCTTTATTAGGAATAATACTATATAGCCATGTATTCTTTGGATATGAACTATATTCCAACCTTGAATACTGCAGATATTTGATTCATTCATTCTTTTTTGGATTCTGTATTCTTTTCCTTAATATGTTATTTTAAATGTTCTAAGAAATTGTCTAATTTTTGCAGTCCTAGGTCTTAATTTATGTCGTCTTTAAATACAGAACTGTTAATGAGCCTTTTTTCCCTGGAGAGCTCTCTAACCTGAAACCCAAGAATGCCATAACCTTTTTGAAAGTGTTTCTAATTGATTAGCAATTACAAGTAATTCAATTAAATGAGCTCATTTTTATTTTTAATGAAGTTGTTAACTGTAATAATCATTTTTTGAGCACTATACTTCAAGAATCTAAACATACTTCATCTGTTTTCCCTTGTCAAATTTAAAACAATGCCTCTTTCAATGCTTGATCTTGATCCCTCAAGAAACAATCTTTTTGATGACTGCAACATTCAGGTCCTGTCACAATACTTTCAGATAAAAACAATTGTTACATGGCTTTAAATTTTTTTCTAATGTTTTATTTATTTTTGAGAGAGAGAGAGAGAGAGAGAGACAGCAGGGAAGGGTCAGAGAGAGAGGGAGTCACAGAATCTGAAACAGGCTCCAGGCTCTGATCTGTCAGCACAGAGCCCGACGTGGGGCTCAAACCCACAAACTGTGAGATCATGACGCGAGCTGAAGAAGGACACTTAACCAACTGAGCCACCCAGGTGCCCCAGATGGCTTTATTAACTGATATAAAAAAAGGATATTTGAACAAGAATATGGAGAACCACATGGGTGCTATTTTTTCCCATATTAAACAATTGTCTGTAACAATAACTATAGACAGAAGACCTGCAGAGCAGCTGAGATTTTAATTGTATACTTGTTTCCTATATTAAATGTTATTAAGGACTAAAGGAAGAAAGAAAACATGTCTTTAATAATAAGAAGAAGTAGGAGGAGGAGGCGGAGGAGGAAGAGGAGGAGGAAGATGGAAAAGATGGGCTAGAAAATTTTAAAAATGAGAATACTTCCAAGTTGGGAAAATGTACAGTTAATAATTTAACTTACATGTTTTCTCTGAGAGGGGGGTGATTCATAATAAAGGAATAGAAATGAAGCACATTTAAGAGAACATAGCTTGAAGCAATTAGGTTATGTATAATCTTTTCCACATGTATCCATATCTCTAAAACATAATCACATTGAAGACATTCATTCAACAATGCATGCTAATATACAAAGGCTCAGTATGAAGAGAATGCAGAGACACCATATGAACTAAAAGAAGATAAAGAACTGAATGATATTATCCAAGACCAAAGATATGTTGTGTAATAGGTGTAGGGATTTCCAGGAGGTGTAAGATGAATTGGTGATTTGGGTGATTGAAACAAGGTCAATTTCCTTCATTTGTTAAACCAGGTAGACAAGGGCTAGTGATTAATGAACTAACTTTTGCAGACACAGGCAGCTGAGAAGTGGAATTGATGGGACAAGGGATGGGAGGTGATTAACTCAGTTTCTTCAGGGGGATGAAGACAGAGCAGTTATCATTCAGGAAAGAGCACTGATATTAGAAGCAAAAGAAAAACATTTTCTGACCCTTTAACTCCTTCTGAAGAAATTAATTTCCTAGCACTTTTTGTGCAAAGAGAAATAGTTCAGTGAACTGTACAGGAAAACTTATTCCTTACTTTGGGTGTGCCTGATGATGTAAGATTGGATGATAGTAAAAAGATGGAATATTTCCTTTTCTGAATATTTTTGTTAACTATGAATGCCAAAATACTTCACTGAAACATTCTCAGTATTTTAGCCAACTCCAAATGTGAAGACAACTCCTGTAAAGAGGGAAATATTTGTGATTAAATATTGGAATAAAGCCATATTGCATCTTGAGAATAAGAAAGAAAAATCTTTATGGAGTATAAGAGATCTCCAAACAAAAATACTCAAAAAAGAAGAAATGTGTGTGTATGTGTGCGTGCGTGCGCATGTGTGGGTGTTTATAGATAACCTTCAAGGATTAGATTGCATACAATGGAATAACTGTGTCTTTCATTTGAAAAATACATGTATTTTGCAAACTCTCAGAGGATGAGTGTATTCTAGAAAAATAACCCTAAAAGACATCAGATAATAAAGCCAGGAGCTACAAGGAGAACAGGTAAGCAAGTAAATCAGTTAAGTATATTGCTAATCCACATAGGTATACTTTTAAAACACAGCAATTAGAATAATCCAACTTGATGTATTTAAAAGTTGAATTAAAATTTTAGATTTTTGTCATATAGAAATTAGCAAAGAGAAAGTTGAAAAGAAAATTAAAACAAGCTTTTAATTTATTGATATATGCACATATATGTATTATTTGGTTACAATTTAAAGAAAAAAATCCTGAAAGTATATGTAGAGGCATATATTATCCAAACCAATAGAGTAAGAAAAATGAAAGTCAAATCAATCAGTGTTAGAGAAATCAAAAAAGGTGAATAAAGCCAGCAAAAGAAAACTTTAAATACAAAACACAAAATAGTATATTTCAAGTAATCCCACACAAATCAGCAACTATAATGATTATGTGTAGATTAAATGTTCCTTTAAAAAGCAGAGACTCCTTTTGGATTAAGAAACTATCAAGTAACTCCAAATAAATCAGTAATTATAAAAAATGGAAATATTATAGACTTCTTAATAAGCACATGTTCCTTTTGATTAAAGAAGTCACAAATGTCTTAGAAACAGATAGATCAAATGGTTTATAATGAATATGGATACTTTGACTAGAAAGACAGAAAATAGAGAAAATGAGTGTAATGAACGTCCTCAAAAGAGTTTTGCTGCAAAGAAGGAGAAACACAGTAGATGGTGGGAAAAGTGAGGATAAGAACAGTACTTTAAGAACTGTATTTGTTCATGTAAACAAGCCAATAAAAAGTGAAAAAAATTGAGGATGGAGGAAAAATGTAGATTTTTTTGCCAGAGCATTGTTGTATTTATACAGGCAACAGTGCATACTTACAATTTATTAAGTCAAGAAATTATAGTTTAATATAATATTTAAATCATACAAGTAGCCCAAGTAAGAAGAAAAAATAATGACAAAATAAAAAAAATCCTTATAAAAAATATCCTCACTAAAAAATATCATCGATATATATAGGCAGAGTAAGGAATAACAGTTAAGATACAACTGTTCTAATTCATGATGGCACATCAATAAATACTCTTACAAAATAATAAATTAGTAAATAGGCTCAAGATAGACAAAATATTGTACATACATACATATAATATACATATATACTTATACAATGTGTATACATATACAAAGATTAGAAGAGCTAAAAACAGCTTTTAGCAACTGGTTGCCTTTGTGAGTGAGAAAGATTATAGGTGCATTTATTTTGAATTCTATATTCTTCTGGGCCACTTGAAATTTATTACTGTTTGCATATGTCATCACTATATTGGAAAAATAAGTTATTTCTTATGCTAATGAATTATAACACATTTTATCAATGGGATGTAAAAATGCAATTACATAGAATGCATCTATATATGTGACCCAGAAAGATATTCCAATATACTATCATGTGAAAAAATTCCAGTTGCAGAAAAATATGCATTAAATTCTAAATACATACATTTATTTAAGTACTGGATGGAAATGAGGGGATCTACTTTCAACTTGGACTTTTTAAAAACCACGAGCTCTTAGTTATGCTCTTAACTAATAAGACTTAGTAACTAATAACAAATCCTAGAAATCAGGGGTTTCTGAGAAATATTTGAATCCTAGTGTAAGGATATATGCCATTTTGGAGAATGAAACACATTCTTCTTTTGAAAGAATAAGGGATAAGGTCATGAAGACTCCATTAACTTAAATAAATTTGATCACTTTTAGTGACATCAATTACTAACCACTGAGAAATGAGAACCTATCTTTCATTCAAAATTCCTAAAGAGATGAGAACAGGTCAGAGCTATCCTTTCTGCCTTGACTCTCTGTTCAGTATTTGCTATAACCTTTAATCCCTACATGTAAATTATGAGGATAATTTCAATCATTTCACAGGGGCATCAGATGTTTTTAAATTCCATTTGCCTGCAAATTAAATACAAACGGACCATTTTTATTATAGAAGGTAAATGATTTATACATTCCAGATTAAGGTTGTATTAATCACTGCAATGTTATAAAGTTGTACCATCTATGTTTTGAAGCTAAGTTAGCTGTGTATTTCAGAGTTTAAATCCACACACTCAGAAGTCAGAGAGTACCTAAAATTAAATCTTCCCTGGTTCTAATATGTATCAGTTCTGTGTTTTGTTAAAGTGAACAAAGAATGCAACACCACTAACACATCTGTGTGCTTCAGATTCCTCATCCATAAACGAGAATTAAAAAAAAATATATAAGGCTATATTGAAAATTACATTAGTATTTGAAAAAGTACTAGAAAGAGAGCTTGGTAGGTAGTCCATGCTATATGAAATGTTTGCTAAATCAATTAAATTATAAATTAATAGGAAAAGAGTTAAAGTTTGGCAATGTAATATATTATATCATACATAGTCCAAATTTTTCTCTAGTCCATTTCCAGTCATAAATTTCAAATTTTTGAGAAATTGAGTTTTTTTTTTTAATGTTTTATTCATTTCTAGGAGAGACAGAGAGACAGCGTGAGCAGGGGAGGGTCAGAGAGCGAGGGAATCACAGACTGAAACAGGCTCCAGCTCTGAGCTGGCAGTCAGCACAGAGCCCGACGCGGGGCTCGAACCCACGAACTGCGAGATCATGACCTAAGCGAAAGTCGGACGCTTAACCGACTAAGCCACCCAGGCGCCCCGAGAAATTGAGTTTTTGAAAGTAGATATTAAATGAATGTACATGCACCATGTATACAGTACTATGTATTTATTTCCATGTATTTTTATAAAATTAAATAGCCATTGTATTATCTCATGTTAGAACAATACTAATGAACTTATGCTGCAAGGCAATTTCTGCCAAATGAGAAAAGAATATAGTATATTAAAAATATCAAAGGCATCTACTGAATAAACCAAAGTATCATGTTAGCTGGTTGAGAGTAGGTTTGAAAATATAGTTCCAAACCTAGATATTCAGTCTCTGCCACAGATATATGATCCAGAATCTCTAGATGTCTAGTGCCAGGACTACAGATTCCTTCTTTAAAAAAGCAAAAGCAAAATAAAACAAAATCTTCTTCAGATGTTGTAATAATAACCACATATGGGAACCTCTTGTTAAAAACAAAAAACAAAAAAAGATCTCTTAAAGGATTCTTTACTTCTATCATTGTTTTATGTAGGATGGTGACTCTGTGTACGATCTAACCTCTAAGTATTAGTTTAAGGCCCAAAACCTTAACTTATGCTTTCCTTGTCTCATCTATGTTGCCCATTCCACCCTCATCCAAGCACTACCAAGATCAAATCATTGTATGCACTTGCCATCAGTTCCCCCATGTGCTCCATTTGTATGGTACGGGCAATATGATCCACACGGATACAGGGGGCTCATGAAGGTAAAGGAAACACTTTTCTTTGCTGTCAAAAACTAAAAGTATAGGTGCTACTGAAATAGGATTTTTCTTTCCAAAATCACCATCAGATGATTAGATCATTACCCAGTGATTCACTGCATTTTAATATACCAACTATAGACTATTTAATTTTTTGTTTACGGAGATGGGTAGGGGAGATTGTCAGTTCAGAATGGGCCAGCTGACAAAGCTCAAATGTATTTGGGGAATCACGCAGGGAAAAGTGGAAAAATATATACTTTTATATGATATGGCAAATCATGATTTCATAGTGTGGTGCTATTTATTTTCTAGATAAAAAAGACTTATCTACATCATAAATAAAAATAAGGTATGTGACTATTAAGAGATGATTTATTTAAGAAATATTAGGTACAAGATCTCAGTAGGCAGATTACATAAATCCTCTTGCTTTTTTGTACCAATTTGGTACAAGTTCCTGGTAATGGGATTCAAGTAAATTGTAAGTAGATGGTTTATTGGGATGAGTTCACACTGAAGTGTTGACAAACATTTTAAAAAGACTGCAAGGGGTTCCATTTCATAGTCAAATCAGCTATAATTGTCTATCTTTCATTAACCTGTAATAAAGAGATGCATTTTAATAGGGTATAACTGGTTTTAGATTTCTATGTCTTTCATCTCTTTTCCATAAAAGTTCTGGAAGTATCCTGGAAAGGTATAGGTAGTTCCATCTTTCCTTTGGTCTTCATTCAGAGTGATATTTACCATAAACTCTATTGCTATTGATTTCTATGGGAATTCTGTTTTCAAATGAGGAAATATACAGAAGGACTGAGAGTCTTTCATCTGCTGCCCTAACATGTTTAGACAAGCACAATGAATTGCTGTTTCTACTTTCATGATATTTTACCAGTACTTCCTTCTATGGATCCGTATTTTTCCCCATTAGGATTCCCCAAATTTTATTTTTGTTCAGTTCTGTGATTTCCTTGCCTCCCACTTAACTTTTCTGTTAAGAAAATATATATTTTAAGTCAAGTGCTACTCCTTTTACATTTTCTTTTCCAAAATCACCAAGAATAAGACAAAAGAATAAGAAAATCAAAGAGATTCAAACTACTTCTTTCCTGACTGCATCAAGAAAGTGATGGGATTAGGTTGTTTGCATTTCACAGTCAGTCTGTCTCTGTCTCTCTCTATACCTATACATGTAGAATCACAAAGGCAAAATTTGTTTTTTAATTTTTTTACAAAGGCAAAATTTATATGGACACTTTATGTTATCAGACCCCTTTTCACTCGTTTTGATATATAGATTTGATATTGCCTTTTTCATAGGATATCAGGGAAAATAGTGCTATTCTAAATCCTCCGGTAAGTACCCTGCTGGGTTTATTCAACCTTGCTCAAGCTAAATAAGTTTGGTAGTCTCAACGAGGCAGATATGGATCTGGTTGGTGCCAGTAGGTTCTCAAAAATCATTCTTTTTTATTTCACTTCATTTTTTGAAGTAATCTCTACATACAGTGTGGGGCCTGAACTTGGGACCAAGAGTCACAGGCTCCACTGACTGAGCAATCCAGGTGCCCCTCAAAAATCACTCTCATAAAATTTCATTTTTATTAATAAACACTCAATTTCCTAAAGGTTTAAATGGTAAAATTTTAGAAGAGAATAAAAAGCCATTATGACTGTCACGTGTCTTCTTTAGCAGAAGACATGTATCTGTGCCAGCACAGATGGGCTGTGAGCTGGGGACACACCTTTTATAAAATCAGGAAATGGTGATGATGTAATTCATGAGAGAACAAACTTGACATGATTCTATACCTGTTGTAATGAGTAAAGAAGCCATTCATACAAACCCTAGGCAATACTCTTCATTAAAAGCACCTGTTATTTGAGCACCAGATAGTTTATTAAATCTCTATTTTTCAAAAGATGTTTGGAGAAAATACGGTGCAAAATGTTTTTATTCTGATTTAACTAGAAGCTTTGGTAAATAAAATGACAATTTATACAAAATTTCAGTAATAGAAAAGTATTTTACAATTACATAATTTAATTGTGATCATACATATGTTAGTAAGATAGTAGTATCTCTTGCTAAATTTGTTACCTGCATTCTTCCATTCTTTGCTTTCCTTCCTTTCTCTCTCTTCCTTCCATTAATTCATTCATTTTGGGGACTTTGATGATTTGACAAAATTGGATTAGTCACTGTGCAGTAACTATATAATTGTTTGCAATTGTATTGTTAGCTGGTCATGGTTTTAAAAATTCATGTGATTATAAAGTCTCTCTGGTAAGTACATTCTATGTTATATATATGAGAAGAGAAACCATACTGTAGAATACCGTAAATTATACCAGCTGAGCTTTAAGTGCTATACAAATGTAGCTTATGAGTAGGTTGAACTCCCACCTGCTGTATGAGCACAATACTAGATATGAAAAGTGTTCTGGAATTCTAAAGATGAACAAACATGGAAAGAATATAGAAAAACAGCTAAAAAAAACCCTGAAGGAATTACATCTCCCTTTTCCCCAAAATAGTTTAAATGCAATTATTCAGTGACATCTGTGACTATGAATAAGTATTTTAATCATTAAGTAGAATAAAAATCCAATGAATTATATTTATATAACTAAATATATTTTTCTTACCAAAATGGCTACTTTTCTGGAAGCTATCAATTTCAATCTAGTGTCTCTTGATATTTACTATGATTTAAAATGTCCTACAGATATAATTTTAGCCCACAGTATAAATGAGATCCATATTCCAAAGTAAAACATACATATGTAAAAAAGTAAATAAACATGCTAAGAACAGACAATATACTGAATGTTATGAAAACAATGCTTTTACAATCAGTAGCATTGGTACTTATCAGTCAGTGTCTGAAAACAGATATTTCCTCTCAACAAAGGAAAACATACAGTATTTTTGAAAAAGAATAAGGTATATAGAAGTATTTTTGAAAAGGAATAAGGTATATAGAATATGGAAATAATAGGTGACAATGCAGTATGGTATATATTCTGGTACTATGGACAGAAGGAAACTGAAAATTCAGTAGTGGATAGGTATAGCTTCTTCATTTTGGCCCACATTCCTAGAAATAATAGTTGTAAAAAAAAAATAAGGCATATTCATAAGAAGAGATACATGGATTTGAATAAAAGAGGAAACCACAACTCCAAAGGAGCAGGAACACTATTGCAAAAGATAAAGGACATGATTTGCTAGTTACTGGAGTCAACATTTGAATCAACATTTGGAGTGTTGCTGTAGAAACCACCAAACAAATCAACATTTTGTTAGTAACGTTGAATAGGATAGCAGAGATATTGATCCCCAAACAGGATCGGTGAATGAGAGAACCAGGGAAAGAGGGAGAGTTGTTTGAGAAGCTAATGAATCTAGGAGTTTGGAAAAGCCCTCTAGGTCAGAGAATAGTTGTTGCCACAGAGGATCTCACAATAGGAGCTAAAAATAGCAAAGCAGGAAAGACTAAAGAAAAAAAAATAGTAAGCCCAGGAATTCATTCAAGTTATAGTGTCTATTATGTGACTGTTGTTTTGAAACCATTATTCGTACTCTCTATTTCTTGGGATAACATCTTCATTTTCTTTGGAAAATCTACCTCTCCTTCACTTTCAGTTCCTTAGTCTCATGAGATCTGGAGTTGCTGCTGCTGCCCTGTAGAGACAAGGAGAAATACTTTCTGAAAAGAAGGGCAACAGTCTAAAAAGCTTAGCTAAGAGATATGAAGAATCAAGTTATGCAACTTCGAAATTGCATCAGGTTCATTTGTAGTCAGCAATACTCTTAACTTTCCATTTAGATGAGCTTACAAATTCCTTTTTAGATTGAAGAGGTTTAAGTGATTATTTGCCACTTGCAAAAGACAGACTCTAATATGTAGTATAAAAGTCAATAGAAGAAAAGAAAGAAAAGTTCAAGAGATATGGGGCATTGATATGGAGGGACGAAATTTCTAACTTGTTTTCTCATAGGAACTCCTGGAAAATATATTTTTAGGTGAGAATAGAGAAAATCAAAATTGGCAAAACACAGGAAAAAATCAGGATCAACTAAGTGTTAAGTAGGACGAATAAATGATACAACATCTAGATGTTTCATGATGACAGTTTAAACTGGCTAGAATTTAAAAATTCCAAATTTTTAAATTGCCTAACTCCATTTTTCAAAGCTACCATTCTCCCTGAGGATAGAGTTGTTGGGCTTCTAAACCCAATGCAATGCCTGTCATAGTTCTCTTCTAAAATTCTTTCAAGTTTTTGTTTGATGTCCTTGGTTGCTATGCCCTTTGAGAATCTTCTCTTCATGTGCCTTTCCTTGCCTCATATATTTATGAAATCAGGACTCAAGTTCTATACATCTATCTTGTTCCAGTTTAATCTACTTGTTTAAATTAACAAACTCAGTCTACACATTTGATTTCCATCTGCCACCTTCCAGTTTCAGACCCTCACTGATTTGGGTAAACCTGCATTCCATTCTAAATTCTCAGCACAGCTATTGGAGCTATCTTGTGGTCAGTGCATTCTCTAGATGTGGGCAGTTTCATTTTCTAAGAGATTCACCTTGTTTTCTGATTTAAACATTTTGAGCTACTGGAGCATATAACAACTGGCTTCTGAATAGAAGAGTAATGAAAAGTTATTACAGTTCCCTAGTTTACTAGCAACATGCACATCAAATATACTTATAAGCATTTTAAGAAATTCTAAAGTTATATTCTGCAAGAAAACTCTAGGAATTCTGCCAAATATTCCATGATTTGGCTGATATTCAAGAAGAGGTTTATGGGACATGCTTTTATTACCCCATTCTCGATGACATTGATTTGCCTTTGAACACAACTAAAGTCCGTTACTCCATAACTCAAGTTAATGGGTATATGTATAGGTAATTTCCTTACCACAGCAGTATGTCTCTCAATATTTTTTTGTATTTATTTACTGAATGCTCAAAATCCATCACTGTCTAGTTGAATTTAAAGTATAATAAAGGATAGTACTGAAACGTGTACATCACTGAAGCCTACTATAAAATAGAGTGTCAGAGGAATTTTCCATATAATATAGATCAGAGAAAGTTTTCTTTTTTGATTCTGTATCTTGCTTGTCTAGATTGCACAATTTTTAATTACCTAATGCTATTTTTTTTCAAAATATTCAATAATTTTAAAATAAAGTAATGACAGATAACTGGTCTATAAGTGGTTGAATGCCTTAGGGTTCACATTCATACACATTCATTTGTAATTTTGGTTATTTTATGATGCAACAACTTTTCAGTGAAGTACCTAAAAGCGATACATTTAACAAAGAAGGAGATTTAATCCTAGATGCCTGTGTAATGCTGATAATAATTGAGAGCTTTAAAATGGCTCCTTTAATATCCATTTTTGAATGGTCACTAATCAAAGCACAGATTCTGAGAATAAACGGAATTACATAAGACAATCACAGCTGATATCCCAAAGGATCTGCAAAGTGTTCACTACAGCCCAACTAATCAACTTTCAGAAAATGTGCCTGAGGTCCAAATGCTCTGTAAGAAATCTAAATTGCATTTTGTTCTATACTGCACAAAACATTATATTTCAGCTAATAGAAGAAGTTGGAGAAAGAGTAGATCCATTTTTGTAGCTGAACACACTCATATAATCATCTTCTACATTAACAAATAAAATATTCCTGGAGTGCCTGTCTGGCTCAGTTGGTAGAACACACAACTCTTGATCTTTGGGTTGCAAGTTTGAGCCCCATAGTGGGTGTAGAGATTACTTAGAAATAAAATCTTAAAAAAACAACAACAACATAAACAGAACACCTCCATCACACAAGAAAAACCTTCTTGAGTGCCTCCTTCCCTCACTACCACCTCCAAAATAACCATTTTGCTGACTTCATACACTGAATAGTTTTACCTGTTTTTGCACTTCATATAAATGGAATCATAACACACTGTCTTTTATCTGGCTTCTTTCACTCAACATTATGTTTCTGAGATTCAACTCTATTGCCACACATAGATCTATCATTCTATTTGCTATGTATCATTCTATTATGTGAATTTACTAGAATTTAATTTCATTTTACTTTTGATAGCCTTTTTTATTTCTACAGGTGGTGTTGCTACAAAGATTCTCCTATTTTACCAGACTACCCTATTTTTATTTTTGCATTTCCTTTGAATATATACCTAAAATGGAATTTCTAGGTCATGGAGTATGTATATGTTCAATTCTATCCAATATTGACCAACAGTTATACAAACTGTTTATATTTCTACGAGCAATGTATGTAAATTTGGGTTGTTCTCCATCATAAGCAAATTAGATTTTACTATTTTTTAATTTTTTTTAATTTATTTTGAGAGAGAAAGAGAGAATGAGAGAGACAGACAGAAAATGTGAGCAGAGAAGGAGTAGAGAGAGAGAGATAGAGAGAAAATCCCAAGCAGGTTCTATATCACTGGCACAGAGCCAGACGCTGGGCTCAGACTCAAACTGTGAGATCATGACCTGAGCCAAAATCAAGAGTGGGACCCCTAACTGACAGAGCCATCCAGGAGCACCTAGATTTTACTATTTTTAAATTTGGCCATCTTGGGAATGTAGTGGTATCACCATAAAGTTTTAGTTTGCATTTCTTTGACAAACAACTATATGAAGTGGAACATCTTTTCATGTTATTTGGTCTCTTGAATACCCTTTAGTGTGAAAAGCTTTTAAAGGATATCCTTTGGACATTATTTCTAGTAGGTATACTCTTTGACTTATTGATCTGAGGGAGTTTAAGATACATTATAAATGCTAGTTGTATGTTAGATACATTATTAAAATATATTTTCCACACTGATGCCTGTATTTCATTCTTAATGCTATTATTTGATAAACATAAGTTCTTAATATTAATTTGTTTCAACACCTTTTCTTTTATACTTAGCACTGTCTCCTGTTTAAGAAACCTATTGCTATCTTAGATCATGAAGGCAAATTCATTGTTTTTTTCTGTAAATATTTTGCTTATATTTAATATTTAGATATTAATTCTGCCTAGAATTTATTTTTTAGAATGTGTGAATAGTAAAAAGTGTGAATAGTGCAGGGGCCAGGATTCATTTTTATCCATTGGTATATCCAATTGACGTAGCATCTTTGTCGAAAAGAACCTTTTTATATCTACTACTCTGATGTGTTTCCATTGTTGCAAGTTATTGCAACATGCAATAAAGCAGATTATTGCAAATGTGTTGGTTTCCTGACTCTCTATTCAGTTCTACCCTTGTGAAAATATTTTTATAGCTTAGGCTACATATCTGGTAATGTAATCCTCCAACTTTGGTATTTTCCCTCAAATTACCTTGGCTATTTTTGGCCCTTGTAAAATGAATTCCTATATGAATTTTACAAATATCATTTGTCAACTTCACCCCACCCCTCACCCCCTGGGGGGGAAACATTTTGAGAATGTGTTAAATATTTTAGATTGTAGATAATTTAGCATGTCTACTTGAGTTTTTAAATCCATGAATATGGTATATCTATTCATCCATTGGTTTTAATTTCACTCATCAATATTTTGCAGTTTTTAAGGAAGACATTTTACATACATTTCCTTAATTTTGTTTAAGATTTATTTTTAAATAATCTCTATACCCAATGTGGGGCTCAAACTCAAAACCCCAAGATCAGGAGTCCCATGCTCTACCAATGGAGACAGCCAGGGACCCCTCCTTACATATATTAGATATTGATAATGTATTTTTGTTTCTTGTTTGATGACACTGTATATGGTATTTTTCCCATTTGTTTTTGTTGGTATATAGAAATACATTTTTTATACCAATTTTGTGTGCAATGACTGTGCTAAATTCACTATTATTCCTACTAGTTTATATTTGATAGCATAATGACAGGAAAAGGTCCTGAACATTATTATTCATTAGGAATATACAAATTTTTACCATGACAGTATACCACTACACACCCACCAGAAAACTAAAATGAAACTCTACCAAGTGCTGGTAAAGATTTAGAGCAACTAAAACTCTAAATTTCTGGTGAAAATGTAAAGATATAGTTCATTGGGAAAGCATTTTGGAAGCTCCTTAAAAAGTGAGACATAAACCTACACTATTACTCAGCCATATCACTCTCACATATTTACCAAACGGATATGTAAGCATACACAGAAGTAAAATATAGGATGACAATGACACAAGCACCCAATAAGGGGAAATGAAAGTACACATCTGTATACTTACTCCATATGTGAAGTGATGCATATTAACTTAACACTGAATATGTATATCTTCTGTCACTCTGAATAATATATCTATGATGTAATACACATTAAAACTGAATCTGTACTTTGCATTTATTGCTGAGTGCTACTTTATTGCTTGGGTGTAATACTATTTGTTTATCCATTCATCATTTAAAGAACATTTTGGTTATTTCCATTTGGGGAAGTTTATATATGAAAACACAAAACAACTGCAAAAAGGTTTTTTGATAAACATGTTTTACATTCTCCTTGATAAATAGCTAGTGGTGAGATTGCTGGGTCAAATGATAAGTGTATGTTTAACTTGATAAGAATCTGCCAACTATTTTCCAAAGGGGCTGTATCAGTTTGTGTTCCCACCAATCGTACATAATTATTTCAATTACTTCACATCTCTATCATAACTGGTACTTGCAAGAATTGTTTTTTTTTAATTCTAATAGTTATGTAGTGATATCATAACTGAATCTGCATATCCATAAAAATTAATGTTGTTGAGCATTTTTAAATGTGCTTCTTTGCTGTCATAATGGTTTCCTGGTAAATTGACTATTCAAGTGTTTTACCCATATATATTATCCAATGTTTCAAGTTTTTATTTAAATTCTGGTTAGTTAACATATAGTGTAATATTAGTTTCAGGAATAGAATTTAGTGATTCATCATTTATATAGAACAACCAGTGCTGATCATAAATGCCCTCCTTAATACCCATCACCATCAGTGGGTGATATGCTATTGAATTTAGCCAATCGTCCTCCTCTCCAACAATCCTCAGTTTGTTCTCAATAGTTAAGAGTCTCTTTTATGTTTTGCTTCCCTCTCTTCTGTTTTTTTCTTTTTCTTTTCCCTATGTTCATCTGTTTTATTTCTTTAATTCCACATATGAGTGAAATCAGATGGCATTTGTCTTTCTCTGACTTATTTTGCTTAGCCTAATGCACTCTAGATCCATCCACATTATCAGAGAAGGCAATATTTAATCCTTTTTGATCACTGAGTAATATTCCATTCTATATATATGTCACATCTTCTTTGTTCATTCATCAGATGACGAACATTTGGGCTCTATCCATAATATGTTATAAACATCAGGGTGCATATGCTCCTTCAAATCTGTATTTTTGTATCCTTTGGGTAAATACCTAGTAGCACAATTACTGTATCATGGAGTAATTCTATTTTTAAATTTTTGAGGAACCTCCATACTGTCTTCTAGAGTGACTGCACCAGTTTGCATTCTCACCTACAGTGAAAGAGGGTTTCCCATTCTCTGCATCCTCACCGACATCTATTGTTTCTATTGTGTTGTTACTTTTAGCATTCTGAAAGGCATGAGGTGGTATCTCATTGTATTTTTGATTTTTATTTCCCTGAGGATGAATGATGCTGAACATATTTTCATGTGCCTTTTAGCCATCTGGAGATATTCTCTGGAAAAATGCCAGTTCATGTCTTCTGCCCATTTCTTAATAGGATTATTAGGTTTTTGGGTATTGAGTTTAATAAGTTATTTATAGATTTTGGATAAACCCTTTATTGGATATGCCATTTGTATATATCTTCTCCCATTCTATAGGTTGCCTCTTAGTTTTATTGATTGTTTCCTTTGTTGTACAGAAGCTTTTTATTTTGATAAAATCCCAGTAGTTAATTGTTGCTTTTGTTTCCCTTGCCTCCAGAGACATTCTAGTAAGAAGTTACTATAGCCAATATGAGATTGCTGCCTGTGTTCTCCTCTAGGATTTTGATGCTCTCTTGTCTCACATTTAGGTCTTTTCTCCATTTTGAGTGGCTTTTTTTGTGTATATGTGTGTACGATGCAAAGAAGTGGCCTAGTTTAATTCTTCTGCCTGTTGCTGTCCAGTTTTCCCAACATCATTTGTTAAAGTGACTGGTTTTTTTTCCCATTCAATATTCTTTTCTGCCTTTTGAAAATTAGCTGACTACCTAGTTGTAGGTCTATTTCTGGGATTTTTATTCTATTTCATCGATATATATGTCTGTTTTTGTGCCAGTTCTGTACTATCTTGATGACAACAACTTTGTAATAAACTTGATATCCAGAATTGTTATGCCTCCAGCTTTGCTTTTCTTTTTCTAGGTTGCTTTGGCTATTTGGGGTATTTGTGGTTCTATTTGTTCTAGCTCTGTGAAAAATGCTGGTCATATTTTATAGGGACTGCATTAAATGTGTAGATTGCATTGGGTAGTGTAGACATTTTAAAAATATTTATTCTCCCGATCCACACACATGGAATGTTTTTCCATTTCTTTGTGTCCTCTACAATTTCTTTTGTAAGTATTCTATAGTTTTCAGAGTGCAAATCTTTTACTTCTGTGGTTAGGTGTAGTCTGAGGTATCTTATGAATTTTGGTGCAATTGTAAATGGGACTAATTCCTTGATTTCTCTTTCTGCTGCTTCATTATTGGTGTATAAAAATGCAACATATTTCTATATGTTGATTTTGTATTCTGCAACGTTACTGAATCTGTGTATCAATTCTAACAATTTTTTAGCCAAGTATTTCAGGTTTTCTACATAGAGTATCATGCCATCTGCAATAGTCAAAATTTGACTTCTTCCTTGGCAATTTGGCTATCTTTTACTTCTTTTTGTTGTCTGATTGCTGAGGCTACGACTTCTGGTACTATGTTAAATAACTATGGTGAGAGTAAACATCACTATCTTGTTCCTGACTGCAGAGGAAAAGCTCTCAGTTTCCCCCCACTGAGGAAGATATTAGCTGTGGGTCTTTCATATGTGGCCTTATGATGTTGAGGTATGTTCCCTCTATCTCCACTTTGTTGAGGGTTTTTAACAGGAATGGATGATGTATTTTGTTAAATGCGTTTTCTGCATCTATTGAGAGGATCGTATAGTTCTTTTCCTTTCTTTAATCGATTGGTGTATCATGTTGATTTAAAAACACTGAACCACTCACTGATGCCCAGGAATAAATCCCACTTGATCATGGTGAATGATTCTTTTAATGCACTGTTGGATTTGGTTTACTAATATTTTGTTATATTTTGTTCAGAGTTTTTGCATCCATTTTCATCAGGGATGTTAGCCTGTAATTCTCCTTTTTAGTGGGGTCTCTGCTTTTAGAATCAAGGTAATGCTGGCCTTATAAAATGAGTTTGGAAGTTTTCCTTCCGCTTCTATTTTTTGGAATAGTTTGAAGGAAATAGGTATTAACTATTCTTTAAAGTCTGGGGGAATTGTCCTAGGAAGCCATCTGGCCTTGGACTTTTGTTTGTTAGAGATTTCTGATTATTGATACAATTTCTTTGCTGGTTATCATCTGTTCAAATTTTCTATTTCCTCCTGTTTCAGTTTTGGTAGTTTATATATAGGTTTCTAGGAATTTATCAATTTCTTTCAGATTGCCCAATTTGTTGGCATATAATTTGAAATTCTGTAGCGTTGGTTGTGATCTCTCCACTTTCATTCATGATTTTAGTTTTTTGGGTTTTTCTCTTTGCTTTGTGATAAGTCTCACTAGAGGTTTACCAATTTTATTAATTCTTTCAAAGAATCCGCTCCTAGTTTCATTAATCTTTCTATTGGTTTGTTTGTTTCTATGATTTATTTATTCTCTATATTTCCCCTTCTTCTGCTGACTTCAGGCTTCATTTGTTGTTCTTTTCTAACCCCTTTAGGTATAAGGTTATGTTGCATATTTGAAATTTTTCTTGCTCTTTTTTTTTTTAGGAGATTTATCTTGATTCTTGAGGTAGGTCTGTATTGCCATATTCTTACCTCTGACTGCTTTTGCTGTATCTCAAGTTTTTAACAACCGTGTTTTCATTTTCATTTGTTTCCATGTATTTTTAAATTCCTTCTTCAATTTTCTGGTTAACACATTCGTTCTTTAGCAGGATGTTCTTTAACCTCTATGTATTTGTTGTATTTCCAATTTTTTTCTTGTGGTTGACTTCAAATTTCATAGCATTGTGGTCAGAAAATATGCATGGTATGATCTCAGTCTTTATTTGAGACCTAATTCGTGATCCGATATATATAATCTATTCTGAAGAATGTCCCCTGTCCACTCAAAAAGAGTTTATTCTGCTGCTTTAGGATAAAATGTTCTGAATATATCTGGTAAGTCCATTTGGTCCAGTGTGTCACTGTTTCCTTGTTGATTTTCTGCTTAGATGATCTGTCCATTACTGTAAGTGGGATGTTAAGCCCCCTACTATTAATGTATTATCATCAATGAGTTCCTTTATGTTTGCTATTAGTTTATATATTTGGGTGCTTCCGAGTTGTGATTATAAATATTTAGTTAGATTTTCTTGTTGGATCAATCCCTTTATTATGATATGGTACCCTTCTTCATCTCTTGTTACAGTCTTTTCTTTAAAATCTAGTTTTGCTGATATAAGTATGGCTACTCCAGCTTTCTTTGAAGTCCATTAGATTGATAGATGGTTGGCCATACTCACACTTTCAATCTGCAGGTCTCTTGTAAATGAGACTCTTGTAGGCAGCATATAGATGGGTCTTGTTTTTTTTTTTTTTTTTAATTCGATGCTTTTTGATTGAAACATTTAGTCCTTTTACATTCAGTGTGATTATTGATAGATAAGAATTTAATGCCATTGCATTACCTGTTACATTGTTGTTTCTGGAGACTTTCTCTCTTCCTTTCTATTCTTTGCTTCTTTTGGTCTTTCTTTCCCCTCTCACAGAGTCCTCTTTATTATTTCTTGCATAGCTAGTTTAGTTGTCATGAACTTCTGTAGTCTTTGTTTGTCTGGGAAATTCTTTCTCTCTCCTTCTATTCCGAATAACAGCCTTGCTGGATAAAGTATCCTTGGCTGTGTATTTTTCCCATTTAGCACGTGGACTATATCATGGCACTCCCTTCTGTTCTGCCAAGTTTCTGTGGAGAAGTCTGGTGCTAACTTGTCTTCCCTTGAAAGTTAGGAATTTCTTTTCCCTTGTTGCTTTTAGCATTTTTTCTTTATCTCTGTATTTTGCAAATTTTACTAGGATAGGTCTTGGTTGAACTCCCATTGTTGATTTTGATGGGGGTTCTCTGTGCTTCCTGGATTTGGATGTCTGTTTCCCCAGATTAGGAAAGTTTTTAGCTATGATTAGCTCAAATAAACCTTCTACCCCTTTAACCTTCTCTTCTTCTGGGACTCTTATGATAAAAATTTTATTATGCTTATGGAGTCACTGAGTTCCCTAAGTGTACATACATGATCCAATATTTTTCTTTCCATCTTTTTTCAGCTTTATTATTTTCCATAATTTTACCTTCTATATCACCTATTAGTTCCTCTGCTTCATCTGTCTTTATGGTCATTACATTCAGTCAGTTTTGTATCTCAGTTATAGCATTTTATATTTTGGCTTGAATAGCTTTAGGCCTTTTATCTCTGTGGTAAGGGACTCCCTGGTGTCTTCTATGCGTTTCTCAAGTTCAACTAGTGTTGTTATATTTGTTGTTTTAAATTCTGGATCAGCCTTATTTATGCCTGTTTTGATTAGAGCTTTGGTCATGACTTTTTTTTTCTTCTTCTTCTTTGGGATGAATTTCTCTGTCTTGGCCTTTTGTCTAGGTCTCTGTCTTATTCTCTGTGTTAGGAAAGCCTGTTATGTTTCTTGCTCCTGAAAGTAATGGCTTTACTAAGAAGAGGTCATACATGGCTGGTCTTTCTCTCAGGTCAGGCCTCTCACTTGCAATGGGGAGTGTTTCAACCTTGGACAGAGTATGGTGAGTTTTAACTAGGTGTACTCTAGTCTGCTTGTTAAAAGAGAACTGGTCCAATTTCCACTAAAACTGAAGCTTTGCAGCACTCTATGGTCAATAGACTTGGTGAGGGAGGGGGGTTGTGCTTTTCTTTTGGGGAAGGGCCTGCTGCTCTGGTTCTCAGGGACTTGTCCTACTAAAGAAGCACCTGCAGAGCACAGATGGGTGGAGTTTGGTGTAAGTAGCTCTGGCCTCCACTGTTGGCACTGTGGTTGGTGCCCACTGAAGTCTGTCTGTGCTGATGGGTGGAGGAGAAGAATGGTGCTAGCCCTCTCCTTCTTTCCCGGAGTGGGGAGTTCACATGAACTGCTGACTGGAAAGTCCATACAGAAGAGCAAACAATCTCCCCTCATGTGTCCCAGATGTCCCTCAGCTTGCTGCCTTCACCCTATCTGCATCAGGGCTGCCTCCCCACCCAGCAGCACAATGCACCTGTGTTTTTTCTCAGGGACACTGGCTGAATTTCAAAACTCCAAACTTTAGGGATACAGTGTGGTGTCGACCTTCACTGGTCCTCTGGGGGAGGGTCTCACCACACTGGTGATTTTCTGGTCTGTCCTAAAAGGCAGTCACACCAACATGCAGGAGTTTGGAGTTTAGAATAAAGTACAGCAAAAAAGCCTGAGTCCAGGTTAGTCACCCTCAGTAGGTGTCTCTGCCCCTGTGCTTAAGGGTAGAGGGCGTAATGGTGCCTGCCTGCTGGCTTCTTTTGTGCCCTGAGAAGCAATGTCATCTCTCCTAGGTGTGCTCCAAAAAGGGAACCGTCACTCCCAGTGTGCCTCAGGGGATCCTCAAATCATGCCACCAGCTCTAGACTTCTGCTCTCAACAGGAGCACTGCAGTGCCTGCCTAGGCTCCACACTGGCCATAGCACAGACTTCTAAAAATCCAGTTGGATTTTTGGTTATAAAACTCACAATAATCAGCCCTTCTCATTTTCCTAGTCAATGGTTTTGGGGAAGTGTTTCATTGTGAAATCCCCTGTGCACTGCTCTCGCTCCTCTCTCCTTGACCAGGCCTCCCTACCCTCTGCAGCACCCATGATCCTTTTCTCCCCCATATCATGTCTTTGCACCTCCTACCTTCCATGATGTGGCCTCTTCTCTCCCTCTAATTGTGCAGTTTGTTCTCTCAGTCATCAGATCAATTTCTTGGGTGTTCAGAATAATCTAATATTTATCAGATTATAAATAATCTGATATTTATCAATATTTATGTAGCTGTGTTTGAGGAACGAGGCAAGCATAGGTCCTCCTACTACTCTGCCATCTTAACTCCATGATTCTTGGCCATATATTTTTAATTATTTTTTTACTACCAATGTTGAAAGTTCCCTATATAATCTAGATGCAAATATTTTATTAAATACATTTTTGAAATATTTTCTCCTAATCTGTGTCCGGTCTTTTACTTATCCTAACATTGTCTCTAGAAGAACAGGTATTAAAAAAGTATTTAATATTTCTAAGATAGGTAGCAATGCCTTCTCACAGATACTCATTTTCTGTGACTTTTCTTTATTATCTCTTTTCTTTACTATCAATCAACCTGAAAAGTAGAAACATTCTTATCAATCCACCAATCATGTCATTTTGAAACAAAATCATGCTCTTAAGCATAAAACCACTTATACCTTGTCTCTATATAGGATCATTCATACATAGAAAGTAACTTCTCCATAAGAATTAAGTGTATCTCATACCTGATAATTTCAGTGACTCTTGAAAATTTTTATAAATGTTGAAGCTTACCATCCTGTGCAAAGTCACCAAACATTTCTCTTATTCTATCAAAAGACCCACTGTTGTTATATCTGAGATTCAGTATTATTTGCTTCAGGTTGTTGGGCTTTGTAAATGAACAACCACTAGCTTTCTGGGATCTCATAAATAATTCCCTTTGCTCTATTGCTGTTCTTACAGCCCCCTCAGCCAAACTGTGTTCCTTCAACACATTCCAAAATATATCTCAGTGAGTCTGTAAACATAACTCCTCTCCATCACTTAAATTATCACACTTGGGTGGTTTATATCCTTCACTTCATTCCTTATTTTTTCTTTCATTCCCAGCTAGTAATCCGAAAGATCTGTGTGGTCCAAAATGGTTCTGGCATCATCAGATAAGAATCTGGGGTGTTAAATACTTTGGGAACACTGGCCAAATTACACTTGGGCACTGAGATTGAGCAATACTAGGGACTATTTCTTTGGATAATTTCAAATGTTTGCCTCAGAATGATGCAAAATCTGGATGATATTCTTCAAAATGGGAATTTGTACTTTGGAAATTTGTATTGTTTCTACAAAGTAAAGCTAAGAGTAGTAATGAATGTGGAAGGATCACAGCAAAAATAAGACAAATACTTGAAGTATTCTCATTAGACATAATACAGGTAATAAAGCCTACTATTACTATTGCTATCATTTAATATTTTTATAGAAGTTATGAAACATTAAATGATTCACATATAAGAAGAAAATCTATTATAGAGGGGGTAAAACAGAAATACAAGGAATTTGATAAATATAAATGAATAAAATTAGCATCTTTCCTTATACTAGCAGTAATAAACTAGAGTAAATATTTGGGGAAGCAGTTTTTTAAAAGGAACAAAAATGTGGCTAGTTTACACATAATAAAAATGGTATTGAGAAATTTAAAAATGTATATTTTTGTAATTTAGAGATTCAAACCATGTATCTTACTTACACATATTAATTTATATGTTTCATTATTCCCTAAATATCTTAATATGATTCTTTAAGTCAAATTAGTGCCATGCTCAGAAACACCTATGATAACATTCAGGTTTTAATAAATTTCAAAATGTTAATTGTTATAAATATAGGATAGGATTGATGGATATAAAAATACTCAAAACTATATTACTTAAACTTGAACACATTAACTTCAAGAGTCAGAATAACGAAACAGACCTTTGTGTATGTTAGATTATACCACACAAAATTAGCCAAAAAAATACCATTCCCCATGCTTAGGCTAATAATTTAGTTTTCTCACATACTTACTTTATTATGTAGTCCTATCAATTCTATACCTCAAAAAGGTCTTCAGTCTTTTAATTCCTTCCCATCTACACTGTCTTTACTCCAATAAAAACAACCATCATGTGTAACAAATTATTACAATAGCCTTGCAAAAATCTGAAATACAAAAGAGTGATCTTGAGTCTTGATAAGTCAAATAAAGATTCAAGTATAACAGAATACACAGTAAGTTTTAAGAGATAGTTAATATTCTCATATTAAGTTTGTTTAAAAAATAAAAGTCTGTTTTAGGGTAGATTTAAAAAAAAAACACCAAGTTTTTCAACTCTTCTTATCAATGCAAAATGGAGAGTCAGAAATCTAAAACCTTGAAGGCAAGAGAATAGGAAGGAAGAGGAACATCTAAAGTAGTAACACTGATGATAAGCAAACCAAGAATAAACTGAATGACCATTCAACCATACTCTAGACTTCATGTTTTAGCTATCCTTTCTAGAAATGGACTCTACTTTCTTGCCTCTGCAACCATTAAAAACAAAGTGAGGTGTTAAATATATACCTTGAGGTATACTCAAAATAATAAGACAAACTTTATATTAAAAAAAGAAAAAAAATGAGCCTTTTATAGGATAATCTAGATTTTTGCTCTTTAAAGGTTCTCATTGAAGAACAAAAAAGTGCACACAAGAAAGTATAAGACTGGATGAGTGGTATGTCTTCTTTTTGCCTTCCTTTATCTTCTTTCTCAGTATTAAACTTGTACCACTATAATAAAATCTTATCACTTTAGTTCATGTCTCAAGTTCTATTTCCTAGAGGACCAGAACTAAGAAAATAACCTTTCTGAAAGTATAATGAAGATAAAACAAGAACATTTATTCTCATGTCCTGTAATCCAAGATTACTTAATTCAACCTGAAAGCTGGCAGGGTTGGGCAAGACCAATTCTGGGAACCGAGACTGCATTATTAAAAGACAAGTCTGGGCAGGTTATAAGATAACAATATGAAAGAAGATGGATTTTCCTGCACTTTTTTAATGCAACTCCTTTTATAAGCTCCCTAACACTGTTAGAGGGATGCAGCATGTACTCCTTTGTAACCCAGCAGGCCACTATGCTGAATTTCCCAAGACAGAAGTTAAAATGGATATAGAGAATGAGAAGGAGCTAGTGATCTAAATGGAAGCCATAACATGAATACTAATAGGATAAACACGACACAGAAGACTATTGATTAGAGAGAGAACTTTCTAGACAAAGAATTAGATCTAAGGAGTATAAGTGGATAAGATCTTTAACATTGCTAATAGCAACAGATGTCAATCAAAATAAACCAAGAAGGTGACAGACACAGACACAAAATCAGAATTAATGACAAAAACATTTTTAAAGTTATATTTTTGACAAAAGTCCAAGGAAATTGTTAGTTTGTAGACTAGTATACAAGATATCTGTCCTAGCAAAACCTTTAGGCTATTTTCCTGCCCACCTAACCATTCTTATAAGATATTGGCTCCTAAGAACACCTTGCAGAATGGAAGGCCATCTGTATGTTTACGTCAGATATGTTTAAGATGGATAACAAAAGGAGAGTACAAATGTAAAATGCAGATGATGTAGAACACATACGCGCATGCACACACGCACATACACACACACACTCATATCCCAATATAACAGTAACAAAAACAAAACTTAAGTCATTGCCAGTTTAGGAAGTCCTTCTTTTATAGTTTAGGATATATGTGCTATGAATTAATAACAATGATTTCATGTTTTATATACACTCTTCTCAAAAAGTTGTCTTTTCCTTCAAGATGTTTATTACATTTTGTGGCTGATTAAGTAACTTAATTAAAGGTTATCAAATACTGATGATTAATAATCTGAGCTTAACTTTACTCAAAACTCCTGGATTTGAAGATAGATGTTATGACTAGGTAAGATTATTATAATCCTTTTAGAACCACGTATATATAATGTATATACATGTACACCTATTATATATGTGAATGTAGTCAGTCAAAACTACATACTTGATTGTTAAAGCTTTTGTTTTTATTGGTTGCATTGAGAGATATAAAATGGAGGATATCTTGAAGAATCTGAGAGTAAAGTCCATAGAACAGAAGTGTCAAAGGATCAGGAAAACTGGTGTCAGGTATTTGAGCACAGAACTCAGTTCTACTTGAACCAATATTATCTCTAGATTTCTTAGGTAAGACAGGTAATGAATTCTGTTATTGATCTACCTAGTGTGAATTGGATGTCTTGCCACTAGCAAGAAGAGAGGTGTTACTAACAACAACAAACAAACAGAAAAGAACAAGGAAATGATTTGGTATATCAGTTTATTAGTGTTGTTGGTGGTTAATCTCCTTAGTCATTAAGACTTTTAAAGAAGTGTGCATATTACAACAATCTAGAAATAACCTCATTTAACCTGTGGCCTTACTCATCACTTCAATAGTAAATAAACATATACCATGACTCCTCAAAATATATAATATATAAATTTTAATGATACTGTAAAAATCACAAAGATATTTTTTGCTCTCCTCTTATTACATAGAATTAATACTCTAGGAGCACAAATTATGGTTTTTCTTTAACTTTCAAAGGGGACTTATGATAATGATATATTTAAATATTCAATATATTCAAGTGATTAACTTTTATATTAGAACAGAAGGCTCTGTTGAGTAGATGCTGTAGAAGACCAAAAAAAAAAAGAAAAAGAAAAAGAAAAAGAAAAAAAAGAAAAGCAAGAAAGCAAGCAAGCAACTATTTCAGATGTGCTTGTTATAACTGTGTCCACTTCAGCCAGGTAATGGCTAGAGCTGAAACTGTAATGCTTACCTTCAAACTGATTGGATTTCAATTTGCTTTACAGTGAATGGAGTTTCAATATCTTCATGTTTACAATAAACAACTTGCAATATATTCCATAATTTGGGCATTATCCTTGGTCCATGAGCCAGAAACTATACTTTTTGGCAGTCTACTAGCCCCTGGGACTTCAGTTAAGTAAGGAACAGTTTGAAACAATATAGAATTCTAGGGTGAGAAAGCCCAAGAATTTAAATGATGTGGTTGTTGCAAATGCCTTCTTGGGAAAACTGGAAGAATGCAAATTTTATTTTTGTTTTTTGAGCGACTTCCATTGCATTTGCTATCACACACATGCACACACATCAGACTGTTTTTTTAAGAATTTATCACTTTAATGGCTTCACTCAAACTCATCTTCTCATAATGTATTGTGAAGACCTTATTTTATTTGATTGAAACTTAGACATCATTCTGTTTATGAGCTAAGGGCAAAGTTGCTCTTATCAACTAGAAAATCTGGCCAGGCAGTAAGTAGTTAGTATGGAAGAAGTAAAAGTTCTACACTGGCAATTAATTCAGAAATGCAATGGTCAGGAGATCAAGAACTATTGATTATCATCTCCTTTGTTCTAAAGCATAAGAAACATATGGAGTCTTATCTAATAAATAGACAAATATCTGTACACTATTTTGGTTATAGCTGTTCCTTAAGTCAGGGGAAGACACTCAGGATTGCCAGAGCAAACAGTATATTTGATTTTTTTTCCTTACTGCAAAATAGCTATTTCTTCCCAAGATTTACTTATCAGATATCTAATGGATTCTATATTTTCTCATAAAATTAGCTATATATAGTTAAATGAAACTTCATGTTGAGAAATATCTACAAAGACATGACACAGTAATACATGATCCAGGTGAAATTCATTAGAATTTATATTTTTTAAAAACACCCTGAAATTTTGGGGCACATGGGTGGCTCAATAAGTTGAGCATTGGGCTCTTGATTTTGGCTCAGGTCATGATCCCTAGGTCATGGGATTGAGCCTCATGTCAGATTCTGGACTGAGCATGGAGCCTGCTTGGGATTCTATCTCTCCATCTGTCCATCTCCCCTGCTCAGGTTTCTCTTTCTCTCTTAAAAAAAAAAAAAAAAAAAAAAAAAAAAGGCTAACCTTCAAAGCTGACATACATTAAAAAAATCTGAATTTCTGCTGATATAGTTTTATAAATGATTTGAAACTTTTTTTTGTAAATAGTGAAATTTCTATCCTTAATAAATATATCTGTGATTCCCTTAAGTATAATTAAATGGAATGAGATTTGTACAACTATGAACTCAGCTCTAGTCTTGAATGATAATTTGATTTTTTAAAATTTTGTCTGAAGAGACAGATTTTAAAAATTTATATAAAATAATATTTCCAAATGTAGTTTTGGATGTAAATGATTTTCAATATGATATTAAATACACACACACACACGCACACACACAGATACATATATACAAGCATGACAAGCAAAATGTGAATGAGTTAGCCATTTGCTTCAAAATGGTCAAGTGCATTTTTAACTAGCCATGAAATTTAGCCTGCATAATATAGGAAGTTTTCTTAAGTCTCTTATTTACAAATGTCATCATATATTTAGTATTTCTTCTGTGCCTTCACAATTATATATCAATCTATGTCACAAATGTTTGAATAGTCATTTTAGCATTGTTAAAGTTCAACATTCAACTATAATCAACATAACCTTTATATGAATCATATTTACAATTAATTTGGGCTGAGGAGGGACTGGGGATGCTAGCAGCCATAATTTAAGAAAACTTGCCTTCTGACTTATTAGCTTTTAAGCCATGGCAAGTTATTTAACTTCTCTAATCCTCCATTTTCTCACTTGTAAATCTGGACTTAAAAATGGGCATCACTACTTCTTAGAATTTGATGTGTAGCTTGCATGAAATCATGAAAGTACAGTTTATAAACTGAAAATATCATATAAAGGTGAAGTGCTAACATAGAGGCAGGATACTATATTAGGCAGTAAGTACTGGGCATTAGTAAGCTGTCAGAACACTTTTGCTAATTAATTAAATTATACTTCACAGACTGAAATGATAATATTAATTAAAGTTGGGAGTATTTTCCTCCCTTCCTTCCTTCCTCCCTCCCTTCCTTCTCTCCTTTTCTCCTTCCTTCCTAGCCTGTACCCTTAAATGAAGGGGATGATCTTTTCTTCTTAAGGTGAGCCATGAGGAGTCCACAAACATTTTCCGTAGATTTTGAGGATGCCTACAAAGTTTCAGGCATAAATGATAAGGGTAGATTTCAGGAAATCTTTTCCACCCTTTCTGAAAGAATAAACAATAAAACCTAATAATTTAAGAGCTGTTAACATATTTAAGCAAGGAAGCCACTGAACTGAGGTGGCTCTATCTAATCCCTTGGTACCCTATACAAGTAAACCGAAACCTAAGCCATAGTCAATGCACTTGAATCCAAGAAAATGAAACTTAAGAAAACCAAGGAAAAAACAGCCAACTAGCTTTCCCAAATAAGGCAAGTGGTTAAGTGATAGCCAATTGAATAATTTCCTTGTTTTGCTTCCAGGTCTTCTCAATAAAAATCCTTCTCTTAGCTCCTGTCTATGGAAGGTCCCTAATCATCTCCGGTTTGGCACTGCCAGACTAGAATGAATGTATACACAAATAAAAACTTGGAAATTTTAATGTGCCTCAGTTTACATTTTAAGAGCATATCTCTAAATATAGATATTTATTTCAAAAAGACCTGTGTTGAAGAGACTTAAAATTTAAAACTGTCATATTTTCTACAAATCTTAAACTCTAAATCTGGAATATTTACATGTTAATGTGATTAATACAGGTTTTCAGGTAAAACATACTTTGTATTAATACAAAACTAATATAATAAAGAGGCTTTATATGCATTTAATGTCATGTGAAGGAGTTATATATTTATCATGTACATATCAGTATTATTTTCTATTCAAAAATTATATTTTTACAAAGTGGCATTTTGCCAAGATTCTTATTCATTTTGTCATATCTAATCATGACTGAATTTATGTCCATAAAATTGTTTTTCTTTCACATTATGGATTATATTCAAATGCTATTCTGAATTAAAATAGTAATAATAGACATTAGTGGAGGGACTATCACTCATACAAAAATATATTATTTTGGTCTTGTCGTATCAGCACTGATACTAATTCAAAACTGTTATCGCTTTTTCTCCTATTAAAATTTGATTATTTTTAAATCAAACATTTGGAATCATGAAAAGGAAGGGCAATAATTCTTGATTATGTCTCAGGGTCAGGGGTTCAATCCCAAAGGAAAATACTGAGGTTACTCTATAAGTTAATGACCCACAGTGAAAAGTAAAAGCACTTGAATCTTTTTGGAACAGAACACAAAGATAAACAAAACATCTGGCAAAGATATAAGCAGAACTTATTACAAGCTTGAGTTCATTGATAGTAGTCATATTAATTTTTCCTGCAGAAAATAAAAGAGTGTCTTGAGAGCAAGGGCAAAGTTGCTTCATAAGGAGTTTTCCTTTTATTGTGTGAAAACTGCTTCAATACTAAAGCTTAAGGGCATCTTACCCTGGTATCACTTGCAAAATGCCTCCTGCTTCAGTTACCAGAGGAAGCCTAAGCTAATCTCAAAAGTGTTTACAGACATTGGTCTTAAGTTCACAATCTATCAAATGCTCTTGGTGCATTATTACAGATCTAGGCATTCTCTTAATATAAAAGACCATGGGATTTCCCTTTACTGAACCTAAATTTTCAGTTTCATTATTCCTATTTAATAATTGTATAACAAAAAAACTTTTTATAAAATAAACCATAAAGTGACATAATCAATCATTTAAATTAGTATGTCAGTTTATAGATTCAAATGGACATTACGATTTTGCCAGTAACTTATGAAAAAAAATTTGAAGTGGAGTTCAAATCATATTGAATATCCTTTTGCCTATCTTCAACAGAGGTAAATATATAACTTTGTTCTCTGTAAACAGTTGAGTTTAATTTGAAGTCAAACCAGTAAACAAGGGATCAGTGAAACTAATCATATTTCAGTGATTAAAATGAAATGGACTAGAACCTAAAACTTGCTTCTTTTTTAAAAAAGTAACTTTTTAGGGGTGCCTGGGTGACTCAGTCGGTTAAACATCTGACTTCAGCTCAGGTCACGATCTCATGGTTCATGGGTTCGAGCCCTGCATTGTGCTCTGTGCTGACCGCCAGCTCAGAACCTGGAGCCTGCTTCAGATTCTGTATCTCCCTCTCTCTCTGACCCTCCCCTGCTCATGCTGCCTCTCTGCCTGCCTCTCTCGCGCGCTCTCTCTCTCTCTCAGAAATAAATAAAACATTAAAAAAATTTTTAAAAAGTAACTTTTTAAAAAGTTTATTTATTTTTGAGAGAGAGAGAGAGAGAGAAAGAAAGAGTGAGAAAGCACAACTGGGGGAAGGGTCACAGAGAGGGAGAAACAGAATTCAAAGCAGTCTCTAGTCTCTGAGCTGTCAGCACAGAGCCCAACTCTGGGCTCAAACTCATGGACCGCAAGATCATGATGACCTGAGCCCAAATCAGATGCTCAACCAACTGAGCCACTCAGGCACCCCAAAACTTTCTTCTCTTTATTAATTGTATATCTATACCCTGTGATAGGCAGAATAAGAAAAAAATTAAATAATCCTGGATTATACAACTCAACTGTGTCAAAAGAATATATCCTCTGGAATGTGGTGGTCTAAATGATACCTGGCTCCACCAAGAGCCAAAAGAAGCAGTAGCCTATGTTTGTTTGCCAAGTCTTTTGTCAAACTTATAGAAAATATACTAGGTAGTTGTTGAATTGAAATAAATTGGACTGAGACAAAACAGAAGGTTTTCTCTTCAGAGAGAGTATTAGTTGGTATTTGATCAAAGTTCTTTCTGAATTATTTCCTATTAACAAATTTACAGGCAAATAAGATGAACTATCTCTTCTCCTCTGAAATACTTAGAACTCTCCACCTACATGAATACTAAGGAGATATTTCAGAATTGGTAAGATAAATGTTATTCTTAATCTCTAGTTTTCCATGGTATTCACTTGGGTCTATTTATTAATCTTATTAGAGGACAATGTTTGATTTCACTAAAGTCCATATAACGTATGACACTTAGAGGTTCTGGAAAGAACACCACAAGATGGCAGTATTTCAGAAATTAATCCATGGAGAGAATTTCTATATAGTACCTAAAATAATGTAATACATGGGGCTATATTTTTAGTAACTAAAATATTTGAAGTCATCACTACAAGTGATTAAGAATTAATGATACTAGGATGTCTGTTTAGCAGTAAACAAGTTGTTTCCGTTAAGTAATATAACTGTCAGTTTGATTGTTCCAAAACATTAGTGAGCTTCATCAACATAAATGAGCTGATGGTAAAGGATTGTCGGTGGATTCATAAATCTCATAATTGCTTACATATTGCTCTATAACTATAAACATATTTTCAAAATTGTTTGAAAAAATAAGATTCTAATAAAACATCAATTATATTTTATTTCTCCATGATTGTTTAATAACCAGTTTTAGAACAATAAATTGAAATTAGCAATTATACATATTAAACACATCGTTTATATTTTTCAAAACTGTTCAGGATTGGGGATCAGCAAGCTTTTTTTTATTGTAACTACCCTCCTAAAACTCTAAATTATTGCTTGTAAAAAATATACTGTTTTAACAAAAAAAAAGCAGCCTAAAAAAACAATGTGGAATTTATTATCATAGAAATTATATTTTTGCACTGTTACTTTGCTTGTACAGGGGTGTTGCTCTGTTATCATCTCTAGAGGAATCACATAGAACTTCTGTCCCTTAATACATAGTTTAACTATATTAAGTAGACCTATTCCCTTGCTTTATCTCCCCAAAACTTTTTAAGGTAGAGTTATCTCATAAAGATGTGGAGAATAGTCATCAGTTAAAGAAGGTATATTTTTATGTTTTATGTTTTATTAATTATTCAACTAAAACCTGGTAGTACTTAATATCAATTTTCCATTAATTCATTTTGAATATATATATATTGAGTATATATATATATACTTTCTTTCTATGTGTTTTTAATAGTCCACTCCACTTCTATGTTCTGCTTTGAGTTAGAGGTTTGGTACAAGTTCCACATAATATTGATGTGGAAATGTTGGGGTTCCAACCCAACAGCCAAGAAGGAATTCTTCAGATGTTTTCAGTGCAAAAAGCTGGTTTTATTAAAGCACAGGGACAGGACCCATGGTCAGAAAGAGCTGCTCTGGGGTTATGATGGTTGACAGATTATACTCCTTCAGGTTTGGGAGGTTAGGGATAGTGTAAGTCTCTAAGTTATTTTGGAAACAAGGTTTCCAGGACTTTGAGGGGAGCTAGCTATTGTTAGAAAAAAGTCATTTATTACTGGTTAGTAAAACCTCAGTCATGAGACCCCTCAGATGTATATCAGTGGGCCATAAGCTTGGAGTATGATTGTCAACATATACCTTGAGAAGGAGGGGTAGAGATACAGGAAGTTTCCAAAGGAATTTTTGTATGTTAAAGTAGACTTACAGGATCCTGGAGGTTGGGATAATGTTAAGCTAAGATTGCCTTTTGCTCTGAGTAAAGTGTCCACATCAAGGCAGCTGAGCTTCTAGAGGAATGTCAGTCACCCTGTCTGTCCCAAGGATTTGTCAATGGACTGTACGTTGCAAGGAAATTTTTTTCTTTTGCCTTTGTTTCTCACATCAATATTATTTTTGCTAGTTCAATTCTAAACCACTTAGCTGTGGAATAAATTCCTAAAGATGACTCAGGGACTGGAGATCTTCAACTTCATCCAATGATGACCTCCAAATTATTAATCCCTTTAATGTTGATTCTGTATCATTCTTAGAGAATAGGTAGAGCATCCCTACTTCTAAGAACATGTCCACTTTACTTGTCTTAGGTTTCTGGTGATATTCCTTATTGTATTTTTAATATTCACTCTATTAATTTTAACCTGAACATACACATAAGGTGCTCTGTATCAGAGACAATACCATGGTTATCCTTATAAAAAGCAAATAATGACAATGTGTTTCCCTATATTCCTATTGTTACAAATGGGTTGACAACATGAAAATCAAGTCAAGTATCTTACTGATACAAGGTCTGTAACACAGGCAACAAATAGGAAAATGGGTTTTCTGTGCTTACATACATAAGAAAGAGATAGCTGCCTCTCACTACCCTCCTGAAAGGAGAAAAACCTTTGTTCCTTGGAGACAAAATGGATAAGATCCTGAGTTTTCACTCTAATCATCAAGAAAATAAACACATCTCTCCAAGGGGCAGGTAAACCTGGGCATATCCAATCTGTAAGATTTAGGAAGTTTTTCTTGGTCCTGCCCTCATTTTCCCTTGAAATGGAAACATATGCATCTGGAGTTAAGGAAATAGCCCCAATTCTCTATGTAGTTGTAAATTAATTTGCCAAGATTTGATCTTAAGAATTTAATCATATTTTGTACCAGTTGTATGTATATTTGTACTATACATTATCTTCTATTTTGTATCCAGGAAATTATAATCTCTTTATTTCTTAATTACCAATTACTTATCCTCTGGCCATGATGATATTATCAAAATAGTCTAGTATTGATCCATGTGAGGGCACAATTTTCCACCTAAAAATAGATATTTTTGGCATAAGAATTACTGTAGGCTGATTATTTTTAAAAGACAGAAGAACAAACTGAGGACTGATGGGTGTGGGGAGGGAATGGGGTGATGGGCATGGAGGAGGGCACTTGTGGGGATGAGCACTGGGTGTTATATAGAAACCAACTTGACAATAAACTATTTGTAAAAAAAATAAAAAAATAAAAAAAGAGAAAAAACCCTGAAAACAAAGTAGAAGTTCCGCTTCTGTTAGAAATATTTATATTTGTAAGGAAAATCACAATGTGTAAGGGTGTCTCCCTCCGTTATTAGGAAGAAACTTCTCTAGAAACTCTGGTCACTGGAGAAGGCAACAACTTCCATCTCTATAACAACCTTATCCTTGTTCAGTGTATTCTTTCCCGATAGCCCCCTAGAGCTCCTCCTTCCAACATCTTTTGTTTGTTTGTTTGTTTGTTTGTTTTTGTCTGGAGATAATATTTAAGGTGGTGGCTTGTGCCTTTGGGGGCAGTTGTTCAGTTTTCCTGTGCCTCTCCCATGTATACAAGAATGATGCACGGTACTACTTCGGTTTTTCTCCTATTAATCTGGCTTTCTATTGCAAAAGGTTATCAGTCAAGAACCTAGAAGGGTGGAGAAAACATATTTTTTCTCCCCTACAACTTCTTTTAAATTCTGACTTAAATTCTGTCTATATAGCTTGTTATTACCAAACTGTGTGCCCTTTTGTTCATCTAGTAATTGTATATAAGGCCCCTTTCCTTGTGAAAACAAAGTGGACATAATTCTCTTATGCTACTAATATTTCAAAATTTACATTGCTCAAATGTATAATTGAGATGCATTTTTAGGAGCTGTTTGAAATCTTATCTTCTAATTATCCTTTGTTGTGAAGTGAGCCTGTTATTTCAATGACATTTTCTAGTCCTAAAGTCTCCTTTCTCCCCATTTGAACCATGGAGTTTCCATTAATTTTTGCCACCCTCATTCCTGACTTATTGGGGGGTTTGTTTTTAGATAAAAAAATTAAGGGAAATAAAAGAAAAAAATTCTAAGAAAAATAGTAAAAACAAAAACAAAAACTCCTCTGTTTCCCAAAGGTTTTCTTTACTAGCCAAATGGAGAAGTATATGGACAATCGTTTAATCAGAAAATTTTCTAAAACATTATATCATCCAATCCTCCTGAGATTATATTGATGGATATCTACAGTTTGGTCTGATCTTAGGTATGTCAAGACAGCAGTTAGTTTTGTCTATTATATGTACTGTTATGTTTTGTTTCTAATTTTCCTGGTTTTTTTTTCTTCCACAAATAGTATCCCTCCCTACTATACACCCATAAACTAGTGTTTTTACAACTTAATATTTTCTTAATGGCCATCCTGAAAACAATCTCCATTATTCCATTTCTTGTTATTTGGTCATTGCTCTTCAGGAAACCACATTTTTATCTCTTTTCTCTCCCAATGACTAACTTGCTCTAGAATTAGTTACTTTGAGTCTTATCCACCAATCATATTGATTTTCTTTTTTTTATCTTTTTTTTTAATCCCTGTGTTTTTGTTATTTAACCTATGTCTTGGTTCTAATATAAGACCCTTGTTTTTCTAACAGGACTTTCACAGTATTTTCTGATTGCCTGGATTATACCAGTGTTTATATATTACTAGCATAAAATATTTTCAGTTAATGGCATTTTCTTGTTTTCATTCCCCCATTTGTTCACTGAATTATAGTTTTTTTGTTATATACATTCTTTCATGCTGTCCATAGGTAAAACACATATTGTCTTGACATTACTTCATAGATAATGGCTGAACATATATGTGCAAGCTCATCTGTGCATGTGTGCATAAACAGTGTTTTCTTTTTATATTTAATCTTAAAGCATATTTATATTGTGGATTTTTTCACTCATCCTTCAATTTTTGTTTTCTATAGCAGCTATAATACTACTTTCATTTTGTTCTCTTGGTGATGCAGATCTCATTACTATCGTTCTAATTTGTTCTGTTCCATCTACATTCAGAGGTCAGTCCTCAATACCTCTCCAGTTTTTGTTAGTATATCCATTTGATTCTTCCATAATGGTTACTAATTCAATGACTGCTGTTCAGGTCATCTCTAGATTTACCCTTTTTTTAAAAAATTGAAGTATAGTTGACACACAGCATTATATTAATTTTGGTTGTATGCCATAGTGATTTGACAAGTCTATATATTATGCTATGCTCATTGCAAGTGGAGCTACCACCTATAGTACCAGCATTATATGGGGACAGATCTAGCTTTACTTTTTGATTTGGCATAAAACCAGTGTCTTTTCTTTCTTTAAATAAGTAGAAGATACATAGCTTCTGATTTTCCTGACTCATAGCAGAATCTTTTCTTCCTATTTTGTAGTTGTACCCTGATGTGAGAAACAAAGGCAAATAAAAAATTAAATTTCTTACTGCCTACAGTTCATTGACAAGTTCTTGAAATAGGTTATTGTGACATTCTTCTAGAAGCTCAGCTGTCTTGATGATGACACTTTGCTCAGGGCAAAAGGCAGTCTTAGCTTAACATTATCCCAACCTCCAGGATCCTGTAAGTCTACTTTAACATATAAAAACTCCTTTGGAAACTTCCTTTGTTTTTACTCTCGCAAGGTAGTAGACCTGTCATTAGAGTTATCAGCATTAAATATGAAATTTTTATTCTACCAATGTTTACTAAAGGTCAGATAACCTCATGTTATCTCTGTTG
The DNA here is from genome assembly GCF_003009895.1 of Hyaena hyaena. Taxonomy (NCBI): domain Eukaryota; kingdom Metazoa; phylum Chordata; class Mammalia; order Carnivora; family Hyaenidae; genus Hyaena; species Hyaena hyaena. Next base: position 636,771 of record NW_024081139.1, on the reverse strand, counting down.
CAATTTATAAGCAAATAGAGGACTTAAAATGATGGTTAATTTTGTCTGTCTCAAAGTTTCCACAGGTAATTGTTAATATAGCTCTCAAAGTCTTTGGTAACCTGAAACATCATGGGGTGCCTAGTGGCTCAGTTGGTTAAGCATCTGACTCTTGATCTTAGTTCAGGTCATAATCTCATGGTTTGTGAGATTGAGCCCCACATCAGGCTCAGTGCTGACAGCATGGAGTCTGCTTGGGATTTCCCCCCCACCCCCTATCTCTCTGCCTCTTCCCTGATCGTGCTCATGGTCTCTCTCTCTCTCTCTCTCTCAAAAAAAGTTAATTTTGTCTGTCTCAAAGTTTTCATGAATAATTGTTAAGAAAGTCTTTGGTAACCTGAAACTTTACAATTTTGCTTGGCTGATAAATTAGATTTATTTTTTTGGATATCTAGGTTTTTTTCCAAATAGGTTTTTTTCCAGCACTGATCACTAAATATAAGGTTTATCTGCTTTTGACTTCTTATTACAGAAAAACTAAAGATATTTGGGTCTGTTGGAAAACATGATGCTTTGTGCTTGATTCATGAATTTGCCATCAAAAGAATCTGGTGTAACAGTTTACAGTTGGTTACTACTTAGTTTCTACCGTAGACTATTTCTAAGAGTTAAGACTGATGGAAATAAGGGAAGCAACTCTATAGTAGAAAAATAGAAAATGTGTAAGAAAGATATGAGAAATAGAAATACATTTTTTAAAGTTAAAAGAAGGTAATTTTGTCCTGAGTGAGACTGGTTGGGGACAAAGTCCCCAAAAAGGCTTGGGACAAAATGTAAATATACAATAAAGTTATAGAAGGTTAGTGAAGGAAATCTTTGGAAAGGAATTTCATGTGTGCTCAAGATGGACTAAGGCTGAAATGAATGGATTTTAAAAAGTGCACTGGTATCCTGCTTTCTCTCTTTTAAAAAGACAGTTTCTTGGATTATTGTCCTGCTTTTGATAAGAAATGTAAACAAGGCTGTTTTCTCTTTGCCTGCTCAGAAAAAACAGCTTCTATGTTTTGTCTTTATTCTTTGATGAGCTGTAATCCTATTTAGGCACATTCTTTAAAACTTTCTACAGTTTTAACAAACATCCTCAAGATTTAAATTGTAAATGAAGTCTTGCTGAATAATTAGGCTTGTTTACTTGATATGTTACCTTTGGTGTAAAATCATCACTCAATATTCTTATTATTGAAGTGTTCTGTGTCACAGAAATAATTGAATTTCCTTGTCAATTGCATCATAATAAACTATCATATCAGATCATTCAGTTTCTGAATTTTTTGTCATTTATAATTGTTCTTATTATGCTCTTATGCACTTACAAAACATGTTTCATTTCAAGGAGATTCATAAAAAGCACTTTTAGGACAAATATATTTATACAATATCTTTAAGATCATAACACTAAAATGGGTAAGAATTTGCAGAACTAACTAAAGCTACATTCAAACTGAACAAGAATTAGTAATATGGGACTAAATAAACTGAAAAAAAAATTATGGTTTTGATGACTCTTGTTTGAAACATTGCTGATTCTCTAATGTTTGCTCTTCCAGAGTAAATAAACTTTCTCTTAAGATATCTATAACTTACAGGGATGTGATAAAGTATTTGTGAATGAATTGAAAGACTTAACTTTTCTCTCTACCTGAACCCTCTGAATTCAAGTCTCGGTGAGTATTCTTTCTTCCATGGCAATCATAATTATTTGCATAAGCTCAATAAGAATTTGTTTTTTTTGTAATGGGACACTGCTGGGAACATTGGTTATTTTACCAAGGTTTTGACTGGAAATGTTATATTTGAGAAAGACATGTATAGACTCAGCTATGATCAGATAGCTTTAAGGAACTAAGACTGACTTTAAAGCCCCTTGGAAATGTTCGCCTGATACCCTGCTTACTGAGTTCCCAGCAGCCTTCCCAGGTAAGTACAGAATGTCACTTCCTGGCATGTGCTGGAATACTTTGGGGACCTCATGAAGAGGAATGTCCCCAAATCTACAGGTGCTGCAGCTATGACTGATGGCAGGTATGTGGCTTGGCTTTTGGTCTAGAGAGGCTACTAAAAGTTCAATCTAGATTCCTTATAAAATTACAGCAAAGCAGATTTTAAAAGATATATATGGCCAATTGCTATTCTTGCTGAACTTATGTAAATAATTAGAACAAATTTGTTAAAATCGGACTTGTCTTATAAATGAATTAGTCTTAATTTGGCTATCTCTGGAAATAAGGGTGATTATAGAAAGAAAAATTATGTTTCAATAACATACCTTTGTGGATGTTAAATTCTAGTTTTGATTGTCTTTGAATGTTTGTTGTTTGAGTAGGCTAGACAACTGGAGGTAAACTTCAGAGAAATTGCCACAATAGTTCATCCATAGACAATGTTCATGATTGTTATTCTGTGGGGATAATAACAGGCCCCATGGACATATGATTATGTGAATAGCTGGAAAACGGGATGAATTCCCTGACAAGTGTATAACTCAACTATCACCTTGACCATTCTGTGTGGCTGATGACAAAAATTGCTCCTTAAAAGCTGGAGCATACCCCACTCAATCAGGTTAACTATGGACTTGTGAAGATAATGGACAACCCCACTTTCCTTTTGATTGTATGATGCACACATGGATCTCTTTATCTCCTGAGACAAGTCTTCACCTAATTGCTAGTGATTCTTCATAAGTAGGATATTGTTAAGAGTAGACCTCAAACAAAGAGGGCTTCTTGATAGTTTTATCCTTTAACCATATTTGTTTTAGGAATTACCTCTATTGATGTAAAACTGCAGATAGAGGCTTTAGCCAAGCATATGACAGCCCTCCTGGTAGAAGAAGCCTCAACATTTACTATGGAACAGTTTCTGACAGTAAGGACTCCACATCAGGGCCAGAGTGTCTTAGAGACCAAACACCAAACATGTAAAATGGGAGGCCAACTTATTAAATACCAGGCTATGCTTATAGATACACCTGAAATAATACTTAACACCTGTCAAACTTTAAAGGAAGCTATAAAAAACTTTAAAGCTTATGCCTGGGCCTGATCATCATACTTCCATGTGAGAATATGACTGCTCAGATTGTTGATCATCTTTATTCTAGCCAGATTTAAATGATTCCCCTATTGAAAATGCAGATGACAGTTGGTTTACTGATGACAGTTGTTTTATGGAAAAGAGTATAAGAAAAGTTGGGTATACTACAGCCAGTCTAATGCAGACTGTTGAGGTCAAAGCCCTCCCAGCAGATACATCTGCTCCCCCACCCCCACAAACGGATTAATAGAACTCATTTGTGCTTTATAATTGGCAAAGGGCCTCAAAATTAATATCTACACTGACTCTAAATAAGTCTTCCTAGCCCTACATGCCCATGGAGCAATTTGGAAGAAAAGGGATTATAATCAAGCCATAAATCCCCAATCAAATATGGGCCCCAAATTATTACTCATTTGAGGCTGTACACCTTCGTAAGGAAGTAATTGTAATTCACCTCAAAGGACATCAAAGGACACCTTAGAATCTAAAGCACACCTTAGAATCTAAAGGAATCAATTTGGCACATTGTGCAGCCATGCAGGCAGCACAAAAATAAACAAATATTGTCTTATACCAGTCTTCAATAAAGTCTATAACTCCAGTCTATTCGTACCAAGAAATTCTCATAGCCCAGGAACAACGATATTCAAAAAATGCACAGGACTAACTTGTTAATAATGAGGGAAAATCTTTATATTCCCCTCTCCACAACCCCGGAAAACAAACAAACGAACAGACAAACAATGGAAGGTAATATAGGCTTTACACAAGGCTACTTACTTGAGTAAAAAGGCCACTGAGCTCAAGCTTTAAAAATTAATTATTATTTATATTCAACCTGGCACCCACATTCCTCTGGAATGGTGGCTCTCCAATACCAAATAGCTCTTGATATCCTACCTGTAGTTCAAGGAGGCCCAGAATTAGATGACTGGCTCCTAAGGGGACCCAATGACTATGCAGCTCTAACTTGTAGCCATAGCTTCCCCGAGGCTGGATAGGCTACTGTCCTCTGGACTTTGCCTGGATGCATTATTAAAACCATCATCAATCCACCCAGTATTCCAAATTTAAAACAACGGGGAACATGTTCCGTGTTTCACTGGCATGACCACCTAATATTCATCTTTGTTCCCTCTTTAGGACTGGACGATGTTGTTTGACACATGAAAGTTCTTAATAAGTACACGGTCAAAGCCCTAAATGAAATTCAAAATGGCATTTCCCTATTGAATACTGAAGTAACACAAATGTGGAAAGCAGTTTTACCAAATAGAATGGCACTGGAGATTTTAACTGCTACACAAGGCAGCACTTGCGCCATCATAAAAACAGAATGCTGTGTATACATTCCAGATTACAACAAAAATTTTCTGTGTTTCTAATGGACACAAATACTAAAATTAACACATTAAATGATAAGTTTATTCCCTTTAATGACTGGCTAAACTCCTGGACTGGAAGAGAACTTTTGCCAACTATCGAAGGATGGTTATTTGGGCTTCTTTTTCTTTCTGTTCTAATCATATTTTGCTGTTTTCTCCCATTTCTCCACCTGGTGCAGAAACTCCTTCACTGCCATAGCTTTCAGCCAACAGATGATCCTTTCTACTCAGAAAGATCCATACATGTAGTCTCCCTTGGATTCAACTGCCTCTGGTCTTTGTGACTCCTACATATATAATCCTCCAACTAACCAATTTGACCCATATGTAGGGACATCTCTATGCCTCTCATTCAGCAGGAAGAAGTTACAGAGATGAGACTGTCCACCCTCAGCAACCTTAAAGATTTAAGGGTCATATTGTTCAGGGAGAAATAATGTAGGAAACTAAGGCAAATGAAAAATTAAATTTCCTTACTGCCTATAGCCCATTGACAAGTCCTTGAAACAGGCAGAGTGACATTCTTCTAGGAGCTCAGCTGTCTCAATGATGACACTTTTCTCAGGGCAAAAGGCAGTCTTAGCTTAATATTATCCCAACCTCCAGGATCCTGTAAGTCTGTTTTAATATATAAAAATTCCTTTGGAAACTTCCTTTATTTCTCCCCCCTCCAGCCCCCAGGTATATATGGGTAATCTTGCTCCAGGCTTATGGTCCACTAATACACATCTAAGGGTCTCATGACAGAAGTTTTACTAACCAGTAATAAATGACCTTTTCCTAACAACAGCTAGCCCCTCAAGGTCCTGGAAACCTACTTTCCAAAATACCTTAGAGACTTACACTATCCCTAACTCCTGGCAACCTGAAGGTATAAAATCTATCACCGTTCATAACCCTTATGCACTGAGCATAAATGAGCATAAAATACAAAAGCCAGGCATTACAGCATAAATCCTTATTACCATTTCCCTGTGCTTTCTTTCCAAATGTAAACATCTTGTTTACATTACACATTTTTTCAGGTAAAAACATGTTTTCCACTATTTAACTTTTCTCAAAAAACATGTTCAGAAACAAGTTTTCAAAAACCATGTTTACCACATTTTCTAAGAACAACATGTTTTAATTTTTCAAAGTAAGGTGAAAATACTACCAAAATAAGCTCACATTTTATGGGGCAGGAGATGAACCATCCTTTACTCATTTTTATGTAAATTGTACACATTGCATATAAGCATATATTAGGTATGTTAAATTAAGTTATGTTAAATGACTGGTTTAAAATTTTAATTTTTAAAGTTAGTGGAATATATTTTAGATGTTTTTTTATATCCCAAAGAAGAAGGGCAGTGGTTTAAGAAATCAAAGCTATATGTAAAAATATTAATCGACCTAATGTAAAACATGGTCTCTGTTCTTAATCTGTACTTAAATATCAGCAATTCTCCAATGCTGAAATGCAAGTTGGATGATAATTGTAGTTACCTCATGGTTCCAGATTTTGGAACACAGAATTTACCCTTACCAGAAAAAAAATCATATTATTGTTTATTTTAAGTCCCAATCATTTATTTTTTGATATACTCCCCTTACTTCACTTCAAATAACTAGAATTGGTGTGCATTGTATTATGCCAGTTTAAAATACATTTGCTTCTGGGGATGTCTGGCTGGCTCAGTTGGTGGTACATGTAACTCCTGATCTTGGGGTTGTGAGTTCAAGCCCCATGAGGAGTGTGGAAATCTTTAAGAAAATGTTTGCCTATTTTTTTAAACTTCTTATTTATTTATTATTTACTTATTTATTTAGTTTGAGAAAGCGTAGGGGGGAGGGTAAAAGGGAGAGAAAGAGAATCCCAAGAGGGCTTCACACTTCGCATGGGGCTTGAGTCCACAGCCCTGAGATCACGACCTGAGCTGAAATTAAGAGTTGGATGTTCAACTGACTGAGCCACCCAGATGCCCCCAAAATGTTTGCTTCTTTAAAATAGTTCCTATTAAAAGAGTCAGATAAGGTTATATATTTTGTATAGTAACTACTTTGTTGGTGTTATTATAACAGGTAAGTTTAGATTAACCTGGCTTCATAGAGAAGCATGAATTAACCTTCAGCAATATTATTTAAACTGTGGTCCTTTCTCTATTTCACAGTCCATATCATATTGACACTTACGGGTAGTTTCACTTATTAGAATAATTTAGGGACTAAAGACATTTAAGATTTAGGCTAAATTCAAATCTCATTTTCCTCACATGTTATAGCCAAGTTACATAACTTTTAATCTTGAAAATAAAGGTAGTTATAAAGGTAATGATATTTATCTCTTTGCTTTGTTCCAAGGAATAAACGGGGAGCTATGTGATAAAAAACATAGCTAAAACATTATTTTCCTTCATTTTCAGATGCAAAACAAAGACTCAGAATTTAAGTGACTTTCCCAAGTCCATTCAAATAAGTAGTAAAATAATAATCAAGTTGTATGTTAAATACTGAACATTTAGACAAAATGACCATATTGGTGGAAAAAAAAAGATTGCATGCTTTTATTGATAAAGTTTTGGGATGGGATAAGTGATTTCTACCTCTCTCTCTTGGGGTATTTAGAAAAGCTTATTCTTACCCATTTTTGTCTACATAATTTTTTTACACATTACTCAAGAACTTCTGATCTCAGAAAAAAAAACAGTGGAGCTAGTATTTAAACATTAAAAAAAAGAATACTGTCTTTCATTACTAAATTGTTTCTGATCATCATTAGGTTGTGTGTTATATAATAGGACAATTAGGCAATGTACCCAATAGAGTGACTGTTTATAAATGGATGTTTAGTTAGAAAAAAAATATATAAGCAAAATAATAAGTGCAGGTGGAGGTTATAAATGACATCTGAAGACAGTATGAAAGCTCACAAAACAGGATGTGGTAGTTGACAAGTGAATAGTATAGACAATGGACATGACATGAATCTAAATGAGGGGGAAACTTCTCTGTCATGCTCGTCAGAATTCAGCTAACAGTTGAAGTGGCAGATTGGATAGGCTCACACCAGTTCTCTATCTAGGCTTTATTTCTCATATCAGCCATTAACTTCAATTTCTCCCTTTAATAATTTTTCCTGTATTTCTAAGAAGAAAGTTAAATGAACTGCTTTGGATTTCAACTTTGATTATGTGCTATGCAGTAGATGCAGTATATGTTTTCATACATATGCTCTGCCAATGTTCATTTCTTTTCCTATCAGAACATTCTCTGGCAGAAAGGTACTCATTGATTGGCTGAACTGTGTGTGCAGTCTTGTACATTCAGAATTGCATTGATTGGCTTCACAATATTCTTTGATACTTGGATCAGACCAATACATCAATAATAAATTATCAGAAAGATAAATTAAGAAATAATCCCATTTACAATGGCAACACAAATAAAATGCCAAGGAATAAATTGAAACACAGAAAGAAAAGACCTGTACCATGGAAATTACTATAATACTTTAATAAAAACATTTAGGATGACACACATAACTGAAGAGATATTCTGTGCTCATAGACTGGAAGTATTATTAAAATGCCCATACCATCCAAAAGAACCTACAAACTTAATGCAATCTCCATTAAAATTCCACTGGCATTTTTCACAGAAAGGGAATAATCCTAAAATTTGTATGGAACCACAAAAGACCCCAAAGAGCCAGAGCAATATTGAGAAAGAAGAAACAAGCTGGATGCGCCATATTTCCCAATTTCAAACCAAATTACAAAGCTATAATAATCAAAATAATGAGTACTGACAGGCACAGACACATAAATCAATGGAACAGAATAGAGAGCCCATAAATAAACCCCTGCATATGCAGCCAATTAATTTAAAACAGTAGCCAAGAATATACAGTGGAGAAAGGACAATCTTGTCAACAAATGGTGCTGGAAAAAATTGGACAGTTACATGCAAAAGAATGAAATTGGGCCACTATCTTATAGCATACACAAAGATTAACTTAAAATAGGTTCAAGCCTTCAATATAAGACCTGAAACCATATAACTCCTTGAAAAAAATAGGTGGTAAGTTCCTTTACAGTGGTCTTGGTGATGATTTTTTGGAACTGACAAGAAAAGGAAAGATGATACGAGCAAAAATAAACTAGTGAGGCTACATCAAACTAAAAAACTTCTCTACAACAAAGAAAATCATTAACAGAATGAATAGACTACCTACTAAATGAGAGGAAATATTTGCAAATCATACATCTGATAAGGGGTTAATATCCAAAGTACATAGACATATATATATATATATATATGAATACATACACACACACATATATGTGTGTATATATATGAGTTATATATATATAACTCATACAGCTCAACCCCCAAAATAAAACACAACAAAATCCAATTAAAGAACGGGCAAAAGACATGAATGGACAGTTTCCGAATAAGACATACAGAGGACCAATGGGCACATAAAAAAGATGCTCATCATTACTAATCATCAAGTAGACACGAATCAAAACCACAGGAATGTATCACCTCATCCCTATAAGAAAGGTTACTACAAAAACAAAAACAACATAAAACAAAGCCAAACAACAAGATATAACAAGTGTTGTTAAGGATATAGGGAAAAGCGTACACTCCTGCACTGCTGAGAGGAATGTAAATCGGTGCAGGCCCTATGGAAAAAGGTATGGTGGTTACATACATACATACAACAGAACTATTGTATGACCTAGCAATTCCATTTCTGGATATGGATCTGAAGAAAATGAAAACACTAATGTGAGAAGATATCTGCACTCCCACGTTCAGTGCAGCGTTACTTAGAAGAGTCAAGATAGAAACAATCTAAATGTTCAACAGATCAACGGATAAAGAAGTCATGGTATGTAGAAACAATGGACTATTATTCAGCCATAAAAGAAAAGAATCTTGCCATTTGTGGCAACATGAATAGACTTTGAGGGAATTATGCTAACTGAAATAAATCAGGAAAAGATACCATACGGTCTTATGTATATGTTGAATCTAAAAAAAAAAGTTTACAGATACAGATTTATAGAGTTTACAAGTACATAGAAAACAGACTGGTGGTTACTAGAAGCAGAAGGTAGAAGGATGTGTGAATTGGGCAAAGGGTATCAAAAGGTACAAACTTTCAATTATAAAATAAATAAGTCCTGGGACGTAATGTAAAGCACATATAGTCAATTCTGTATTGCATGTTTTTAAAAGGCCTCATCACAAGAAATAATTTTTGTGATCATTTATGGTGACAGATGTTTACTAGACTTACTGTGGTCATCATTTTTCATCATACAAATATTGAATCATGCTGTATACCTGATAAGTATAATGTAATATGTCAATTTTACCTCAAAAACAAAGAGAATCCAAAAAAAGTGTTCGTTAGACTAGATTTTATAAGAACATACTAGTTATAAGACATCCATAAAATAAAAATTATGGATGGATGAATGACTTCTGTCTGGGCATAAATTTGGGCAGAAAATATATGGATATGCTTAAACACAAGGATCCTATTATCAAAGAAAACATGAGGACATCTGAAGAAAGACTGAGTTATGTTGTGGTAATAAACTCATAATCTGATTAGTGTACTTATCATTTGCATGTCTAGCATGGATCAGCAGAGTTTTACTCATCATGGTCTTTCAGACACTCAGACTGAGTGACTACTCATATACTACTGATCACAATGCTAGAGGCAAGAAAGAGTGCTCAGGAGGGTAGGACATTGGAATTTATTGCTCCACCTTGAAAGTGACACCTAATAATTCAGCTACAAATGGCAGATCAGAATTAGTCACATGCACCAGACCAGGTGCCAGACAAAGAAGCAGGGAGATATAACTTACCTAATTCAGCACTTCAGCTATCAAAGTGGCTTTGCCCAAGCTATACCTCTCTCAAGACTGATTACATCTAAAGACTAGAATAGCTCAAAAAGCCTGGCCATCTCAGATCAACATGAGGCAGCTCCACCAGACAATACTCTCCAAAGCTTCCTGAAGTTGGGTGAAGCTCTGACAAATTTATGTAATAACTTAACATCATTCTCTGATCAATTCTATTTCTTCCTCCTTCTCTTCAGAGATACTGATTCCTAATAATGATCTTGAACCCTAAACTCTAGCAGCTGCTTCTGGTCGACCCTACATGTAATAGTGTGAAATTGGTTCAGAATTTGTAAATACAGTCAGTTTACTTTGTGGAAGATTTTTTCCTTATTATATACTGATTGTCATTAAAAAACATTTTTTTTTCTTTTTAGTTAACACTTGCCTTTTCTAGGGACAAGGAAATACATATGCCTACTATGTTTTCTGTGAAAATAAAAACAAATTGTATTTTATTTGCTGAAGGTCAAAAATTGGTTTTACCGTTTTTCTAATAACTATTTTTTATAAAGCAAATTAAAATTCCATGTTTTATACTTTTTTAGTATAGAGGCTGGCAATTGGTACTATTCTTTAATATTTATCATGTTCATGTATGTGACAGAAACTAGGGATTTTGTCCTCTAATATCTCTTACTCTCTTCTTCAACAGTAAAGGAGCCTTTACATTTATCAGTTTTTATACTCAGAATAGACTACATTCCCCATCATTCCTTACTGTGAACTAGACATTGATAACTTTATAGCCAATAAAGGGTGCAGGAATGTGATATTACAACTTGTAGGACAGGAAAGAAAGACGATATAGCCTTATCTTGATTCTGATCCAGTTTCTTTTAAAAAAAAAAAAAAAGGAAAACAATGACTGACATTTGGCTATTATGGGCAATGAGGACAGATATAATCTATGAATAATGAAAGGAAAGACTAAAATTTCTGGATTCTGGGCAGTGCAGATAAAACAGATCATTCCTCAATGCAGAGATTTGGACTTGTTCAAGAGGACTTGTTTTCGCCACTATTAATTTGGATTTACTCTTGTATATAACCAAACCTAATTCTTATAGTTTGTTAAATGTTTTGCATAGACGTATCATTGATTCATGAAAAATTATTCAACTAAGTATATTCATGCATAACATTGCATAACGATTTAAAGATTAACTTTCTGATTCATTCTGCAGGAGTCAAGTCCTAATTCCAGCATCTACTGGTTTCCAGCATCTACTGTCTACTGGCCTTAGACAAGTTAGTAGGACCTTCAAATCCCCACTTTTTCAGTTTGTAAATTGGTGTCAGCAATAGTCCTTGACTTTCAGAGTTTGTTGGGTATAGTGAATGTGGTGCTCATGTATCAAATACTGACCACTAGGCATAGGACATATTAAAAGCTATGGTTAGTTGTTACTGATTTTCTTATTATATACTTATGTAACAATAAACTATCCTCAAAATAACTGATAGCATATTTCTGGATATAGGCAAAGGATATAAAGAAATAAACATACTGAAAGAAATAGCCATAAGGCTATTTAGTACCCATACTTTTAAATCATGTAGAAACAAATGATTTATATGCATAAACAGAGACTATACAGTTCATGATTTTTAAAAATCTTCTGCTCTCTCTAGCTATGAGTTTTATTTAATACTATATTCATAGAAGTGGTGTATCTTCTTTAATACTCATAAAAACGGGGCACTTGCTATGGGCAAGAAAAAAAAGGCATTGACTCCACTGAAACACGAAAACCTTTTCAAGATTTCCTGATACAGCCTCTCGCTTATTTAAATATCCATTAATACGTGCAATCAGGATATTCAGTTCTTTGTGTAATTGAAATGACTACATTTAAAATAATCTTGTTCTCTGAATGTTTAGCTCCTTGTCTTTTTCTTGGGGAATGATCTTCAGATTGTCCACAATCTTTATCAATAGAAATTTATAATTTATCACATTTCTTTAGAGATAGACTCCTTCTTGGCCCTATATCATAAATAAATAAATAAACACACACACACACCCTCAAACACACCCTATTTTTTATTTAAAAATGTTTGTGTACACAAGCAGGAGAGGGGCAGAGATTGGGGACAGATGATGCAAAGCAGGCTCTGTGTTAACAATAGAGACCAGTGCGGGGATCAAACTCACAAACCACAGGATCATGACCTGAGCAGAGAACTTAACTAACTGACCTACCCAGTTACCCCACATTTAATATACTCTTATTAGACTTAATTGTTGAAATATTTAGTTCTCTTAAGACTCTAAATTATTATAGGCTAAGATTTGTCTTTAGATACAAACTTAAGGGTGATTTCAGGGCATTCCCCAATATTTGATACAGTGTGGTTAGCAAGGACATGGGAGTCAGGATTCTATCAACATTATATGTTAGGAGTTTGGCTACATCACTCCAGATTTCTAAGTGACAAGTTTTTAATAGTAAAATGAGAGAGGGATCTTCTATAAAGGAAATTCAGATTTGTTGTTTAAATTATTACATGATCTGGGGTGCCTGGGTGGCTTAGTCGGTTAAACGTCCGACTTTCGCTCAGGTCATGATCTCACGGTTCGTGGGTTCGAGCCCCGCGTCGGGCTCTGTGCTGACTGCCAGCTCTGAGCCTGGATTCTGTTTCAGTCTGTGACTCCCTCTTTCTCTGACCCTCCCCTGCTCACGCTGTCTCTCTCTCTCTCTCCTAGAAATAAATAAAAATATTAAAAAAAAATTATTACATGATCTGCCAAATATGGACCACCTACATTCTTTCTTAAATAATTGCTCTGAATTATAGTATGTTTGGTAATAAAATATCCACTTTAGCATTATCAAAATAAATCTGATAGTTAACTAAATGCAGGGTTATAAGATGCAAATACAGTATTTTCATGTACTGAACTAGTGTCAATGTATCTGAAGGAGGCAGAGAAAAGATAATTACAACTGTGATTTCAGTATTAGCATTTGTTGCCTGGCTTGGGGTCATTTCTTAAGTTTGGTTCAAGTTGTTTCATGAAAATAAAACATTCACATAGAATCTTGTAGATCCAACATTATCTAGAATTTGGCCACACTATCAGAAATATGTGCAATTCATAAACCTAGCAAATAACATGGGTTTATTTAGAAACATACTTCTAGTTCAATTAATTTTTTGATAGCAAATTATAAAGCAACTTTGTGATATATGCAAATATCCTCGATAGGCACTAAGAAATTTTAAAGATGATTCATATATATATATATATAAATTTACATATATACAAATTTATATATATATAAATTTACATTTATTACAAAAATTTGGTATTTTCTTTGAATAGTTCAGTGACTTTTAAAAACCTGTGATTACTCCAACACTAACGCAGCTCAGCTCAGAATAAATGAGTTCATTCTTCCATTACCTCCTGCTGTGACCTTGTGTCCAGCAGGGGAATATTTGCATATCATTAAACATTTCAGCTATTTTTTCTGCTAATGCCCCAATATCCTAATTGTCAGATATCTTGCCTTATATATATTTTTAGGACTCTTACATCAATGTGAATTCATGAAATAGGTTTCAAATTCTTGGATTCCAAAAATATTCTGAGAAAAAATAATAAATCTTTTGCTAAAACCAAGCTATGTGATAACATTAACGTGAAATCAGGTTCAACCTTGTACTATTATTGCCAAAAAATTCATACCTTTAAGAATAAGAAGGTAAAGATATTCACAACTAATTTTGGTTGGTCAAATAATACAAATTTGATTTGCATCATTTATACATAAAAGTATATTAAGACACAAGGCAACACAATTTGGACAAACCACACATTACTTTCTTTGATCAAGAAAGTAATAGTAATCTCTGCCTATTTAAATGTTTTTTACCTTTTCATGCAGATGTCGTAGACCTATAAAATACGTTTCTGCTTTTTTATTTAGACCAAGTTGTCATGTCACTGGACATGAAAAGTTAAAGTAGATGATTGAAAGATAAGAATGTATGTATAGTATTTGCTTTAAAAATCCCCTTTGCTATATACTATGTCTAGTTTTTCTCCATATGTTTCTATTATTTATGGGTCAATTTGCCTGCTTTTTCACTTATCTAGTAAAATTTAATAGTAAGTTGGACACTATATATGCATCTGGATTGTGTGGTCTTCATTTAGATACTAAATTTTGTTCTGGTAGGAAGACAATTTTTACTTTTCTGATGGTCATCTGACAAACACATTTTTTAATTTTTTTTTATGTTTACTTATTTTTGAGAGGGAGAGAGAGAGGCAGACAGACAGACAGACAGACAATGTGAGTGAGCGAGAGGCAGACACAGACTGAAGCAGGCTCCAGGCTCTGAGCCGTCAGCACAGAGCCCGACGTGGGACTCAAACTCATGAACCGTGAGATCATGACCTGAGCTGAAGTCGGATGCTTAACTGACAGAGCCACCCAGGCATCCCGTACATTATTTTTTTCTATGTTAATGAAGGTCTATTTCCATATTTTTCTTCCCACTGCATAGTCCTAGGACATGTTCCTTACCATAGACTTTGGTCTTTCATCTCTTGGCATGGCAGTTCTGAGATTTCAACTCTGTACACAAGATGAACAGCTCTTTTGCTTTAGTGTGCTTCTTCATAATCTCTGTACCAGCAGTCCTAAGCTTTAATCTCTGCCTTCTCAACCCAGTGAGGCCATCATACCAGTTTGGTTACCTGCAGCATCTCCTAGTTCCTTTACCCCATACTTTGTTTTTACTCCCTGAGGGTTTAGAATGTGTCACAGGCACATAACTGGGTGAACATGGGGCTCATTTCATGTTGTCTTCTCTCAAAGTTAACAGACTGTTATCCAATGACTAAAAAGTGTCTCCTTATATATATAATCATCACATAAGAGAGGAGGGTAAATATGCTTCCAATTATACTTCCATTCCCATTTATGAAAGCCATTTTTGCTTGTTTGTGAGATTTGATTAAGAGCTTATATTTAGTCTTTTAGTATTTGGATATTTTAGAATTTATTGGTTACAGAAGTTAACCTACCTTAATTATTCAAAATCTGGCTGCATTTTGGTTAGCTGCCGAGGGAAGAAAACCTCAGATACTAAAATATGTGAGATTAAACGGTTGAAAGAATGTGATGAAAAAGGCTAAATTGGAGGTTATTCCTTTTGGTTTTGACAATATATTTTGTAAAGTGTCATCTGTGATTTCTTTGAACTTCTTGAGCATTTCTCTCTAGTGCAAGTATTTGGGAGGAAAAAAAGAAAAATGTAATGAGTATTGCCTGCTTCCCAAGAATTTGCCAAGGTTCTAAGTAAATAGAAAAAAAAAGTCTAGATAATTTGACTGCTTTTAAGCCTTTTAAAACAGGTGAAAATATGATTAAAAAGGTCTATGCAACCAAGGCCAATTAAAGCCTTGAGCAAAGTTATTCTGCAAGGAAAGATCAAAATATTAATATAGCTTTCTCACCAAACTTATGTTTAGATTGTGAAGAGAGAAGCACATTTAAAATGAAATGGAGAAATTTGTGAGTAAACAATAAATTAGGTATGAGGATAATGTTATTGTAACATGGATCCTCACAGAAGCAAGCAGGTCAGAAGCCTACATTTTTATCACATTTTTATCACATTTATCACATTTACATTTTTATCACTTTATGATATTTTTCAAAAAAAGAAGCTAAGTCTTTAAATGAACCTTAAAAACATTCTTGGGTGCCTAAATTTGAACAAGCTGTAAGTATGACATAAAGAGTAATCAGGTATTAAGGAAGGAATTTAAAGAGATTATAGTATTCCAACATGATAATTAAAAAGAAAAAATAAAACAGGCAATTTCCCCCACATACTTTCCTTCATTACAATCTTATTTGGAATATAGCAACCATTAGCTCACACTTCCTTTAAACTTCCTGCTTTCTTCTTATACTCTAAAGTCAAAAACCGAAGTCTTAGGATGTCTATGAGGCCCAATAGCCTCTAACTATATCCACCTTTTACTGCTCTGACTTCATGGCTCCTTACTGTTGATCAAATATTCCAGACACATTTATGAATTAGATTCCTGACACTGGCTGTTATTTCTACCTGGAATACTTTTCCAGATATTATGTGAGCTACAGGGAAATTGTGAGCAAAGGCTTAGCAAAGCCTCTTTTCCCTTTGGTGAGCATGTGAACTTCAGTTAAATATGTAACATTATAAAGATGATATTGTGAGCAAAATTATTAGGCAATGTTGTTTTTTATAAAAATGATCCCTGATTGGGGAATTTTATTTGGCATGGGAAGAAACATATGGACTAAAGTATCTGAGGAGGACAATGATTTGGAATTGTCTTAATGTAGCAACTTTCAGTCCTGTAAATGAGCATGTCCATTGCAGAGTCCCTAGATACAAAGTATTTAGAAGTTTGTAAAAAAGTTTTTGGCTCTTGGGGAACAAAAAGCTTTCAGGTCAAGCAGTCCCTGCCCACAGATTGCTTTTTCATGTGCCATGTGTTGTATGGACTGCTGCAGGGGGTATTAACTGAAGGGGAAGGCCATGCTGTGGCTGCTAATCTATACCTGAGAAGACAGGTGCCAAATGTAGCCCAAGAGAATCTAATAAATCTTAATGTTCAAATGAACCAAAGCCAAAATAATTCTCAGACAAAACCCACTTTCTGTAAATCTTCCATACTTATATGGCCTGTCTATATTCCACTGTGTTCAGATATTACTCATGCCATATGCCAAAAATGCCTATGTTCATCTTCCTCCCCCAAACCGGTATCCTTGTGGATGATTTTGATTTTGACAGTCCTAAACACAAAGCATTTAAACTTTGTGTCATGCACCTGGAACTCTGTTTCACAGGTAATTTAACAGCACACTCCCTAAATTTATGCATATTTGTGTTATTTTTTTTTAACCTTGTTACAGACTCAACACACAGACATAGACCTCATACATTGTCTACTTCACATGTAAGGTTGCTGAGTAGTAAAACTTTGTTTCAATCTCTAACTTACTATTTTCAGGAAGACCTGGCTTACTGTGATGGTTAATTTCGTGTGCCAACTTGACTGCAGCATAGGGCACTCAGATATTTGGTTAAACACTATCTGGGTATTTTGTGAGGGTGTTTTTGGAAAGATTAACAGTTAAACAGAGAGTGGATAAAGACTGCCCTCCCTAATATGGTGACCTCGTCCAATCAGCTGAAGGTCTGAATAGGTCAAAAAGACTGATATTCCTATAACAAAGAAAATTACCTTTGCCTTTATATATGTAAATATATAAATACTCCACCAAAACTGTTAGAATAATTTCAGTAAAGTTGCAAGACAGAAAAATTCATTGCATTTCTATACAAACTATCAGAAGGAGAAATTAAAACAATCCCATTTACAACTGCAGTAACATAAAAAATATACCTAAGAATAAATTTAAACAAAGAGAAAAGACCTGTGCAATGGAAATTATAAAGACACTGATGGGGGAAAAAATGAAGACACACATAAGTGGAAAGATATTCTGTACTCATGGATTGGAAGAATTAATGTTAAAATGTCCATACTACCCAAAGGAACCTACAGACTCAATGCAATCTCCATCAAAATTCCAATGACATTTTTCACAAAAATTGAACAATTTTATGATTTGTACAAAACCCCAAACAGTCAAAGTAATTTTGAGAAGAAACAAGATGCAGGCTTTACACTTTCTAATTTCAAACCAAATTACAATTCTATAATAATCAAAACAGTATGGTTTTGCTATAAAAATAGACACATGTCAATGGGATCGAATCAAGAGCCCAGAAATAAACCCATGCACATATGGCCAATTAAGTTATGACAAAGTAGCCAAGAATATACACTGGGGAAAGGACAGCTCTTCAATAAATTATTGTGGGAAAACTGAAGAGCCACATGCGAAATAATGAAACTGGGCCACTACTTAATACTAAAACAATTCAAAAAAAACAACTCAAAGTAAACACTTCAATGTAAGACCTGAATCATGTAATCATATAATCCTGGAAGAAAATGTAACTGGCAGGACATCAACCTTGGTGAGGAATTTTTTTGGATTGGACATCAAAAGCAAAAGTAAAAATAAATAAGTGGAACTATATTAAACTAAAAAAATCTCTTCACAGCAAAGAAAATCATTAACAAAATGAAAAGACAACCTAGTGAATGGGTGAAATTATTTGCAAATCACATATCTGATAAGGGGTTAATCTCCAAAATACATGAAGAACTCCTATAACAGTCAAAAGAAAGAAAAATCCAATTACAAAATGGGCAAAGGAACTGAACAGGCATTTTCCCAAAGATATATACCTGGCAAAAGGCATATTAAAAGATAAAACATCACTATTCATCCAGAAATGCAAGTTAAAACCATGAGATATCATCTCTCACTTAGTAAAATGCCTATTATAAAAAACACTAGAAATAACAAGTATTGACAAGAATATAGAGAAAAGGTAATCCTTGTACATTACTTGTTTGTGGAAATATGAAATAGGGCACCACTGTGGGAAAACAGAATGGAGGTTACTCAAAAACTAAACACAGAACTACCATATAATCCAGCAATTTCATTTCTGGCTATTTACCCCCCCCCCATTCCCAAAACCACTAATTTGAAAAGACATCTGTACCCCCATACTCATTGCAGTATTTACAAGAGCCAAGACCTGGAACTTCAGTGTCCATTGATGGATGGATGGATAAAGAAATTGTAATGTGTGTATACACACATACACAGAAATACTTTTCAACCATTAAAAAAAAAAAAAAAAAAAAAAGGAACTCCTGCTATTTATAAGAACTTGGGTAAACCTGGAGGATATTATGTTACATAAAACAACCCAGACATAGAAAGGGAAATACTGCCTGATATCATTTTATAGTGGAATCTAAAAAACATGAGCTCCTAGAATTAGAGAAAAGAACAATATTTTTCAGGGGCTGGGAGGTAGGGGAAATGGGAGATATTGGTCCAAGTGTATAAACTTTCAGGGTGAAATTCTGGGTATCAAATGCACAGCATGGGGATTATAGTTTAAAATGCTGTATTGTATACTTGAAATTTGCTAAGAGAGTAGATATTAAGTGTTCCTAACACACACACACACACACACACACACACACACACACACAACAATGTGAGGTGATGGATATATTAAATAACATAGGTCACAAAATAAACATTAAATTATTATGGTATACATTATAAGGAAACAATTTTTGCTTGTCAATTATGACTCAATAAAGAAATAATGGGTTGAATGTTGAAATTTAAAAAAAAAGAATTTCATATAAACTGCTACATAAAAAAACAGATTACAGTAAACACATAGTTTCCCACATGTGTCTCAACTGTACAATGCGTCTTGGAACTTATTTTCCTTCCAGTCTCCTGCATGATAAATGAGAAAAACCAAAAATATGTGACATTTCTTTATAATATAGCTGATTCCAGGCATTTTACATGAATTTCTGTATCAGCCTTGGCTTCTGTTAACTTTCAGCCAGCACCATTTTTCTTTTTTGTTACCAGATACCAAAAAAATAAAAAATAAAAAAAAAAGAAGAAGAATTTCTACACTTAAATAATTTCCCTCATGAGTAATTGCTCTGCAAACTCCAGGAAAGTAGCATATAGAATGTGTCTCTGTATGTATGCATCTGTGTTGTATACATGTTATCAATTATCCAGAGCATAGTTTTTATGGGTAAAAAAGCTACTTGCAATAGCAGGTAAAGAAAATAGGATCTATTGTTATATTCATTGAATTAGAGCATCTTTCTTTCAAAGAGTAAATAATAGTTTCTTTTTTCTGTTCATATCAAGGTTGTTAATTCCCAAGTGAACTAAAGTGAAGGGTTTGGGCATCAAGCCAGCAACTATTGTCTGATCTTTTCATTCTTTCAAGGTAGAAAAGAAGCAGGTGGTGTTTCAGCTTTTATTGAATAGGTAGGAAAACAAACAGAAAATGTAACCTTGTTTCTTGTTTCTCAAAGGTCATACAACTTGTTGGCAGTGGCAAATATTACAAAGTCTACTGTTTATTGAGTGCCTATTTTATCAAAGACACTTTGTAGCTACAGTATATTTTAACATAGATTTTAAACCTGTAACCGGTATTCTTATTTTTCTTCAATAAAAATTATGAAACAGAGGCTCAAAGACTCAATAACTGGCCTGAAGTCACACTGGTTGTAAGTGGCAAAGCGAGGAGTTTAACAAAGATAAACTATGTCCCCACAACTCTAATTCCTACCTCCCAAATAAACTGGCTATATTGCCATTGAGAGTTAAACTATACTGTGAATGCTAACAAAGGCACTGTAGAGACTAGTGATAGGAGATACCATAATAGTAGATCTTTACATGATCTTTAAATAAAATGCAATTTTATCATTTTTAAGTTATACAGAAACATTTTATTACTGGGGCTACTATTGAAGCCTGGATAATTTGGTTAATAAAAATCATATTATGGTTTTCAAACAATTCAAAGTATACATGTTTGAGAGTAGCTTGTCTTTTTTAGGTGTGGTAAAGATGACTGCCATTACTCTATATGCAAATTTATTTTTGTATTTTATTTTAATTTTTTATTAAAATTTTTAATATTTATTTTTGCGGGAGAGGGAGAGGGAGCGTGGAGCACGAGTGCACACACAGAAGAGAGGTAGAGAGAGACGGAGACATAGAATCCAAAGCAGGCTCCAGGCTCTGAACTGTCAGCACAGAGCCCCAACACAGGGTTCGAACTCCTGGACCCTGAGATCATGACCTGAGCTGAAGTTGGAAGGATGCTTAACCAACTGAGCCACCTAGGGACCCCATATTTTTGTATTTTAAAGTAATGAAAAAGGTATAATTTTACCAACCCTCCGAGCACATCAGAGTTCTACCTATTAAGAATTAACGGATTTTCTCTTTTCTGTTTCCTAAACCACTGTTTTATTTCTTAACATACCACAATTATTTGGATGAGAAGGGATATCCTCTGCAATAGGAAACAGGTAGAAAAACTGCTTTTTAAGTATCTCATAGGTTACAAATAACAGCTACTTCATAAGCAGAAAAGAAGGTTTAAAATGTTTTGTAACCATTGAATATTTACATAATAATGATGATATTTTACAATTATATTGAACTTTTTAGCCAGCACAACTTTCAGAGATTGGATTCACTAAATGTAAGCAGTATGAATTTTTCTTTGTAATATACCAAAGTAAGGACCATAAGTATGTCCTTCAAGTAGGAATTTTAATAAACAGGAATAACTGGCAGCTAAAAGAAAGTTAAATAACATATAAAGATGAGAAGCAAAGGAATTATTTCCGAATTCTATCCAAAGGAATATTTGCTAGAGAAAAGAAACTGTATAGTAGAAAGGAAACATTGCATTTGAATTCATAAATCTTAACTATGAGCTCTACCAGCTGTAAGACCTGATGCAGAGCACTTAATTTCGGTTCTTAATTCTAGAAGGAGAATAATCATTCTTGCCCAACTTACCCTCATGGTTAACGTGAAGTCAAATATATTAGTAATCAACACAATTTAAATGACAGAACTATATGAAATAAGATATTCTTCTGTTCATTGCTACCCTGACTGTTAAGCTGGTTCTCATGGTCATCCAAACACACAGGCAATTGGTGACACTACTCAAGTATTATTTAACCCTAGCATCATTTCAGCAAGCTCCTATAATTCACTATATTCAAAATGAGTCTATGTACCAGGCATAAGTAGCTGCCATGAATTTGCATTACATACAAAAACAAAACAAAACACCCACACACATAAAAACAAAAGAAACAAAAAAACAAGGTTCTGGCAATATACCACTGGCTTTGTTAGAAACAAATACACAACTCTTGGGTTGGAACACAAAAGTCCTGAAATTAGCATGTATTCAATGTTGAGATGCCTTTTTATTTATAAGAGGGGTTATTCTCATTCTTTAAAAAAAAAAAAAAATTAGGGGCACCTGGGTGGCTCAGTCGGTTAAGCGTCCAACTTCAGCTCTGGTCATGATATCACGGTTCGTGGGTTCGAGCCCTGCGTCGGGCTATGTGCTGACAGCTAGCTCAGAGCCTAAAGCCTGCTTCAGATTCTGTGTCTCCCTCTCTCTCTGACCGTCCCCTGTTCATGCTGTCTCTCTCTCTCAGAAATAAAACATTAAAAAATTTTTTTTTATAGTTTATTTTACTTTTGAGAGAGAGAGAGAGACAGAGCATGAAGGAGGAGGGGCAGAGAGAGAGGGAGACACAGAATCTGAAACAGGATCCAGGCTCTGAGCAGGCTGTCAGCACAGAGCCCGATACAGGGCTTGAATCCACAAACTGTGAGATCTGACCTGAGCCTAAGTTGGATGCTTAACCGACTGAGCCACCCAAGCACCTCAGGTTATTCTCATCCTTAAGGGGATTTTCTATAATTATGGACAGACTTGTGGACCTTACAATTGGTTCACAATGTCCAATAATAGAAGGGTGCATGTTTTCCTGAAAAATAGGCCTAAAATACTCTTAAAATCATTTAGACTTTCTAGGCACCTGGGTGACTTGGTTGGTTAAGTGTCTGACTCTTGATTTCAGCTCAGGTCATGATCTCAGAGTCGTGGGATCAAGCCCCACTTTGGGCTCTGTGCTGAGCATGCAGCCTGCTTAAGATTCTCTCCCTTTCTCTCTGCCCTTCTCCCCTGCTAGCTTGCTCACGCTCTGTCTCTCTCTCAAAATAAATAAGTATTAAAAAATAATTGAGACTTGTCTCTTTATATAGATGAATGATGCAAGAGTTATGATAATGAACTATGTACCAACACTTTCCTTTGGGTCTATATGCTAATGAGTCAAACTCTCTTCATAATACTAGATGTTTCTTCAGTGAACATAACACTTCAATCAACATAACACTTCAGCAGGTATTGCCAATAAAATGCCATTTAATGAAATTTGCTTTATGGTCTGGCATAGTCTTAAGAAGTAGGTCATAGAAGCAGATTTTTAATTCTTAAATTAGAGACACCATGTTCTTACTAGAATTCTTAAATATCTTTCCTTTACTGTGATTCCCTATATCCTGGGACATAGAAAAATAGTTATTTTTAATATATTAATAACTTATTAATTTAAAATATTTATATCAATGGTATATCATCATTGCTGAAAATGTTACTTGCCAAGTCAAAAGAAAACATGTAAAGGATGAACAAGAATTTTGCTTTCATCCAGGAAAGTAAAACCTGGTAGAATACTGTTCAAAATTTATGAGAGTTTTCAAAACATGGACTCTAGGCAGTGAGACGAAGATCTGAAAGCAATATTGAGGTGAAGCCACAATCATGATTCCATGATTTGAGACCATTTCCCAATGTGACATAGAGAAATCAAATCCAAGTAGAACACAGTTGTCCCACAGAGTAGAGGATGCAAAAATCAGAATTTGGTGTCACAGTAAACACGCATTTTTAAATCTTAGTTTCTAAGAATCTTACAGATAAGACCATGTCTCAGACCCACTCTCATAAAGCCTAAGTAAGCACTGACAGAAGCTCACAAGGGAATTAAGTCCAATAAAGGTAGAAGAAATTGGAAATCTAAGCACAAGAATAACACAAGTTCAAACTGATTATCCATTATTTCAACTGCCTGCTATATGAAAGAATAAGATTTTCCAGAGGGAAATGGTAAAAATCAGAGCTTGTACTAGAATCTATCAGAACTTTCCAGTATTCCACCAAAAATTAATAGCTTGTAAAAAACAAAACTAGAACTCATAATCAATTAAATTAAAAAAGAGGCACCTGGCTGGCTCAGTTGGTAGAGCATGGGACTCTTGATCTCAGGGTTGGGAGTTCCAGCCCCACATTCCACCTATAGATTACTAAAAAAATTAAGCTTAAAAAAAAACATCTGACTTTAAAACAATAACAACAACAACAACAACAACAACCAACAGGGACACCTGGGTGACTAAGTTTGTTAAGCATCTGACTTTGGCTCAGGTCATGATCTCACCATTCCCAAGTCTGAGCCCTGCATCGGGCTCTGTGCTGACAGCCCAGAGCCTGGAGCCTTTTCAGAGTCTGTCTGACTCCCTCTCTCTCTCTCTCTCTCTCTCTCTCTCTCTCTCTCTTTCTGCCCCTTCTCCACTCGCATCCTCACTAGCATCTGGCTCATGTGCTCTTGCTCTGTCTCTAAAGTTTATTGAGAGAAAATAAAGTAATTATTTTTTAAAACAACAACAACAGGCAACAGAAACTGAATCCAAGATGGACTAGATGGTAGAGACAGCAGGTAAAGATTTTAAAAGGCAAAAGATCTATGCAATCTGAAGAAAAACCAGAGTATAGCAAGTAAATATTTTAAAGTATCTGTTATATTTTAAATATATAAAAATATAAAAACCACAATAGATTTTTCATGAGTAAAGGGACAGAGGATCTGCAAAGTAATGAAAATTGTAAAATAATTTATATCTAAAAGATACAATGCCAAAAATGAAAAAAAAGTGATTGAATGGGTTTACCATCAGATTGGAAATGGTGAAAGTTATTGTTTTAAGAGAATTTAACAGCCTTTGTAAATCGTGGGGTAAACTAGAGTGCCAGAATGAGAACAGTTAAGAGAATTCTTTTAAGACACAATGATTTATATAACTTACAAAAGCTTAAGACTATCAGTGAGTTACATATTCAAGCAGGATAAATTCATAAATGAATAATACTTAGGCATAGAATCATACAGCTGAACACCAAATTTAAAGAAAAAGATAAAGCAGTCACAAATAAAAGATACACTGCCAGTAAACAAGGATAAACAATGACAGCTGACTTCTCATGAGAAAGCAATGAATAACAACGGAATAGAAACTTTAAAGCAGCAGAAATAAAAAAAAAAAAAGAAACCACAAACTATGACTGCAATATCCTGTTAATGTTAAATCTTTTTAAAAAAATGACATGACACATAACTGATTAAGAGAATTCATTGCAAGCACATATAACACAGTGTAACAAAACCTAAAGGATGCCTTGAGGTGAAAATAAATGACATCATATAGCAAATTTCACTTTGGAAAGAATGAAGAATGATGTATAGGTAATTACAAAATAATATAGTTTATTTTTTATGAAAGAAAAATCAAGTATTTGAGGCAAAAAAGAATCCACAAAATGGTATTGAAGTATATATGTGGAAGTCAAATATACTTTTAAAAAGACATACAAGGGATATAGGACATGTAAATAGAATTATAGAGTTTATGGTTATTACATTTGTAAGGTGGGAAAACAGAAAGTAGGAACTGGGGAGTGGAAGTGGGAAAGAGGAAAAAAAAGTCTACCATAAACTGAGAAGGCTGAAGTGACATATGTAGAGTATAAGGTGTGAAGACTTTCAGCTCAGGTGATGATCTCAATGATCACAGGTTCAAGCCCTGTGTTGGGCTCTGCACTGACAGTGGAGCCTGTTTGGGATTCTTTTTCTTTCTCTTTGTCCCTCCCTCCCTCACAGGCATTCTGTCAAAATAAACTTAAAAAAAATAAAATAGCTAACTGTAAGTGGACTTATCCTGATCTACAGAGTCAGAAATACAAATTAAAAAAAAATAAAACAACTAAATGCAATTTACACAATATAGATTCTAAATAAAAAGATGCAGACATGTTGTAAATAACTGAATAGAAAATGAAATACCTAGTGACCCACTAGCGTAAAAGAACTGGCCTGGCCATTTTAATATAAGACATAAAACTTCAGAGCAAAATGTATTATAAGATGTTTGTACACCATATTATATATATAACAATATATGGCACACATTATATATTATATATAAATCCTATATTATGTTATAGAAATAATTATGTTACATAAGGATCTATTACTAGAATAATGTAATATCTATTAAAACACCAAAATTCATGAAGCATAAATTGTCAGAACTAAAGGCAAATTTACAATAACATTGAAGATTTTAAGTCTTTCTCCAAAATTAATTTATCAATTTTTTTTCTGACATAAACATCAGGAATAGTTATAGTTATATAACTATAGGTGTAACTATAACTTCTATAGTTATATAGAAAATCTAAAGCAAAAAAAAAACAATATCAGTTTCGTGAACATTTATAGATCACTATATTCAACAACCGTTGAATACAGGTGTACTAATTTTTTAAGAACACTTGGAATGTTTAATAAGATAGACTCTTTCAGGATTATAAATCTCAATAGGTTTCAAGAGTACCTCACAAGGATATAATTAGAATTAAACCCAAAACCATTAACAATATGTATAACAATAACAACAAATCCCTACATATGTGAAATCCCCGTACTTGTGGGAAAGAAACAGTCAAGGAAGAATTACAAGTTTTGAAATGATTTTAAATAAATTATTTCAAAAGAAAACAATTTGAATATCGCTAAAACAGCAAATAGTGAAAAAATAATAGAATTAAATGTCAATACTGGACAGTATGAAAATCTTAAAATGACTGATCTAAGTGTCCAACTTTACATCTAGGAAGAGTAAACTAACCCTAAAGGAAGTTGAAGGACAGAAAAAAAAACATATAATAATTCAAAAAAATTTTTAAAAAGTGACAAATAGGAAAAGGCAAAGCTAAAACTGGTTATCTGAAAAGAGGAAGAAAATTGATAAAGACCCAGAAATATGAAAAGAAAACCAACAACAACACTTTGGTCTTCTCATGCTGCCAGAACAAAACAGTACAGGCTACGGGGCTTAAACCAATGTGTAAATGCTGGGATTCAGAGCTGATGGCCAAGAATTCTTGAGACACCTTGATTGTAAAAAGGTGGCTTTATTAAAGCACAGGGACAGTATCTGTGGGCAGAAAGAGCTTCCCTGGGATTGTGCAGAATGACTAATTATATACTTGAGTGTTGGGGGAAGTAAAAGCAAGGGGATATGGGATGCCTATGTGGCTCAGTCAGTTAAGCCTCTGACTCTCAATTTCTTATCAGGTCAACATTGATCCTGCATCAGGCTCTGCACTGGCAGCAAGGAACCTGCTTGGGATTCCCTGAGTCTCTTCCCAGCTTACTCTCCTCTCCCCTCTCCCTCTCTCTCAAAATAAATAAATTAAAAATTAACATTAAATAAAAAGGCAAGGGAAAGTTTCCAAAAGGATTTTCATAGGCTAAAAACAACTCATAGGATCCTGCAGCCTAACTATCATCAAGCTAGGCCAAGGTTGTTTTTCCCTCTAGCAAAGCATTAACATTAAGACAACAGAAGTTCCTGGAGGAATATTATGCTCTGCCTGCCTCAAGTATCTGTCTAGGGCTGCAAATTATAAGGAATTGTATGCTCTGCCTTCCCCCCACCCATCAAAATAACAGAAATTTCTCAGTTTTGGAGGAAGTCCAAGATCAGGGTGCCAGCATCGTTGGGTTCTGTCAAGAGCCCTTTTCCTGGCTTGCAGATGACTTCCTATGGTGTTGTCACATAGTTGAGTGTGTGAGCTCTGACATTTCTTTCTCTTTTTATGAAGGCATTAACCCCATTGTAGGAGGTCCACTCTCAAGACCTTATCTAACCTAATTACCTCCCAAAGCCCCCAGCTCCTAATACCATCACATTAAGGGTTAGGGCTTTACATATGAATTTTAGGGTGCATATTCAGTTGATACCAGAAACAAAATACAAGTGAACAGTATTTGAAATGAAAGTACGGTTATCACAGTAAGTCTCTCAGACATTAAAAGAATGAGAGAATATCAGGAAACTTCATGACAAATTCAACAAACAGATGAAATGGAAAACTTCCCTAAAAGGCACAACTTTCTGAAACAGAATGACTAAAAAATATAAATATTATGTATTAAAAATTAGATTTAAAAAATCTCTTGTTAACATTTCTAGGACTGGAGTGTTTCAGTAGTTAATTCTCATAATTAAAAGAGGAATTAATGCCAATGTTATATAAATTTTTTAATATAGAGAAAAAGAGAACATTGTCTGGTTTGCTTTAATTTTATAAGGCTAGCATAATTATGATATTAAAATCTGACAAAGATATTACAAGTAAAAAAAAAAGTTATCAGGAACACAGACAGAGACCTCTACAAAATTTTGAAGTCAGATTCTAAAAGAGATAAAAATATAATACTTCTTGATCAAGTCGGGTTCGTCTTAGGGTAGAATGTTTATTCAAAATTAATGTTACCAAAGTAGTTCAAGAAGAAAAATTATAGATTCAGTAAGTAGATATACTAAAAGCCTCTGACAAAATTTGACATACTCATTCAAGTTAAAAATTCTCCAAAAATTAAATGGAAAAGTATGGCGGTCAGACCAAAAATGTGATTCCCCAAACCACCTGGTATTGTGAAAGCCCCTTCTCTTGAGTATAGGTAGAACCATGACTGGTTTCTAACCAAAAGGATATGGAAGTGGCAATAGAGGGTCACTCCCATGGTTACATCATACAGAAGTTTGGCTAGCTGACTGGCTAGAAATGGCCATTGCTAGTTTGATGAGGAGACTGTGGTAAGAAAGTCAACACATGTAAGAGAATGCATGTGGATTCTAGAGATAGTCAGCAAGAAGCTACTGTCCTAGGTCTTACCTACCAAAAATTACATTCTGCCAACAAACAGTATGCTTAGATGTAGATTCTCACCCTGTCAAACCTCCAAATGAGAACATAACCCAAGTGAAAACTTCACTGCAGCCTTGTGAAATCTCCAAGCAGAGGACCCACCTACATGGGTCCCAGCTCTCAGAACATGGACCCAGCTCTCAGAAATGATGAAGAAGTGTGTACAGTTATAAACCACTATGCTAGAGGGTTGTTAGGTATCAATAGAAAACTAATGTAAATTTTGATACCAGGATGTGGGGTTGTTATTATAACAAATAACTAAAATGTAGAATAATTTTAGAATCATGCAGAGCATAGAGACTGGTGCAGTTTTTTTTTCTGATTTGGTAATATAAAACCACCTTAAATTCCTGTTCCCCACCTTATAGAGACATAATATGTTATACTTGCTACAGCTTTGCTATGCTATTATTTTGCTTAAGGCTTTAAAATATATATATTTATGTTGAGAGAGACATAGAGAGAGAAAGAAGGAAAAAGAGAAAGAGAATGCTCATGAAAGCAGGAAAGGGGCAGAGAGAGAGGGAGAGAATTCCAGGCAGGATCCACGTTGCCAGTGCAAAGCCCGATGCAGGGCTTGAACCCATAACTGTGAGATCATGACCTGAGAGAAACCAAAGTCAGAGGTTTAACTGAGTGACCCGTCAGCCCCTTGTTTAAGGTTTTTTACATCAATACTTCATGAGGTAAACTGACTTATACTTTCTGAAATATTGGTTGAATTTTGTTTTCTAATTAGGCTTCCCCAATAGAATGAAATAATTATTCCTTCTTTTTCTGTTATTTAGAAAAATTTGGATAAAATTGTAATGAACTATTTTTTGAAAGATCACTATTTGAAGGCAGTAATTATGCCTTTCTCATCTTTGATTCTTCCAGCTTTTAACTAATACTTCACAGAAGTAGATAGTCAATAAATAGCTATAAACTGACTGGATAGAAGAGCCGTTCAGTTGTTTAAGAAACTTCTTAGTGGGGAAATGTACTGGACTCCACTTAATTGACAGACACTACATATACTTGGAATACAAATAAATGTCTCATGTATTTTACAAAAGGGAGCTGTAATAAAATATGCAAACTTTTATAAAATAAGATTAGAATCAACAGATTTGTAAATATTGCTTGAAATTTTTTAGAAGATATATAAAGAATTCAGAGTCTTTATGAAATGTAGTATGGTTAAGTGGACGGAGAAGCAAAGTATTTTGGGTAATTGTAGATGAAGTTAAAGACAAAAGAACTTGGCATAATGAAACATGTGTTTAAATTTCAGTTGCATTTCTTAAGAGTCATGTGATTTTAGGAAGAATTAAGTTCTCTGAATCTGATATTCTTTACCTGAAAACGGCACAATTATTTACATAACAAGGATTTAATTAGGTTGTGTATTTTAAGCACCTGTGAACTATAAAGCACTATATAAATATGGAGTGTTATTAGAGCTGATTAGGTGTGAACTGAAACATGATAGTTGGAAATAAGATTTTAATGAGAATATCACATGAGATTCTAAAATCATTGGAAGAACAATTTTTCATGTATAAAAAAAGAATTAGCTAGATAATTATTGAGGCACTGTTCAGAAATGAAAAAGGGGAGACAAGCTTAATGAGTATTTTTATACTATGGTACAAGTATTTTCCTAACGGATTATCCACATGCAATTATTTGCTACTTGATTGGAGACAATGCATGGCTTATTGGGCAATATTCAGTATAATTAAGTGGCATCTACTGGGAGGATACTGAAGGATTTCAGTGATCAAAGGTGAGGAGATGTGTCTATAAATAGGCAGCCTAAAATTAATCATATCGTAGGTGGATTGGTCTCTAAAGAGGTCTCCTGAAATCTGTGAATGCTATGTTGCAAGTACAAATATATTTAATGCTAAAGACCTTAAAATAGGGAGAGTAGCCAGGTGGACCCAGTTTAATGCATGACCCTTAAAAACAGAAAATGGTCTCCAGCTGGAGTCAGAAGCAAGGTGTAGAAGGAGCCAAAACTGAAAAATACTAGTTGCATGACTGCTGCTCTGAAACGTAGGGTCTTAGGTTCAGTGACCAATAACAGGCCTCTGGGGTTTAAATGCAGGCTTCAACCATTAGCTAGAAAGAGAATGAAGATCATAGTCCTAAAACATCAAAGAACTGAATTTTATGAACAATCTGAATGCCCTTGGGAATAGATTCTTCACAGAACTTCCCAACAATGGGCAAGCAAGGCAACTTCATGATTTTGGCTCAGAGCAGAGAAACCAGGTGATCTGATTTAGCTAGAGTCTACAGAAATCTGAGCTATTAAACTTTGGTTAATTATGGCTGGAACAGAAAATTAACAGAAGCCATGAGGAAGATGTGAAGAGAATCAACTACAAGGACAGTAGATTGAGTGGTTAAAAATGTGTCTCAGGGAACACACAGGTGGCTCAGTTGATTGGGCATCAACCTCTTAATTTCAGCTTGGGTCATGATTCAATAGTTTGTGGGAGTGAGCCCTGGTTTGGGGGCTCTGCTCGGACAGCACACACCCTGCTTGGGATTCTCTCTCCCTCATGCATGCACACATGTGTTCTCTTTCTCTCAAGATAAACATTTAAAGAAAATGTGTCTGGAGAGGTGCCTGGGTAGCTCAGTCAGTTAACATTGGCTCAAGTCACGATCTCAAAGTCAGGAGTTTGAGCCCCAAGTCAGGCTCTGTGCTGACAGCTCAGAGCCTCGAGCCTGCTTTGGATTCTGTCTGTCTGTCTCTCTCTCTCTCTCTCTCTCTCTCTTTGCCTCTCTCCACTTGTGCTCTCTGTCGCTCAAAAAAATGAATAAACAATAAAAAATGTGTCTCTGGATTTTATGCATAGTCCTAGAGACTCAAGGAATAAAGCATCCACAACACTCACCTTTATTATGGAAAAGATTTGTTGTGTCCAATAAGTATTAGAAACATTAAGAAATTATGTTACACTGATTATTTAGTTTTAAAGAGGGAGGGAAGGAATTCTGGCTTTTAGGAAAGCTTTTGTAAAGGTCCTAAATGACTATTATCAATTACAATTTTAATCACTGTACTTATGGGTTTCCTTTTTTTATCACAATAAACACTTTAATATTAAACTGTCCATATACTTAAGCCATAATGATTAACAAAAGGAGCAAAGAAAAGTACACAT
Organism: Hyaena hyaena; assembly: GCF_003009895.1. Taxonomy (NCBI): domain Eukaryota; kingdom Metazoa; phylum Chordata; class Mammalia; order Carnivora; family Hyaenidae; genus Hyaena; species Hyaena hyaena. The sequence goes on along the minus strand of NW_024081139.1, from coordinate 604,557 downwards.
AACTTACACTTACAAGAATACCATGAAATTATCTCTCTCCACATGCTGTGAAATATCTGAAACCTTACAGTGAGCTACAGTGAACCAAAGGAAGTAGAAGGAGACAGTATGGAATATGAGTTGAGCCAAGTGGTAGCAAACAGATAAAAATCACTGCTTTGTGAGGCAGCTTTATTCTGAGTGGGAAAACACCAAGTAAATGTAAGAAGGGGAGTCTAAGGAATATTATAGTCACAGGGAAAAGAAAGACTTATTTGAAGAAGGAGGTGGTGGGGTGCCTGGGTGGCTCCGTCAGTTAAGCGTCTGACCTAGGCCCACGTCATGATCTTACAATTCATGGGTTCGAGCCCCGTGTCGGGCTCTGTGCTGACAGCTAGCTCAGAGCCTGGAGCTTGCTTCAGATTTTGTGTCTCCCTCTCTCTGATCCTCCCCTGCTCACGCACTGTCTCTCTCTCTCTCTCTCTCTCTCAGAAATAAATAAAACATTAAAATTTTTTTTTTAAATAAAGAAGAGGGAGGTGGAAAAGAAAAAGCAAGTAGCACTTAAAGTTCCATAAGAAAAACAAAGGAATATCTCAAAATTAGAAAATATTCTTTTTCTCAAATTATGCCACTTATTAAAGTTACACTTGTGTCCACAGAAAATCACAATATTGATTTAAGAAACCTGAGGAAGCTGCTGCAATTCTTCAATATTGCTTACACAGAAATGCCTTTTATTGATGTTTCAGGAAGGTACAAGAAATTTAAAAATAAGAAAAAGTAAGAATAAGCAATGGCATAAAATGCTCCTTAAGGATGAAAATAGAAAATGAACTGTTAGAGATGATGAAAATATCCCCTAAACTCATCAATGTTGTAACAACATCTCAACGTTAAATATTCCTAAGCACTGAGTGATACTAAGATTTCAAAACAAATTTTACTCAGTCTATAAATAGATTCTAAACAGGAAATAATGATGGAAGGGGTTACTGAACCAAGTAAAGAATATAACAACACCAGAGATACTTATGTCTGTAGTGAAGGTTTAAATGATAAGATGCGTGAGATTCAATTCAATTCAGTAAGAAATATTGAGAGAAATAAAAGATGAAAAAAATCAAAAGAAAAAGTAGAGGGGCACCTAGCTGGCCCAGTCGGTACAGTATGTGACTCTTAATATTAGGGTTGTGGGCTGGTGCTCTATGTTGGGTGTAGAGATTACTTCAAAATAAAATTTTTTAAAAAGGAGGAAAAAATGAGTAGAGAAAAATATGGTAAAAAAGTTCTCTGGATTTTTCTGTTGCCTCCTAAATCCCAGACTTCCTGGCCAGAGTGACTCAGAACACTACAGGTGGGTTGTATTTTTCTTTTACTCACGGTGGCAAAAAGCGACTCCCACCCCTAAATACCTGCTCTCTCCAATCAAAGGACCACTGAAGGAACAACTTAGCAAGGCCTAAAACTTAAAAGATAACCACTAAACTGGCACTAACCCCAGAAGGAAAAAAAAATCCCTATCCCTACGTACTCTAGCAAAGGTTGGTAGTATGCTATATTAGGGGTCTCTAGAAAAACACAATCAAAAGAATGCTTATCTATCAAGAGAGATATTTTAAAGAATTGGCTCACATGATCATGCAGGCCTGGCAAATCCAAAATCTGATGGAGTAGGCTGGTGGGCTGGAGGCTCTGGGAAGAGACGTGCTCCAAAGGGAGTCTGTGGGTAGAATCCCTTTCACTGGGGTGAAGTCAGTCTTTATTCAAATAAGGCTTCACCTGATTGGCTGAGGCTCTCCCACACTATAGAGGGCAACCAGCTTTACTCACAGTCCATCTATTTAAGGTTAACCGCCTTAAAAACAAAGAAACAACAAAAATAAAACCACCTGCACAAAAACATGCAGAATAATGTTTAAACAAATATCTGATATCATGGCCCAGCCAATTTGACACATAAAATTAACCATCAAAGACGCCTAGACTTCCACTTTGTCCAGGCTATACGGAGGCGCACCAATCACCGCCCCCTGAGGTAGTTTCAAAGAGGCTAAGGAGCTGGAACTGTCATCCGAGGTGGTCAAAAGATGTATGACATACAGACACAGAAGTATGCAAATTAGTTGTCAACATCTAAATGAATTTTAGTAGACACAAGGTGGAATTGTACCTCTATCCTCACCTGCGGTTAGGAAACATCTCCCCTCCACCACACTGGGTGGGTGCCAGAGGGGGCCTCGTGAAGAGCTAGGAAGTCTCAGTGGAGTCCTAATAGGAGCTGGAATGCTCATTCCCACTCAGTGATTAATGAGGAGCTCTCCTCTCACTGGAGGCCCAATGGGGAATCTTCCTCTATCCCGGCCAGTGTGGTGTCAAAACAAACCAGCTAAAACAACACAACAGCAACAAAAAACAGCTAAAACTATGTTTACATAAGATCTAGCATCTCATAGCATAATACCCAAAATGTCCATATTCCAACTGAAAATCAGTCACCATACCAAGAACCAGAAAAATATCAAATGACAATGAGAATATTAAGATACTGAACTTACCCAATAATGAGGGGAAATTTATATTAAAACAGATGATATTTAATTTCACACCAATCAGACAGAGGCTTCATATTAATGTCAAGATTGTAATTAGTATCATACTTAACTGCCATTTATTAAAGTCAGGTCAATGTGCTGAAAATAAACTGACCAATAACAATTCCCTGAAGGCTCTTCCAGTGTAATTATTTTATTGCTAAATCATCATATAGCAAACTTGCCTTTTTCCTAATTTTTCAAATAATATACATTCACCAAATTGATCAAAATCTTGTTTCTCTGAATGTCTTAAAAGACAGTTTAAAATGTTGAGTGTATTTCTGTGAAGTATAATTTGTAAGCATTTAAAATTTTAAGTGCTGAGCATGTCACAATTAGTTTTTATTGCCTTTCTTTATCTGATGAAAACATCCTTACCTGGTCATAAGCCTCATCTATTATACAGTTTCTGGACCCTCTCTCCCTATCCTTTCCTTGTCTGTACTGTCCAACAGGTGATTTATATACCTTTGGGTCAGAAACTAGCTCTTCTATCACTTTGCATTATTACCCACTCTTTTTTTTTTTTTCTTACAAAAAAATAAAGGATCCATAGCTTCTGCTTTAATTAAGTTATAGTATTTAACATTTGGAACAGAAATTTAGATTTCAGAAACACTTTTTAAAAAGTCTCTCAGTAGAGAAAAAATGACTCTGTGTCCAAGACAATTAATTATCTCAAAGTTTTATCTATGTAAGAGGCTGCAGTTACCTAATTCCAAGTTTATATGTCCTGCCTCTCAAAACAGTAAATGTCGAAAATTATCAGTTCTTCCTAAATGGTAGAGGAAAAGATAATAGTACAAAACTTTAAAAAATGATCAGTCTCAGTATGTTAATATATTACTCTTTACAAAATTATTTGAACAAATATGCACCTTTACCTTGCACATGCAAAACCTGAATGTCACTTTCTCATATGTCTATTTCTACATTAAGTAAGAAAGGGTTAACACCAATGAAATCCTCTGGTAGCACAGAATCTGGCTGCTATTCGGTAAGACAGTAAGAGCACAATTACAATCACAACACAGTGCACAGTAAAAAAAGAGAATATAAAATTTAAAAAGTACAATTTTTGTCCTCCACGAGTTCATAAACTAATGCAAGGAAAACACATATGTCTAAATACCAAACATATTGCAAGTGCTTTGACAAAAGTACAGACACAATACTATGTTAGATATTAATTCCAAGTGATGCAATTTGGAAAGAATACTGAGAACTGAGTAATACTAATTGGGTTCTAAGAGAAACAGAATATGAACTCCAGGCTCAAGTGAACATTAAGGAAATAAATCATTTAGGATTAATGTAGGAAAAAATGTTGAGCAGAGTGAGAACCAGTTTCAAGAATGTACTGAGTGATAAAGTAAGATTGTTAAAATTCTAGTAAGAGTAGCCTAACCTATTTACATATTTATGCATATATATTCATTTTTACGTATATATTTATACATACATACTTACTAGATGGCTAATTTCAATGAAATTGACTACCAAGACACAGAATAGACATTTCCCACATGTGATACATCAACTTGAACAAAGATTGGTGAAACCTGACTTGAAAGCAATTATTCAATGTATTTGTCACAGGCTGTATATTCAAGTTAAAAAAGCGTACAGTGGCATAATGCATTCTGCTAACTCATCCCTCCTATCTGCTTCTTCCTCCTCTCCTCCTCCTCTCCTCTCTCTTCCTTCTCTCTTTCCTCTTGTCTCTTCCCCTCTCTTTCTCTCCCATTTTTCTCCTTCTCTCTCCCTCTCTCTCTCCCTCTCTCTCTCTCTCTCTCCCCATTTCCTCCTCCTTCTATTCCTTTCTGTTTTTCTCTCTTTCCCTCTTATTTCAAATACATCATCCATTGGAGAAAATTATACAGACTACCTCTGACCTACCATCCAAATTTATTAACATTTAGTCTTATATATGCCTGATTTTTAATGCACTGTTTATGCCTTACAGATATATATAATAAGAGCCCTGTTTACACTTCCTCATCCTCTTGTTAATAAGTATCAATTTATCCAAATTTTGAATTTTATTATTCCAAAATATTTATACACACACACACACACACACATTGTATTGTAGAGTTGTCAGCATTCTGAAATTTGCTTCATGGATAACTGATTTTTGGTTTTTTTGTTTCGTTGATTTTTAAACTCCATTTTGAGAGACAGAGAGGTGTGAATTGGAGAGAGGGGTGGAGAGAGGAAGAAAGAAAAATCCCAAGTAGGCTCCCCACTATCCAGTCAGCACAGAGCCCAATGTGGGGCTTGATCCCAGGAACAATGAGATGGAGACCTGCACCAAAATCAATACTCTTAATGCTTAACCTACTAAACCACCCAGGTGCCTCTGACAATTGATTTTTGATCAGTTTATCCATGTTGATATATGTGTACAGCTCAAGTTCATTCATATTATTTGCTCCACATCATTTCATTGTAAAAACCACAAAATATCTGACAGAGATTTCAATTGTTTCCAAGTGATTGCTTTTATAACTGTGATAAATATTTTTGTAATATTTTCTTGTTATTTGTGTGACATACCTAACCTATAGGTGGAATTTTAGGATAACATGTGCTTTTTTTTTTTATCATTGATAAGATCACTCTTAAAAGTGGCTCTATCAAATTACATTTCTTCCACCACTCTGTGAAGTTTCCATTGTTGAACACCTAGGCCACATTTGCTATCATTATGTTTTCAATTTTTTGTAAATTATTTTTTATTACAATTTTTAATGTTTATTTATTTTTGGAAGACAGAGATAGAGTGCAAGCAGTGGAGGGGCAGAGAGAGAGACACACACAGAATCTGAAGCAGGCTCCAGGTTCTGAGCTGTCATCACAGAGCCGGATGCAGGGCTCGAGCCCACAAAGTGTGGGATCATGACCTGGGTCAAAGTCAAATGCTAATGCTAAACCAACTAAGTCGCCCAGGAATCCCATAAATTATTTTTAATTTGAAATTTATTTTTGAGCTTCTGCACAGCAAAGGAAACAACCCACAAAACTAATAGGCAGCCAACGGAATGGGAAAAGATAGTTGCAAATGACATATCAGATAAAGGGTTAATATCCAGAATCTATAAGGAACTCACCAAACTCCACACCCGAAAAAACAAACAACCCAGTGAAGAAATGGGCAGACGATATGAACAGACACTTCTCCAAAGAGGACATCCAGATGGCCAACAGACACAGGAAACGATGCTCAGCATCCCTCCTCATCAGGGAAATACAAATCAAAACCACACTGAGATACCACCTCACGCCAGTCAGAGTGGCTAAATGAGCAAATCAGAGCACTCGAGATGCTGGCGAGGATGTGGAGAAACGGGCACCCTCCTACACTGTTGGTGGGAATGTAAACTGGTACAGCCCCTCTGGAAAACAGTGTGGAGGTTCCTCAGGAAACTAACAATAGAACTCCCCTAGGACCCAGCAATAGCACTGCTAGGAATTTACCCAAGGGATACAGAAATGCTGATGCATAGGAGCACATGGACCCCAATGTTCACAGCAGCACTCTCCACAATAGCTAAAACATGGAAAGAGCCTAAGTGTCCATCAACGGACGAATGGAACAAAAAGATGTGGTTTATCTATACCATGGAATACTACATGGCAATGAGAAACAGTGAAATCTGGCCATGTGTAGCCACATGGATGGACCTTGAGGGTGTTATGCTGAGCGAAATAAGTCAGGCAGAGAAGGACAAATATAATATGTTTGCACGTATAGGAGGATTAGGAGGAACTTGATGGAGGAACAAGGGGGAGAAGAAGGGGGGAAATGGTGGGGTAAAGGGAGAGAGGCAAACCATGAGAGACTCTTGAATGCTGACAAAAACGGAGGACTGATGGATGTGGAGGGGGGATGGGCATGGAGGAGGGACCTTGTGGGGATGAGCACTGAGTGTTATGTGGAAACTAATTTGACAATAAACTATTTGAAAAAAAAATTTTTGTATTTCACAGACCATAGGAAGACTGTGAACATCTTTTTATAGATTTAAAAAAAAAAATTTTATTTTCCCTCTTTTGTGAATCATTAATTCACATTCTTCACTTTTCTGTTGGGTAATAATGTATTTTCCTTATTTATTTGTATGAGATATTCAAATGCTTGTTATAATTCCTTGTTAGTTAATTTTTTATTGAAAGTTAACTTCCATAAGTATTTTGCATGGTTTGTATATGGTTTATAGTGAAATTTTTAATAAAATTAATGGAGCTAAATTTATCAACCTTTCCTCTGAGTATGTTGTCCTGTTTTTAAATATTTAGGTCATAACAATATTCTACATAATTTTCTACAAAAATGTTAAAGTTCTATTTTTTTGAAATTTAGAATTATATACTAACCCAAGATACTTTCCATGTGTAGTGTTACATCAGAATCAATTTATTTCTTATGGAAACAATAGAATTAGAACACTATTGGAAAGTCTATGTATCCTCAACTGCTCTCTGTCATATAAATTTTGTCATGAAAGTAGTTTTCATCTACTTCCTCTATTTTTTTTTAATATTTTTATTTATTTCTAGGAGAGAGAGAGACAGCGTGAGTAGGGGAGGGTCAGAGAGAGAGGGAGACAGAGACTCTGAAATAGGCTCCAGGCTCTCAGCTGGCAGTCAGCACAGAGCCCGACGCGGGGCTCGAACACACGAACCGCGAGATCATGACTTAAGCGAAAGTCGGACGCTTAACCGACTAAGCCACCCAGGCGCCCCTACTTCCTCTATTTTATATATTAAAGTATCTGTTGATCTATGAGTCAATATCACAATGGCTTAATTATTACAGCTTTTTTATTTATATATATTATTTATACTAAATCTTGCTTTGAGGAATAGCATGTGCTATTCTTTTTTCCAATAGTTATTCTTTCTTAAAATAGCATTGATGATTGTTAGCTTATGTGCTATACAAGTAAATCTGTCAATTCCCATGGAAAAAGTGTTTTGAAAAATTCTATTTAAAAATACAAGCTTAGATTAATTTGGGAAAATAATTAATATTATGCTAACAAAGTTCAATCTTACAGAGTAACTCCTATCTTATAAAGCAATGTTATTTTACACACTAATGCTAATGTTGAAGAGTTTCAAAGGCTCCACATACACACTTGCAAAAATTGTGTGTAACAGGCTATTTAATTTTAGGGATGGTTTTAGTTTTAGTTTTTAAGTGTTTATTTATTTTGAGAGAAGAGAGTGGGGAAGGGGGGCAGAGAGAGGGGAGAGAGAATCCCTAGAAGGATCTTCTCCATTATTGCAGAGCCCAGAGCAGGATTCAATTCCATGAACTATGAGATTGTGACCTTAGCCAAAATCAAGAGTTGAATGCTTAACCAACAGAGTCATCCAGGGTCTCTAATGGATATTTTCAATTCTGAGGGGATATATAGTGGTTTTAATGTTTTTTTTTTAATTTCTAGTGGTTTTATTTTTATTTTCTCTATTATCTAGTACTACACAAAATTTTTCTGGTTATTAGCCATTTTCATGTCTTCCTTTGTGAAATATCTGTTCAGGTTGTTTGGTCATGTGAAGACTGTCTTATAGTTATCAATTTATTAAAGTTTTTTATGTATTCAGAACACAATTTATTTTTCATGTTCATATGCTTCTACCTATTATAAACATATATATAAACATGTATTGCAAACAAATAAATATAAATATTACCAATATTCAGAAAATATTTTCTCCAAGTTCATGCCTCCTGATTTCCTTATTTATTCTTTTAATGTGGTCTTTGATTAATAGAACATAGTTTTAATGGATATTTTTGCTGAAAATAAACAATTTTCAATCCATTGTTTGATCTTTTTATTCTTTTAGCATTTTAAAACATTACATTTTAGGTTGGCTTCTATTGTTTCTGGTAAAAAAGAAATCAGTCATCATCATCATTATGTTTACCTTTTGTAATGAGATTTTTCTCTAGGTATATTTGTCTTTAACTCTGGTTTTCAGCTATTTGTGCATGATGTGCCTGGATATCTTTTACTTCGTATTTATGTAGAGTTCCTTAGACATCTTGGTTGATGTTTTGCATCAAATTTTAAAAATTCATGTCATGGGGTGCCTGGGTGGCTCAGTCGGTTGAGCATCCAACTTTTGATTTTGACTCCGGCCATGATCCCAGGGTTGTAGGGAGCTCTGCATTGGGCCTCCCACTGAGTGTAAAGCCTGCATAAGAATCTCTCTCTCTCTCTCTCTGCCCCACTCCCCCACTCATGCTCTCTTTCCATCGCTAAAAACAGAAAACAAAAAATCTTGGTCATTAATTTCCAGTTGCCTCTCTACCCCATAATCTCACTCTTCTGCTTTTGGAATTAGATAAAATTTTGTTAAACTAATCTTTCTTTTTCTGTGTTCAATTTGTTGTTAAACCAATTGGAATTTCCTTCTTATTTAGAATTCCTATTCCTTTCTTCAAATTTCCATATCTTCATTTATTATTCTCTCCTTTCCTTTATTTTACATATTTATAATAGATGTATCAAAACATTTGCTATTTGTAATAAGTTCATAATAAGTAAAGTTTGTGTATAAGTCAGTTTCTATTGTCAGTGTTTGTATTGATCAAGTTTACCTTGCTCAATGGTAATGGTCTTTTGTATGTTTCTTTATATTTTCATAAATTCTCCCAGATACTGGTTATAAAGTAGTAAGGAATTATAATTGTTGGTTTGTTTCATTAATTTCCTCAGGATTGGAAGTCTTTCCACTTTATGGTGATAGACTAGAAGGTCTAATTATTCAGATTCTTCCTGGAGTTGTATTAAGCAGATGATGACCTGGAGCTATAATTAGATTGAGTTCACCTGTGATTAGACCAACTTTCAAAATCCCATGCCCTCAACAGCTTTTTGACCTTGTAAGTAAGTATTTCAAATGGGAGATCATTGAGCAGCAATATTACATATTTTTAGTGAATACACTGATGCAAGTCTAGCAAGATCCTAGAATTCAAGAATGGAAAAAATATATACAGGATCTTACAATTTCTTTCTGTTTTCTTTTCCCTTGTATGGGTAGATTGTTCAGGCCTAGTTGCTTGTTTTTTAAATTTAATACCCTTCCATGTCTTGACAAGCCATTGATGTTTTTGCAGGTTTCTCCATTTCTGTGAACATTCCCACTAGCTTGGCCAGGCTGTTCCTCTGTGTGCTGTATATAACAAGTCAGGCATACATCCTTGAATGGAAGCTGCTACCAAATATAAATTGTTTATTTCTCTCTGGAATTGACTTAGTGAAGGCCTCTTTGCATCCACTGCTCTTTGTTAGGTCATAAAATATTTTGACTTCTTAAGACATTCTTGTGATTACCATAGATGCAAAGGTTTTCTGGATTCTTCTATAACCTACTCATAACCAAAATCTCTACTATCTAGTTTTAAGTTATTTTACCTGGGATGATACTGAGAATACTAGTTATAAAATTAGTGATTTACTGGTTTGTATCCTAGTTAAGTGAGTGTAGCTGCTGCCCTTTGTCTTCATTCAACTATTGCTTGCTATCAGCATTTAAATCAAGATATATTTTTCAGGAGAAACAAATCTGAATATCCTTGACTAGTTTCTTCTTCCTTCTTGGTAGCTTAACAAGGAAACATGTTTGAGTATCATTTCAAAACAAACTGATATGAATGTAACTACTCTGGAGGTCCCACTTTGTACCCAGGACATTATTGTAACAAGTGATCTTTATCTCCCTTTATTTGAAGTCTCTGACAGTTCTAGGTGTATGATTAGTTTTCCATGAAGCACAATTCATATTGTGTACAATTTAGTTATGCCCTGATGAAGCACACACTTCTGTGCAATCAAAGCACTTCTGTGCTTTATCTTGCATGTTATGCAAATACTCCCACTTCTTTTTATTTTTAAATATTTTTCCCCTTTTATTTTCAGAGGGAGAGAGAGAGAGGAAAAAAAAAGAGAGAGAGAGAGAGAGAGCATGAGCAGGGAAGAGTGAGATCATCTTAAACAGGCTCCATGCTGAGCATGGAGCCCAACACAAGATTTGATTCCACGACCCTAAGATCATGACCTTAGCCAAAATCAAGAGTCTGATGCTCAACTGACCGAGCCACCCAGGGGCTCCACAATACTTCCACTTCAGTTTTATCCAATAAGCTCTCTTTATTGTTGAAATATAAAATATTTCACCCAGTACTGGGTGTGTGCATGTCTCTTTTATAGGAGAGACATTTTTTTGTGACTTTCATATAGGGCCAAGGGTCAACCTCACTCCTGAGCTTCAAGCAGTAACTTTGACTTTAGAGTATCATTCTTCATGAATTATCTTAAGACCCTTCATGGTCAGCCATCAATACCCTTCAAATATATATATATTTGCTTCCAAGTATGATCCAGTGTGCCTTTGGCTATACCCCTACTTCACCATTTTGTACTCATTTTCCCTTCTGTCTCCTCACTCCCATGAATTTTTTTTTCGTTTTTTAAATGCTTATTTATTTTTGAGAGGCGAAGAGAGAGAGAGGCAGAGAGAGAGGGAGACGCAGAATCCAAAGCAGGCTCTAGGCTCTGAACTGTCAGCACAGAGCCTGACACAGGGCTCAAACTCACAAACTGAGAGATCATGACCTGAGCCGAATTCAGATGCTTAACCGACTGAGCCACTCAGGTACCCTTGTTTAATTTGTTTTTAAATGCAACAAAAAATAAAGAGCATGAAAGCTAGATACAGACTATCTTAGAAATGAATTCTCTTACCACTATTAGCTGTGTGATATAATTTAACTACTAAATATCAATAATACCTAACTTATAAGACGTCACGGGAATTTAATAAAATATGTATATGTTCAGAGAATACCTAACACATTCTAATCATTAACAATAATAATCATTTTTATACTAAAACGTCTATCAGTAAATGCTTGGAGTGGAGGGTGATTAACAGAATCATTTTTCTTTTTTGGTGTTGCATCTATCTTCATCTATTCTCCCCTCTTTCTTCTTTTCTTTAATTTTTTATGTGTAAAATACACCACACACACACACACACACACACACACACACACACACAAAACCAACCAAACAACAACAACAACAAGAAAAACATGTACATATAAAGCCATATCATTAGTTCTAAAAATCTTCCCAAAATAGTCAAGAAAAGATTATCACTCCACTGTTAGACTAAATATTCTGGGAGTCTGCCTATTAAATTACACAAAATACACATTTTGGTGCATTCTTGTAGTAAGCAATAAAATTTTCTAAAATCCAAAAAAGTAAAAAAAAGAAAGAAAAATAGGAAGGAAGACAGAAGGTAGGAAACATTGAATTAAGTAGGTGAAATCTATGCAGAAAGCAGGAAGTAGTACAAAGAAAGCAAGTTAAAAAACAAAACAAAACAAAACAAGCTAAGTTAACCTTATGGTGAAAGTTTGTATCAGGATGGACAAAGCGTTTGTCCAAAGGGAGATGGAGAAGGGATACTTGAAGAAAACTAAAATGGTTCTTAACAGAAGCAAATGAAATGCTTCTCTGAATAAAAGCATCTTAATATAGGCCTTTAGTATAGTCAGGATCAAGGAAATATGAATTCATACTAAATTAGAAATCACAGGAATCTGGACTCTGTGAATAAGAGTGACCAGAAACAGCAAGCAGGAGCTGTAAGCATCCACAGACTCTAGATATGTCATGATTGAAATTAATATATAATGTTAAATATATCATTCCAGATTTAAAAACCTACTGTATGGTTTGTACAGTAAGTTATATACAGGGCAAAAAAAAAAAAAAACACTCAGAACATAGCACAGAGACACAGAGAATGAAAATATGAAAGAGAAGTTAAGTGATCAAGAGGATAAAAACCAAAATCAATATGCAAATTATTTGAGGTCCAGAAAGAGAAAATAGAGACTATGGAGAAGAGGTGACGATTGAAAACATAACACTAGGAATTTTCCAATACTATTCAAAAATATAAATGTATAGTTATAGAAATTAACTTCAATATTAACAATGGAAAATTGCTCAAAATTCAGTTATCAAATACATATTTTAACATTCAGTAATAAGAAAGGTCATGTACCAAATAGAAACAATTAGGCTGATAATATAACTGTTGTCACTATGTTGAAATCAGAAGATGATTTTGAGAACTTACAATTAATCTAAAATTGTGGACTGACTAAAACTATCTTTAAGACAAGGTGAAACAAATATGTTCAGGTGAGCAAAAATTGGTAGATTTGCTTTATATATTATAATATGTTTAGATCATGTTGTCACATTATACCTTGCTTCCAAAACTTTCCTCTTTATAAATATGTTTTTAAGTGGTATATATTGTTGACTCGTTTTGCTGTAACATTGTATACATTCTAAGCATTTTGAGTGATGCTCAATGTCTTTTATTCCCCATTACAGCCTTATACAAAATGATTTCACTGTACCAAATTCTCTGTCTTAACCTATGCAATTCTCCCTAACATAACTCCTGGAAACTACTGATCTTTAGTAGTCATCTGTAGTATTTATCTTTTTCAAAATACTGTATAATTGAAATCACAAAGTATCCAGGTTTTTCAGACTGGTCTTTTTTACCCAGCAACATGCATTTAAGATTAATCAGTCTTTTTTGTGGCTTGGTAATTTATTTTCTTATTAATGAATAATATTCTATTGCATGTTGCCACAATTGGTTTATACGTTGTCCACTATCCAATCCACTGAAGGAAATCGTGTTGTTTCAGATTTTAGTAATTATGTATACAGATGCTGTGAAAATCCATGTGCAGTAACATTTACTTGGGTAAATACCCAGGAGCATGATAACTTGATTGTAAGAAAGATTATGTTTAGTTTTTAAAACTGTGAAACTGCCCAGCCGATTTCATAGTTCGTGAGTTCTAGCACCAAATAAACTATTTATTTATTTCTTTATTTATTCATTCATTCATTCATTCATTCATCCATTCATTTATTTACTATTTAATAAACTTACTAACTAAACTTTAAAAAATATATTTTCCACAATCTGTGGCTTGTCTTTGTATTCTTTTAACATGTCTTTCAGAAAGCAGAAAAAATTATTTTAATAATGTCAGACATCGTTTTTTTTTTTTTCTTTTAGGGATTGCGTTATTGGTGTTGTATTTAAAAACCCATCACCAAACTCAAGTTCATATAAATTTTTCTCTTATCTTTCCTTCAAGAGTTTTTATAATTTTTATTTCAGTGTAAGATCTATTTTAGTTAATATATCTGTAAGCAATAAAGTTTGTGTATATTTTGCATATAGATATTCAATTGATTCACTACCATTTCTTTAAATGACTATTCTTTTTCCTTTGAATCGTTATTTCTCCTTCACTGATTATCATTTGACTATATTCATGTGAATCTATTTCTGAGCTCTTTAACATATTCCATGGATAAATCTAGCTTCCTGTCCATGCCTTTTGTCTATACTTTCACTTATAACACACTGTCTCCTTTAATGTAGACATATCTATGTCTAAAACTTGGGTAGTGCATATTTTCCATCTATGTTCTTCATCTTCAGTATTTTGTTAGCTATTTTAGGTCTTTTGCCTTTCCATATTAACTTTAGAATTGGTTTGTTGATATCTACAAAATCCTTTTCTAGGGTTTTGTTTGAGATTGCTTTGAGTCTACTGATCAAATTCAGAATTGACATCTTAATGATACTGAGTTCCCCAGACCAGAAACACAGTACATCTCTCCACTTATTTAAATTTTAATTGATATTTTAAAATGTGTTATTTTCTAAAATGTGAATTTTTAAATGTGTTTTGTAGTTTCCCACATATAAATCCTTTAGAAGTTTTGTTAGGCTTCATTTTTGCTGTTACTATAAATATTATTTATTGACCTTCAAATTCCAAGTCTTACTGTTGGCATATTGAAGAGCATAAAATTTTTATGTTAAACATGTATCCTATAATGTTTCTATAATTGTTTATTAGTCTCAGGAAATATTTTTTTTAATTTTAATTCTTTGGGATTTTATACATAGACAATCATGTCATCTCTGAACAAAGACAGTTTTATTTTTTTTTCCTGTTCTGTCTGTACACTTTTAAACAATTTATATTTTTATTCTTGTAGATTTTCTACATAGACAATGTCATCTGAGAACAAATAATTTATATATATATATAAAATATAAATATAAATATATTTATATATATATATATATAAAACCTTTATTTCCTTATCTTGACTTGCTGCATTTGTTAGTACTTCCAGTATAATGTAAAGAAATTGTAGGTTGGAACATTATTTCCCTGTACCTGATCTTAATGGGAAAGCTTTGAGTTTCTCACCATTAAGTATGATGCTAGCTGATTTCTTCTTCTTTTTTTGTAGATAGTCTTTATTAACTTGCAGAAGTTTTCCTCTATTTGTGGTTTACTGTGAGCTCTTAAAATCATAAATGATAGTGGATTTTTATCAATGTCTTTTCTGTATCTACTGATGTGATGGATTACAAGAATTGATTTAAAATTTTTTTAATGTTTATTTATTTTGAGAGAGAGAGAGAGAGAGAGAGAGAGAGAGAGAATTCTAAGCAGGCTCCATGCTGTTAGCACAGAGCTCAATGCAGGGCTTGAACTCAAGAACTGTGAGATCATGACCTGAGCTGTTATCAGGAGTTGGATGCTTAACCAACTGAGCCACCCAGGCACTTCCAAGAATTGATTTTCTTTAATGTTGTACCAACCTTGCATATTTGGGATAAATCCCACTTGGTCATGGTGTATAATTCTTTTTATATATTGCTGGATTCAACTTTATGATATTTTGTTGAGGATTTTTATATCTATATTCATTAAAGATAGTGGCTTATAGTTTTCTTGTGGTGTTTTGTCTGATTTTGGCATTAGGGTAAAGCTGACATCATAGAATGAGTGAGGAAATATTCTCTCTGCTTCTATCTTCTGAAAGAAATTGTAGAAAATTGGTATAATTTCTTCCTTAAAGGTTTCAACCACTATTATCTCAAATATTCCTTCTGCTTCATTCTCTTATTCTTCCCTGCTGGTATTTCAATTACACATATGTTGCATCTTTTGAAATTATCTGACAGTTTTTGGATTTTCTGTCCTGTTTTCTGTATTTTTTTCCTCTTTGCATTTCTATTTGTGAAATTTCTCTTGACAATATCTTAAAGCTCTCTATTTTGTTTCTTTGGCCATGTTAACTCTACTAGTGAATTTATCAAAGCATTTCTTCTGTTGTTTACAGTGTTTTTCATTTCTAGCATTTCTTTCTAACTAATTAAAAAAAATTCTGTCTCATTTCATGTTGTTAATTTTTCCTACTAGAGACTGCAACATATTGATCATTGTTCTAAATTCTCACTCTGCCAATACCAATATCTATATCATATTTAATTCTTAATTTGATGCTTGCTTGTCTTTACAAATTTTGTCATTTGTTACCTTTTGGCATGCCTTGTAATTTTTTGTTGAAAGCCAAACACATTTTTTTTTTTTTTGAGTGATAGTGATTGATGTAAATGAGTCATTAGTGTGAAGACTTCTGTTGATCTAAGATTTAGGCATTGCTTAATATTTGAAGTAGCTATATATTCCAGAGACTTTACATTCTTCTATTGTTCTTGTCTCATCAATTCTTTTGAGTTTGAACTTCCCTAAGTACTTCTCCTAAGAGCGAGTCTGTTTTGCAGGTTTTTCAACTATAATTCACTATTACTCTGGAGCTCTGTTGGTGTTGGCAAGATGCAGAGAGAAGCATTCTATAGACTTTCAATTAAACTTAAGTTTTTTATTAATTACTATCTCTGGCCCATGACATTTACATATTTTCTTTCCATGTGGCTTCCCTCTCTGTCAGGCAAGACAAGAAGGCTAGAGTGAATGAGAGTGAAAACAATGCCCTTCCTCCACTGCTCTAGGACAGGCTCTGATATCAAATTTACCCCCTGGGAAATAAGCCTTTATTACAAAGAAGGTTCTAGAAGTGTTTCACAACACTCCTGCTAGAGCCACGAGGGGATAGTTTCCAAATTTTTACCACAGGAACCTGGTAGGAAACCTAGTGGTAAAACCCAGGAAGGTGTCAAGGCACTTTTTCAGTCTCATACTCGCAATTCAATCTCAAACAATTCATCAAAGTCACAATTTAAGGATACCTACCAGTGTATGGTTCCAGCTCTAGCAGCTTTTGCTTAGGTCTCAGCTCTGACTTTCTGGATTTGTCTCTGGGAACTACTTTCTCTGACTGATCAAAGAAAAGTCATTGATTTTCAGTTTGTCCAGCTTTTCTTTGTTGTAAGGAGGGGAGTAATAACTACAAGCTCTTCATATATCAGACCTGAAACTGAAAATCCCAAATATTTGTTAAAATTTAATAATACAATTTTAGAGAAAAATTATATAAAAGAAATATTTATAAATTAACTTTGTTCAATTACCATGTTATATCAGCTTAGTTTTAAGTACTGGTATCTATGGGTCAACAGTGTGGTTAGTTGTATTTTCATGCGGACTTAATAAGACCATGAAAGCAGCAGAAAAATTGGACTCAAATGACTTTGTAATTGAAATTCTGTAATTAATAATTTATGTTCTCCTTGTGTGGATAGCCAAGGAACTAAATCCTGGATTAATCTTACTGCCAGTTACATTTCAAAGAACATTTGGGGGAAAAATATGGCTGAAACTTAAAAATTAAAGAACGTTTTTCCCTTTTATTTTCTCATCTGTAACATTCTATTTCGCTGGCTTATTTATTCAGTATGTTCACATTTATAATCACACGTGAGTGGTATTTCTATTTTGGCCTATTCTTTGCATGACCTTAAATCAAGATAATAAAAAACAACTGGTAACTCAGATTTTCTAAATTCTCTTTTGAAGTGTAGAAGAATAATAAACCCCAGGAACACCATGCTGCATTTCTAAGGCAAAGTATTAGACCAGCAGTAGACTTTGTCCTAATTTTCTGCCTCTGGCATTCTAGGGTATATTTTTTTAGTCTGTGATCCCTATCATTAAAGGGTTGGAACTGATATACAGCCAGTTCCACCCACCACACAGATGCAGGAAATGATGGGAGAAAATGAGGCTGAAAATAAGTACCTGTGATTTCAAGGAAATACAGTTGTCTTAAAGACAATACATCAAGGCAGTGTGAAGGCAAAGTATGATACAAGTGCAGTATGTTAGGATACCAAAATGATTTAATTTGCTACACGTTGCGATAAAAATTGTCTATCCATTGGTTTCCAAAAGAAAAACAATGATTAATAATGAAGTATTCATTTTAAAAATACATCCTTATTGCATACATGTTATTTGAAAATGTTTTTAATATTAAAATAGGGAGGTAGTGCTGGATTTTGGATATTTTCCAAAGGAAGGAGTCTTAGTTAAGTTGCATGTGTTGTCTTCCTGCTTTCTTTGTATAAAAATAGATATTAATTGGAACTGTGCAAAGCTTTGGAGATTGGGACTGGAAAATGATTTGACTGCTTTTAGGAGTGTGGGTTTTCAAAGACATATTTTATTGTGGTATTCTGTTGAACCTTTTGACCTCACTTAAAGCCTGTGCTATTGAACCTTAAGATCATTCTACAGAAAGAGTCACTAAAACAATTTCAAAATCTTCCCCTTCTGTTACTCAAAAATAAGCATTTGGTGTGAAAATTCTTAGTAACATTATTTCCCTTTATTATGTGTTACTGTTGTCAGGAACAAATTAATAAAGAAAAAATGCCCCAGGGGGCAAACGTTTTGCCTGTCCCAACTGTACACTTTTGGCATCTTCACACAGCCTTCTCCAGAACATTGCTAGTCTCCTAAGCATTTCTGTGAAGGTGGAAGATCACTGGAGCCTCAGGATAATGAAGGCACTGATTCCATTAGGAAGAAGCAAAGCTTTTCCCAAAGTGACTATTGAGCTGCTTGACAATGAGATAAATTTTCATGGAAAAGATTAATGAAGTTCAAAAAGAAGTACTGAGTTCAGTTCTTCTTGGTGTAATGGTGTAAAGCCTTTTCTTCTTCTAAGACAAAAGCATTCAGTTGCCTGTTGCTATTCCCCTCTTCAGCTTCAATAGCCACTTCATTAAGTGAAACAATGCTGTCACCATCCATCATGTGCCAGGCTTTAATTCCCAGTACGGTCTGGTACTCTGCAATCCCAGCTCACAGGTCACAGCTTCCATCTGGATTTGCATTTTCATCTATGAATTCATAATTTCCATGAGTTTTCTAAGAATATTAAAAACTCTGGAGTGAAAAGGAACAAGTGCATGTTTCTTTTTCAATTCAGTTTCTAATACAGTGAGTTCTTTTCATATTTATTTATTTATTTTGGAAAGAGGTCTTTTATCTTTTTTGTTAACTGATCTACTCCAGTCTCCAAAAGCATTTCGTGATACATAGTAGGCCCCTGACATACACATTGGATTCACTGGAATAAAAATCATATACTTGGAAAACACAGATACACAAAAGACATTTGCATAACTGCTACATAATTTTATCTAATTTAGTACATATTAAAGAGTGAGACTGGGGGCACTGGGTGGCTCAGTCAGTTGGCTGACCGACTTCGCCTCAGGTCATGATCTCAAGGCCCTGTGGTTTCAGGCCCCACATCTGGCTCTGTGCTGACAGCTCGGAGCCTGGAGCCTGCTTCAGACTCTGTGTCTCTAGCTCTCTGTGTCTCTCTCCTGTTCACACTCTGTGTCTCTCTCAAAAATAAATAAAACATTTAAAAACATTAAAAATTAAAAAATAAAGAGTGGGACTACTGACAATATAGAAAACATATAAAACAGATATAAATGAATCAAAACTAAAAAAACTTAAAAGGATTATAATAAATAATTTAAACAACAAAAAGATTTCATGAAATGTAGATGACCATGCACAGTCTAATGGATGATATGTTAGGAGTTTCTCCCTTTGCTTTCTGCTCTACTTGCCCTAAGAGACAATTCTGTTATTTCAAGTTCAAAGCTTACAATTATTCTTAAACATATATTCTTTTTTTTTTTTTTTCCTTTATGACTAGACTCATGGTCAATTGATTCCCTGGGACATTTGAAACAAAAATAAATACATAAATAAATTTACAGCAAAGATCTGATTTGAGCTATAAAGCCTAGACCTCTCCTTTTTCCCACTCTACATATACAACTAATTGAATATTTGAGTATAGAACTATTAGCTTATGTAATCAAATGATCAAGATGATGCTTCTAAATGCTTGCAAGAGAGAACACATGGTGCTACATTGTCCCTATATTTTATTTGAGGATAAATGAGAATGCAGGATCAATTTTGTACTGATTTTTTTACTCTGTTCTCAATGGTCAATCTTTATCATAGAAAATCCATTCCTTTTGGAACCTGATTCTGATTCACCTCTTAATCATTTCTCTTATAGATTGCATGGTTGTAGCTATCTCAACCTTTCTCTGAGCAGCTCCCCATCTGTTTTGACAGAGACCTTAACTAATACCCATATCATAAAACTGCTTATGAGGAAGAATACATGAATACAATCAAGATATTAGAGCTTTACTGAGCCCATTGGAAAGGACAGAACATGACTAAGGACAATCCTTTGAAGGCCCATAGATACTGGCTGCTTGTGAAACAGAAGGAAAAAGAATACTACCTTTGTTTCCTAGCACTGCTGTAAATGAAGCATCACAGACTGAGTGGCTTACACAGGAATCCTAACAGTTCTGGAGTCTACAAGTTCAAAATCAAGTATCCACAGGGTTGATTCCTTCTGAGGGTTTTAAAGGAAGGCACTGTTCCCAGCTTTGTCCTTTGCTTGTTGATGGCTGTCATTTTCCTAGGTCTCTGCACTTTGTCATCCTTCTACCTGTGTTTCTGGGTCCAAATGTCTCCCTTTTATAAAGATACCAGTGTTACTGGATTAGGGCCCACCAAACAATCTCATTTTAGTGTGATTATATATACCAGAAACATCTCTTCAAATAAGTCACTTCTGACACACTGGGAGTCAGGACTCCGACATATGAATTTTTATAGGACACAATTCAACCCATAATTAATGCCATGAAACTACATTTGATGTAGGATTGAGAAACTGTGGATTCAGGATAATATTCTCTGGCATCCTGCATGATGGCAGATGGTTCTTTTCCTCTTTTCTTCCTTGCTTTCTTCCTTCCTCCCTCCCTTCCTCCCCTTCCTTCCCTTCTTTCTTTCTTTTTCTTTCTTTCCTTCTTCCTTTGCTTCTTTCTTTCTTTAATGAAAGAGTAAAAATGAGTATGATAATTAGCATTTAGCCTACATGATATTCCTTTGAGTGTTCCTGTGCTGCTTATGCTATTGGTACATGTAAGTGGTCATATTCTTAACCCTAGGCTTTGTCTGAACCTTCTTAATATGTCATGCCAATGGCACATCACAACTCCTTGATAAAAGCAGGGGTAACAGAATCATCTCATACTCTGGCCTCTTGACATCCTACTCTTTTTCATGAAGGAACAAGAAGTCGGTTTGCTCCTTTCTCACAGAAAGAGAATTTAAATCTTCGGTATTGATTTACAACAAAAGTTTTTATATATTTGTGAGGTGTACATTCCAAGACTTGGCAGTAGCATGCCATCTCCTTCTCATAATCAAAACCATTAAACACTAAAGACTTTAACAAAAAGAGGAATATTTAAGGAATTGGAAATGTGACAAGCATAATACAAAAATCATATCTTTTGGAGAGCACCTTTGTTCTCTACTTTTTTATTCCTGGTCTGGACAAAACTGTATGGCTTCCAAAATTCCTTTCTGTAGTTAGTGGTATTTTTTTCCCCTAACCTTAAATTTACAGCCATTTTCCCCCTACACTTTGAGGTGGAATCTATTATTTTCTATAAGTATGCATGTGCATGTGTTGTTATGAGAGGATGCCAAAAGTTTAACAGCCCTTAATTTGGCATCCACCAAGGACTGGTGTCATGATGTAGAGTTAAGGACAGTGGTCCCTGGCACCTTTAACGATGGGTCCTTAAGAACTTCAATGGTGACAAAACTGTGACCTTTAATTGCACTTTGTATGTTGCTTCAACTCACTGGGATGGAGTGCTTCACCCTGGAACCTTAAGTTAATGGTGATATCTATACTGTTTGGATCACAGACAACAGTAGAATCTTGCCTGCTCCTACATTTTCTTGATAGTAGCACAAACACTAGAATGAACCTGGTTCTAGAATATATGTCCATATTCTATTTCAGACTGCTAAGGCTAGGATGTAGTTTTCAAAACATCCAATGTAGCCATGAAAACTTGTGACATGGGCATAAACAGTTGGGGATATTAATCTAGATTCAAATTCCTTCAAGAAATATATATATATATATTTGCCCTACCCAAACTTAAAAGGCACCTCTCCCTACCCCCAATTGTCGGAGGCTGCGCTGGCTCCTACAGGTCCAGGGGGCCCTGAAGGATGGATGGTGTTGGCGAAAGAGAGTGAGAGAGCCCCGAGATCCTTTCTGATCACCAGACAGGCATCTCTGTCCTGTCGGTTTTGGTGTCTTTATTTATAGGTCAAATGTTAACATGGCATCAGGAAATGGAATTTTTACAATGGATAGCTCTTTGTGATAAGGTGTTGTTGGAAAATGTACAGAAACAGGTTTTACAGAAGTCTTCTTGCAGAACTGCCCCGATTATAGTGAGGTTGAGTAACTAAGAAAATAACAAGGTGTTCACATTTTAATAACACTAAGATAAGTCATAGGTTTGTAGATACTCTTATCCATCCTCATCACAGCTGCCAGGGTAAGGGAAAGTGTTTGTGGAAAGTAGGCCTTAGGGAAGGGGCTGCTATATACCATCAGTTAGCAAAGGTGTATGTACTAACTTATCTTCTGCCCTTATCTGTTCCTTCTCTCTAAGTTAGGCTCTTTGTCTCCGGGCAAGACTTGATTTTCCAGTTATATGCTTTATTGCACCAGAGAGCCAACCATACCTTTAAAGAGTTTAGCTTATTTCCCAATATGTAGAATAGCCTCTATGAGTGCATTTACCTTTGTGTCTGCTTTTATGATTTCTTGAATAGCTAGGGCATGAAAGACATTTTTAGTTAGTTGATTTCCATGTTGAGCTGTATGAACAACCTGAACTGATGCAACGGTAGAAACAGAATTGTACGTGTAAAGGTCAGTCTTTTATGACTAGGGATCATTAGCCTGTTCATAGCTCAAGGGAAAGTATGGAGGGAAACAGGACCTTCTGGAGACACGATGTCTGTTCCCATAATCAAAAGAAGAAGTTCCCACAATAAGTTCCTTCACAAGGTGCAATCATCATACCAGGGCCGGAATAAGGGGACAAGTCACTCCCGATACTGATCAACAAGGTACCCTAGGGGTCAGTGCTCAAGCAGAAATAATTGAGTGGGAGTAGATATCTGTCGTCATCTGATTGGCAAGAGACCATGCAAACTTGCTTTAACCTCACCAGGAGTTTCTCGACTAGTGGGCTCAGAATGGCTCCCAACACTCAATCTCTACTTAAATCATTTAACAGAGTCTCTATAATGATGCTTCTAAAATGCAAATGTGAGTCTATTACTTCTCTGCTTCAATTCCTTTGAGTCTCCTCAAAGCCTTTTGATAAAGTCCCAATTCTTTGGCATTTAAGATCTTTCAAGATCTGAGCTCATTTCTTAAAAGCATTGTCCTTGCATTCTGCTATACAAGTATCTCAAATGACTAGAAAGATTCTAAATTATTCACTTTCTTTTTCTTTCCCAGGTCTTTCTGCATGCTGATTTCTCTGCCTTGACTAAAATGTTAGCATATTTTTTATGCCCTCCAAGCCAGTTTAAACTGGTGTGTTCAACAATTCAAACTGATATATAATGTGTTATACATTCTTAAACTTCGCTGAAAAAATAAAAGACTGTAAATATTTTCCATAACTCACTTTAAAAGAGACATCACATGATTATAATTATTTGAAAGCATTTTCTGGCAACTGAAAGAGTTTATAGTGTTCTATTCTTCCTTAAAGATTTAACCAAAAATCTGAATCAAGTTAATTACTACCACAAGCTTGACAAATTCACTAAAACTAAAAGAAGTTAATTCTAGCTTATTGGATGCTCTATATTTTCTAATTGGTATTTCTTGAAAAATTTTTGTCTCCAATGACTGTGTTCTGGACACAGCCTTTGGATTATTATTAGTTGGGGCACCAGAGTGGCTCAACTGGTTAAGTGTCCACCTTTGACTCAGGTCATGATCTTGTGGTTTGTGGAATCAAATGTCTGAGTCAGGTTCTATGCTGACTGCTCAAAGCCTGGAGTCTGCTTTAGATTCTGTTTCCCACTCTCTCTGCCCTTTCCCTGCTTGCACTCTGTCCCTCTTTCTCTGAAAAGTAAATACACATTAAAAATTTTTTTAAAATTATTATTAATTGAACCATGGTTATAAAAAATCAGTGTGTATTCCACTAAGGCCAAGCTAAATCTTTTTGTAGAATACTAAAATGAAAAGAAAAAAATATATTCACATAACATATTATACTTAAAATGCTTAAGGTTTCCTTTATATTACTCTGCAAAATAATATATTAAAGTATTTTTCCACTAATGTACATCTAGTAGGATCTCTACTTAGTGTTACTTCGTTAGCAATTAATCTATTACTAAATGTTATTAAGTGAAAAATGATTTTATCTTTTCTAAATAATTAATAATTTATACCTTTCATTTCCCCTGCCCCCATACTTCACTTGCATACAGAAGACAAATATTAATTTTTTCAAAGCACAATGATATGCTAATGCATTGAGGAAAGCCTCAATTGACTCATAAATTTTCAGGAACGTAGCTAGTTGTGCTGCTGAATATAAAGAATAATTCTGGTCACCACATGTATTTGGGACTGAAGAAATGTCAGCACATCACTATATTCCTTATTATAGGATGTAGGGTACTAATGTACTGATATTGTTGCAGGAAACAAACCCAAGGGAGACAGATTGTCAAGAACTAAGGTCAGTATTTATGATAAAGGAGTAAGTATTAAAATGTCCTGATACCATTCGTGTTCAAAATTCTTCAATTTCACATGTCTGCTGATTCTGATCATGGCTTTGCATTTATTATTTTTACAGAGTATTAACAGTATTTGATAGATTGATTTAAAATGGTAATTTCTGTTATTTTTGTAATAAGCTTGAAATCTAAGTTCACTAACATAGATGCATAAGAATAAGTCTAAAATAAAATAGAGAAAGAAAAGCACAAAGTGCTGGTGGGATTCACAGTTCAAAGATATAAATATAAATGTGCTTCTAATTACATCAGGCAATAGTCTTATGCTACATACAACATAGTGGTTCAGTCAATATGACTGCAGTATCTTCATTTTCCACAGAAGATTCTCATTCTTATGCATGTTATTTGGTACATTTGGTGAATGTGAGTGATATTAATTCTATACCTGAATCAGCGCAGGAAGAATGTCCGATGTTGTCTCTATTTGTTGTGGTCAATTTAGTAGAAAATAGCTAACCCCTTAGGGTGTGTCATGAATTATACCTATTTGCTATTGTCCAATGTTTGAAGGAATGCACAAGACAAAAATAATTTAGAAACTGACAAACGATGCCCAGGTACTCTCTCTGTAATAGTGTCAACTTAATTCAAATTCTTATTTCCCTGTGCTATAAATTTTCGCTTTTTCCCTAGTAAAAGAAAAAAAAATTATGCCTTGTTTTCTTTAAGCATACAGAACTTTTTAAGATAATATTTGCACTGGCTATTTAAAATTGCAATTATTATTTAAGGATCATTCATTTTGTATTATATTTTCACATTACAAAAGGAGGAGTTAATAAATAAAACACTTTTTTATCGGCACTGGATGTTCAGGATGGTCAAAACATACTGAGTGGGACTGATATTTTGATTTTAGCGTCAAAATTCCACAGTTTGACGATGACAAAGGAAGGCAAGGCCATTCTGTAATGGGGTTCACAGGATTTGAGAGATCCTGGGTTTAGTGATAGCAGTTGTGAACTTTGTGGGGGCTGTCAATGCAATGAGTCTCAGGGTGGATTAAAAATGAAAGAGTTTTATCTGATCACACACACACATAAGCAAACCAAAGGAAGACAAGGAAACTCAAAGAGGTGTTGGACATGTCTCTTACCTTGACTGGTGATGGTATCGCAGGTGTTTGCATATATCCAAACTCATTAACCTGTGCACTTTAACATAAGCTGTTCTTTGTATATCAATTATACCTCAATAAAGCTGTTTTTTTTTAAGGGTTTATAAAGAAAGTAGAGGTAAGAACCATTAATTTGTAGGAGAAGCTGCAAGAAAATTTAAATTCTTTGTTTGGTTCATCTGAGTTTAGTGAATTCATTAATCTGGGGGAGTGTTTACTGCCAGGATTGCTCTGAATGGACAGAGTGGGAATACTGGCTGGGGAGTGAGAAACAGACTGATTCTCAGAATGTGCATATAAGTATCTAGTAGCAGGAGAGAATTACTCTTTGGTTTTAGTTGCTCTAGTTACTATTAGTCTTTATATTAGTTTCCTAAGGCTGCCATAACAAAATACCAACTGCTGGGTGGATGAAAACAACAATTTTATTCTCTCATTGTTCTAGAGGGTAGAAGTTCAAAATCAAGTTCTTTTCAACATCAACATATCTTTTCAAGGGACATAAATTCAACCCACAGTAGTCCCTTCATAACAATTAAATCAGGAATGTAGAGTAGATAGTTACTTGGTAGGAATAATTTGGGAGCAGATGAAACAGAATAGAACAAGAAAAAGTACCCTACAATATGCATTTATGAAAATGAGAAAAAGGTTTTTAAACATAGAATATTTAAATAATAATGATGACCATATTAACCTAATGAAAAGGTAGCTTACAGTAAAAACTTTGGTTCACATATACTTATAGGTCACATATACTTCTATAGGATTGATTCCTAAAAGTGGAATTAATGTGTAAAGGTAAAAGATATTATATATAATACATATTATAGATATATACATATTCTTTTTAAATGAAGAATTTTCCTTACAAGAAAAAAAATATTTTATTTTAGCTTTCAAAGCCCTCCCACACACACACACATACATGAAACCCCTTGTGTAGTAAGTTTAATAAAATATATTCTAGGGAATATACACAAAGTATAGTTGACCAGAAAATATATTTTATGGAACAACTACTCAAAGGGATTATTAACTTCTTGATAGTTTAACTCCATTTTACTAGTCCACTGGCAGAATTAAATAAAAGAAAAACAAACTGAGTATACAATATTGTATTTTTATTATACCTTTCTGAGATTATATTGTATTTCATGTCTCAGTAGTTAATAATTTTTCAACTACTACTTTGGTACAGTGAACCCACAATTCATAGTTCAAGCTCTTTATTGTCATTTTACTTAAAAACAAGCTGACCTCACATCTTCTTGCATTTAATCATTTTTTACAGTTTACAAAAAGAGACAAAATAAAGAAGTACTCACTGATTTAAAATGAAAACAAAAACAAAATTTTCGGTCATAACAAGAGACTTACTTTCCTTAATGGCAAAATAAGGAATACCTAGGATTGTTGTAAAGATTAAATAATGAAAACAGCGTTGAATTATTATTCCCAGCTTGGCACATGGTAGGTATATAAACATGGGCTGAATCTGAATTTGCAAAATAAAGGTGGATTATGCAACTGTCCAGAAGATGGAATCCAAAAAAGAAAATTAAAGATGCTTGGACAAAAAGGAAATGAAAAACATAAATATAAAAAGACTTGTATCAATTAAAGTATCTGGAATTGCTAAACTTTTAAAATGAGAACCAGAATGATACTTTCTTTTTGGGAAACATTTTTATCATCATGCATGGTTGATGAAATTTGAAAGTTAAGAAAAGATCAGTATCACAAATTCATACAACAACCTGTTTCAATCTTTTTAAAGTGTGCTTTTTTTTTGCATTAAAAATATCTGGACTTTAATCACTACTTTCCAATCATCCTTACAGTATCTGATGCTAGTGAAATTGCTAATAATATTATTTTCATGATAATGTGTATATAATATAATTTTTGTGTAATAAAAGAGCCAGTTTTCAAACGGACAAACAAACAAAAGAAACAAGGGATAAACCAGAAATAAATGTGATAGTCATCAAATGAGTAGGTGGAAATAGGGAATGGATTCTAGGTTAATTTCCAAAACTTAAACCTGTGCCATAAATCATGTACTAATAGTGATATGGTTAAATTCCCAGGTATGATAGTTATATTGTGGTTATGGAGATTGATCTTTTTCTTTGGAGATACACACTAAGTATTTGCAAACGATATGTCGTGATGTCTATAACTTGCTCCCATGTGCTTCAGTGTGAGTGAGTGTGTGTGTGTGTGTGTGTGTGTGTGTGTGTGTGAGTGTGAAAGGAGAGGGAAAAGAAGAAAAAAGTCCGAAGAAGGTAGAAGAAAGAGGATGAGTGAGAGAGAACAACACTTAATTGGTAAATCTAGGTGAAAGTCATATATTTGACTTTTTTTTAAATAAAAAGCTCGGGTAAAAGTTTTCTCTTTGGACTTACATTCAGAATAAGTTTTATTCCAACTTCATTAGTTCTAGAGAAATATTTCTATAAAGATAAGTCTGGGTAATCATTACTAGACAAAGTTCACACAAAGAAACAGAAAATGTATCTTGGCCATAATAATGTAAATGTTAGAGGAAAAATACAGAAAAAAATGAAACAATTTAACCACACAGGCCTCTCCACTTTTATAATTGGAATTTAACTGGGAAGAATATGATTCCTCTGAATTATCTGTCACAGAATAAGCAAATAACAGAAACATCTGCTGAGAAATAGTATAAGAGAAGTTAAATATCTTGATTTCTCAAAAATAACATGCAATCTTAGTTTTAATATGAAGGGGAGGAATAATCTGGAATGGTATATTTCTAAAATTATACATATTTTTGTCTCTAAATTGTCACAAAAGAGAGACTAAAGTATACCTTAAGGAGAAAAACCTCATTCAGCTAGGGTGATGGAATTAGATGATGTAATAGGCTTTTTTTTTAAATTTTTTCTCTCATTTCTACAAATCTTTAATTCATTTCCATGCATTTTATAATCTTTCACTATTCAAGGCCAGAACGAAAAAGAAACATAAAAAAAGTATCCAATTCAGTTTAATTTACATTTACAACATATCAACCTTAATAGCTATAATAGAGAATAGTAGAAATGTTGAAATGAGTTTGGAAGTAGACAGAAATGGCAAACAAGGTAAATTGATCTGAGTCTGTCCTAAGGGATTTGCTTCTTTTCAGCTGCAACTAAAATTGTTTCATAGCTTATGGGCAGACTCTAGCAGATCTGGTATACACATCTAGTATACCTAAGCTATGAGGGACAGTCTTCAGGAATGAGATTTTGATGGCCTTTGAAAGATATCAACATAAGCCCTTCTCCTGGATAAAATAAGGCTAGTGATTACAAAGGTCTCCATACTGTTTCATAGCATTTTAGGAGTGTGAATTAAAGTTGTTGTTGTTGTTTTAATCAGGTCAATGCCATTAAGTGTAAAAGGTGGTCTAACTCAAATGACTATGTTTCTTATGTTACAAAACAAATTCTTTGTGTGATGAACAGAGTATACATTATGAATAAATGAATTATATAATCTCATTGATTAAACTTTTTCTATGAACATGGAAGTAAATAACACCTAACAATAAACTGCATTTTGTCTGAATCTCTTAATTTCTGTGACAAATCCTGAATGTTCAGAGTTAATAGGGTGGATATACCTCCAGGTTTGCTGGGACCATTTATACCTGCTTCCCAGTACCTTATTCTATTAATAGCTCCTTTTCACTCTTATAATTATCCAATATAGACAGTGATTTAAATGACAACATTATTAATATGTCCTTGTGTTCAATACTCCTACCAGTTGAGTTACATACTTGGAAAAAAATGTTATTGGGGTGCCTGCATGGCTCAGTCATTTAAGCTTCCTACACTTGGTCTCTGCACAGATTATGATCTCAGAGTTAGTGAGTTTTTGAGCCCCATGCTGAGTGTGGAATAGGGTTCCACCCTGTACTGTGGAGCCCACTTGGGATTCTCTCTCTTTCTCTCTCTCTCTCTGCTCCTCCCCTATTGTGCTTTCTCTCTCTCAAAATAAATAAATAAACTTAAAAAAAGGGAATATTATCTTTTTCAAGTCAAGGCATTTATGCTAGTCATAATATTGCACTCATGTATTTAAAGAACAGACTAATAAATATAAATAGAGAAAAGACAATTCTTATTTTAATAAAAAACTGAGTTGAATCATTTGTAAGACTTAATAATTTTTATTATTGCTATCCAGTTAAGTATGGTCCAAAATATAAAATATATATGTTTTTATTTTTTATGTTGAGTACACTATGTAGGTCATATGGGGATCACTTTTTAAAAATATATATTAGGTTTAAAAATATTTGTTACAGGTATTTATTAGTCCCTACAGTAGTTCCTACTGGAACATAATTTTTAAGTTAACTGACCAGTTTTTAGTCAGTTAATCAGAGGCCTACTCTATTCACACTTGCTAATATTACCATATTTTTAAAAATATTAAATATAATTCTGTTTAAAATGAATACAAACATTAAGTTATAGCTTGGTCCCTTTTCACTATTTCAATTATCATTCTTCAATATCAAGGTAATCTTTCTCTTTCTTCCTCTTTTTCCTTTTCTTCTATCAAAAGTAAATTTTAACACTTTGCCTCCTTATAAGACTATAAGTATTGAAAATCTTTGGGGATGGTGTAACACTATCTTATGCTAAGGTTTTAGTTGGGAGTCTTTTGGTAGAATTTTTGTACTCCTTCAATGTGCTCAGCTTTCTCTAGCTATCCAGTCTCAGTTTCTAAGCACAGAAGAAAAATTGGGTTTTAGTTCCACACATCTTGGCTTACATGGAAAGAAAAAAAAAATACTGCCAGCCACATTGCATTTGCACCTGCCGTCACTTTGCAATAAGTGTGATACTCCTAAAGGAGAAAACAATTCTGTCTCCATAAATATACCAAATTAAACTAAATTGTCAATATCAATATATCAAACTAAAGTACCTTTAGTTTATTTATGGAATTCTGCCTATAACTGACATATTTCTGCCCCAAATTATTTCTATTAAATTTAAAATATAAATCATGATTTTCTCCTATAAATTGTCAGACATCTTAGAAAACAAACAATTCTCAGTGAGTGATTTCTTCTCAGTTGAGCAAAATTGTGTGAAATGGTTAAAAAGAACAAATAACAAGAGTAATCCTCAATTTTACTATCAATCAATTGGGAATGTGCTCAGCTCTAAGTCAAACAACAAAAAAGAGAAAAAGAGAAAAGAAGAAAAAAAGAAAGAATAAAAGAACAACAACAAAAAAAAGAGCAAAGTAAAACTAACCTACATGACTTAGCTACATTTGATTTCATTTTCCTCACTTTCAAGTCCGAAGATGGTAATTGCTGATGTTGGATCAGCTCTGTTCAATGATGCCGTTAGAGATGGAAGTTCTTTAAAAACTGAAGTTTTTGGTAATATCTCATGACTATTTGTGACCTCAGTGTCATAAGATGATCTTATAATTCCAATTATCATACCTGATTTAAACAATTAATGTTTATTCTTATTTTTGAGAGAGAGAGAGAGAGAGAGAGAGACAGAGCATGAGTGGGGGAGGGGCAGAGAGAGCGAGACACAGAATCTGAAGCAGGCTCCAGGCTCTGAGCTGCCAGCACAGAAGCACAAAGCCTGCCGTGGAGCTCGAATGAAGGAACCACAAGATCATGACCTGGGCCCAAGTAGGACGCTTAACCGACTGAGCCACCCAGGCACCCCATCGTATCCCATTTTAAGGCAACAAAAAAAGGCAGTCAAAATGATGACCTTAGCTTCATCTCTACCTATTTGCTGGGACAGAAAAGTTTCCCTAGAAGTTATCACAGAAGATATTCACTTATATCCTTAAGCTCAAACTCTATATCTACCCTTAAACGTAGAGGAAACCTGAAAAACTGTGTACTTAAAACTTCCACTTTCTAAGTAGGGAAAACAAATGAATAAAACAAGCAAACAAAAAAACAAAAAAAGGAGAGTCTGAAATTAATGTTGGGTCATCCAACCCACGGGCTATGCCACAAAAGCTACACAAAGGGTTGACCTAACTACAGCACAGGAAAGATAAAATATAGTTTGTTCCATCACTATGAACAAAGCATTTCTTACCTCCATGACATTCTTTAAAGGCAGTTCTTTAAAAAAGGACTGGTGTCACTGAACAGGGAAGAATTCAGTGTCTGCATGAAGTAAATGTCTGTTTTATTCGTTACTGTTTTAATTCCCATTGTCACACAACTGGTACCAACTAGTCACAGAGAACATCTTAGATGAATAGGGGAATAAGCACTGTCTTTAAAAGATGTAACAGGAGGGGTGCCTAGGTGGCTCAGTTGGTTAAGTGTCTGACTTTGGCTCAGGTCATGATCTCACAGTTCGTGGGTTCGAGTCCTGCATCAGGCTCTGTGCTGACAGCTAGCTGAGAGCCTGAAGCCTGTTTCTGATTCTGTCTCCTTCTCTCTCTGACCCTCCTCTGCTCATGCTGTCTCTCTCTCTCTCAGAAATAAATAAAACATTAAAAAAAATAAAAGATGCAACAGGATGTAACCATTAGATGTCATAGGTGTTGCCAAATTGAGATGTCTTTCTTAAATGTAGATACACCCATTTATTAATTCAAGAAATATTTTCAGTAGCTAATATATAACAGTTATTTTGATAGATGTGAGAGAGAACCAGAAATATATGAACCTAGTTTGTCGTGAGGCATTTATTTTTCTTTTTTTCTTTAAATGTTTATTTATTTTTGAGGGGGTAGGGAGGGGCAGAGAGAGAAATAGAGACACAGAATCTGAGGCAGGCTCCAGGCTCTGAGCTGTCAGCACAGAGAGTGATGTGGGGCTCGAACCCACGAACTGCGAGATCATGACCTGAGCTGAAGTCGAATGCTTAGTTGACTGAGCCACCCAGGCATCCCATATATGCATTTTTCAACCGAACTAAAAATAAAGGAACTTCTCGTATATATCTACCCTTAGTTAAAATTATTGAATAAACAGTCAAAATTAAAAACAAAACAAAGCAAAACAAAAAGAACACACAAATAGGTTTCATTCAGGACAGAAAGAAAAATGAGAATATGAGAGTTTGGAAGGATATATTACTCATGATTTAGAGGGGGGTAGGAACAACTTTATGTAAATTGTAACCCCCAGATCATTTCAAAGCAATTAATAGAAGTGTATATGCCTCCCTCTGTGATCATGAAAAAACTGACAACTCTTTGTTCATTCTTACCAGGGGATACTGTCATTGTGATTTCATATTGCTGTAAGATCCAAAGACACAAAGGTAGGCTAAGGGAATCAGAATTTATGGTGTGAGATTGTAGAGAGCAAGAATGTGTATGTTCACTTAAATGAATTGCCTCTATCAAAAGAGCTTACACTGCTAACAGTTTAACAATGAATATAAACATGCATGGCCATAAAGATTAAAAGCAATATGTACTAATAATGTATTGCTAATTTGAACATGGAAGGTGAGAGATGAGAGTTATATTTGGTGCAAGATTATCAAAACTCGAGGAGCTGTGGCAGGAGGTCATCTGCCCTTCCCCTTGCAGGAGCACACTCAATAAACTGAGACAGAATGAGCAACTGAACTATATCTATAGCTATGTGAAAATGAATGCTCTAGGAAACAAATAACTATTTAAATGAGCAAAATTTCAGGTTTTAAAATATGGAAGTGGGTCCTTATTTTCACACTGTTTCATGAAAACCATTGGTTACAATTATTATAATACTAAAGTGTACATGAAATTTATGTGAATCAAATTTTCCCCCATTGATTTACAATCTCTTTAAGCTCTAAAGTCAATGATTCTGTTACTGTGCTTTCTAAAGTACTTTATCTTTATTGCACAAACTTCTTAAGTCTAATTCTCACCAACATATTGTCATTCCCTTCTAATCATACCCCAAGTATGTGTATGTATTTCACACCTATGGGTCAGGCATTGACTGACCATAAGCATTGACTTCATATTTATGCCAGTCTGTCCATTGCATTTACAGGCAGTGAATATTTGGATGAAATTGTATAGCACACACCTAAGGTAGTAAAAGTCTTAAGTGATGGCTGTTCAAATGGAGAAGATAGAGAGAACTTAACAGTTGATATGATGGCAGGAAAATGAGATAGAAGCAGTGAGACAGAGAAACCAAATTTCTCTCAGTGTGGAGAGGTATGTCTTGGAATAGTAATCTAGTTTATCTTTGTATTTTCCTGCCTCGTTTATTTTTTGCTCCCACATATAATTCAGGGATTTTTCTGTCCTACGGCTTATACCACTGCAGGAAAAAAACTATTATTCAAAGAAACCATTTCTTTTTCAAAATATCTAATGCATCAATCAACTGTATGTGAGGTTCTCAGCTAATGGAGCCATTTACAATTTTTCTATCTATGCAAGAAAATGTGGATTCAGAAAGGAGTAAGAATGATTTAGAAAAATAGCCATTTGATCTAAATAAAATGTAATGCTTCAGAGTTACATACAGTTGAAAGTTCTGCAAGTGCCTGTGTTAAATTGTCTTCTTAAAATGACTACAAACTTATAAAATAAACGGTGATAGTTTTCAGAAAGATTTGTAAAATGTCCTCTGTGTCCCATGAATAAATAGATGTCCTCTGTGTCCATGGAGAAAGGTAAATATCAATAGGTGGAAGTTAAATGGCCATCATCAAACTTTTGAATATTTGAATTTGGTATTTAAATTTATATTAAACCTGCCTTTCATATTTTTGAAGTAATTGCTATAGGAAAATGACTGCAAAGTAAAAGTGTTTACAAAGAATAGTACAAACAGTAGACTTACTCTACATAAAACCAGAAAATCCATGCAGTGAGTACATCAAGACAACTACCAATTTATTTCCTGAAAGTATTTCATATATATCTAATGTATAATTTATCATGTTTTCTATTGACCTTACCACCTAACTGCATGGAGGCTTTAGTTGACTAACCAGGACATGATACAAGTGGTTAAAACTCTGACGAGGAAAGAAAGCAATATCAAATAGTTCTCCCATTACCATCTAAGTCTGGAAACAGCTATCTCCAAACATCTGGGTCCAAGATAAGTCATTTCTCAGCAAGTACTCTGCATGCTGAATTTGAAAAGTAATTATCAGTAACCCTGTGGCTTAAAAATTAAAAAAAAAGCAGTGTCTGTTTGCTGGCCTTCTTTCAGATTTAAATACAAGTTAAAGTAAGATTTCTTTAACTGCTAGCTTCACTATTAAAAGAGATCATGGAGAGGGGAGGATTTTATTTTAATGTAGTATTAACATAATAATTATGATACAATTTTAACAAATGCTAGATTGAGACGATATTTCTCTTTATTTTACTATTTTATTTTTCAGTAATCTCTACACCCAACTTGGGACTCGGATTTAAAAT
This sequence comes from Hyaena hyaena, assembly GCF_003009895.1. Taxonomy (NCBI): domain Eukaryota; kingdom Metazoa; phylum Chordata; class Mammalia; order Carnivora; family Hyaenidae; genus Hyaena; species Hyaena hyaena. The sequence goes on along the minus strand of NW_024081139.1, from coordinate 569,321 downwards.
CCTGAGATCAAGAGTCACATGCGGGGACAATATTTCTAAACTATTGTTTAAATTTTTTAATGTTTATTTATTTTTGATAGAGCACAAGCAGGGGAGGGGCAGAGAGAGAAGAGACACACAATCGAAGCAGGCTCCAGGCTCCAAACTGTCAGCACAGAGCCCACCCGATGTGGGGCTCAATCTCTGGAAGTGAGTGATTATGACCTGAGCCAAAGTTGGACGTTAAACCAACTAAGCCACCCAGGCGCCCCACTAAACTATTGTTTAAATCTACAAATATGTTTACCCTATGTATGCCTGGTCAAATACTGTTAAATCTTTCCTTAATGCTTACTATTGTTACTTATATTTTTTCCTGCAAGGGTAGCCTTTCAACTAAACTAGATTTAATATTTTTTCCTAAAGAAGTTGAGGTGAGAAGCACATATATATCCTCAAAAGCCAAGAATAAAATTAAATTATGCAGTTAGAAGTAATGGTATTAGAATGTTTTCATTGAGGGACAATAATTAGCAGTCATGCTTCAGGCTCTGAGAATTACATAAAGGATTACGATAGGAATTGATGGGTGTGACTGGAAGTTCAAGCAGAGCAACAGGCAGATAGTGTGCACTACTCAGGAGAGCCCACTTTCAGCTTGGCTAATGCAAGGACTATGCTTTCTTTATCTTTGTAATAGTGTCTGACAGTTTATGCCCTAAATAAATATTTGTTGAATGGAATGGAATTGAATTTAAACAAGGAATATATGATTTCAATCATGTGTGACTGCAACAGTTAGAGAAAGGCCAGGAAAACAGAAATTGCACTAGGATCTATATTCAGGAAATTGGGGACTGAGGTGTTGGAGGGCTGAAAGAACAGATAGAATCCGGAGGTGAACCCAGAGAGATAACAGCCCCAGGAAGCAGCTAGCCCTAGAAAGTTGAAGAACAATGGGGAGGTGGTGGGGCTTAGCAGAGCCTAGAGCTTTCAGGAAAGGCCACACAAAGCTTGGTAACACTGGTTCTCCCACCTGCCTGTGACCATTGTGAATATAAAATAAGACTCTCATAGACCAAATGTATTTAAATGTCTCCCAGTACAAAGTCTGAGCGTGTGCTCATTATTTGTTATTTTATCATCATTATCATGATCCTCATGAAGACTACCCAGTACAATGCACAGTGTCTCGTAGGGAGTAAAATCCCACTCAATATTAATATTTTTAACCTCTCTGGAATGGAGTAGAGAATGTAAAATTACATTGTAAAACAACACAGGTACTGCTTACTAGTACCATGTGATAAAACTCCATCATTTTAATTTAGGATGATGCCTCAGGTCATAAAATAATTCAAAATCCAATGCTCATTATAATCTTTAGTTATTAGATTTGGTCATTTTAACTCTTCTAATGTGGGGAATATTTTAATATGATCCCCCAAAACATGTAATGCAAGATTTAACCTCTGGTGAAAGGAAATATGCCTCCACCCGTTCTGTACCTTCTAGTATATTCACTGGTGCGTGCTGTTCCTGCTTTTTACAAGGACAATCAATCTTGGGTTTTTCAATGTGTCTATTTCTCACGTTACGGACTTCTGCAGCAGTAAACTCACACTTTATATCGATATAAAATTCACTTACACTGTAAACAAGGGGGCTGTTGAGAAGGAGATCATACAAACAGGTATAAGTCTTCTCAGCACAGATGGTGTTTTCATTTCATTCAGTCAGCTCTTGTCAGCATTACAACAGTTGCATTTTTAGTGATGGTGTAGATAAACCTGCTCATTTCATCAGCGTACAATGTTACTTTTTGCCATTCCTTAATTAAATGACTAAAAATACACTGCTGTAGTCTAAGTGCTATAAGGTAAAACCCAGAACTTATCAATGTTAACAAGCAATATATTTACCTAGGTGGGCAGCGTAAGGCAAAACCATTTATATACTGTCAACCAGTAACAAACCTAGACTAAAAGGAAACAAAACAAAACAAAACCCAAACCAAATAAAAAACGACAAAAAACAAAACACCCCCCCAAACTAGCTCTGATATAAATTTAATGATTATGGACACACTTCTGAAACTCTCCCTTTCTGTTCTTCACTCAGCTAGAGACCCCTTTCCCACACATTTTCATTTTTTGTAAACCTATCATTTAGAAAGCTCAGATTCTGATAATTTTTTTTTAATGTTTTTATTTATTTCTAGGAGAGAGAGAGAGAGAGAGACAGCGTGAGCAGGGGAGGGTCAGAGAGAGAGGGAGTCACAGACTGAAACAGGCTCCAGGCTCTGAGATGGCAGTCAGCACAGAGCCCGACGCGGGGCTCGAACTCACGAACCGCGAGATCATGACCTAAGCGAAAGTCGGACGCTTAACCGACTAAGCCACCCAGGCGCCCCTCAGATTCTGATAATTTTTAATAGGAAGACTTAAATAGTAAGATGCTTTCTATTTGAGTAAGTGGATAGTCATTAAAATTCACTTTCACAGTTTTGGGGTTTTTTCTGAGAAGGAGAGAGAGAGAGCATGCACAAGTGAGTGAGGGTCAGATTGAGAGAGAGAGAGAGAGAGAGAAACAGGGTTATCTGAGGCAGGGCTTAAACTCACAAACCATGAGATCATGACCAAAACTGAAGTCAAATGCTCAAAAACTGAGCCACCCAAGGGCCCCAAATTCACCTTAACAGTTTTTTTCAAAAGTAATGATAACTAACCCACATATTTCTTCTATATCTGTCATGCAGTTGTTTAATAAGTATTTTAAATATATTAATAATTTTTAATTCTCAAAAGAAAGTTGGTGGGTAGATACTAAAATTCGCTTTATTTCATATAGTTGGAATCAAGAGCAATACCCAACAGTCTTATTACTATACACTAACTCAGTGATTTGCTGTAAGGAATCACCCAGTTTAGCAAATGGGTATCATCAAGGCTCAGATTTATTACAGCAAAGAATATAGGGCAGGAAAGGCAGGGCAAAAATATAGGAAGAAGCTACACAGTTCAAAAGGGAGCTTTCCTATCCTCCTCTGTGAGGATTATGTAGATACTTTTTTTTCTCAAACTGCAATCTCTGGGGCAAATGGGCAAGATGTCTTCTCTCAAGAAGGTCCCCTTTAGTCTTGGAGTCAAAAACCAAGCCATAGTGTAAACTTCCAGATCTGTAAGCTCACATAATGAATCTTCATGTTTTGCTTGAAACATGAATTATCTAGACCCAGTGCTCTGGGCATGTAGGAAAACATATCATTACCAAGTAATGATGAGAACATTCCAGTAGTTTAGTTTTCAGTGTTTGAGCAAGGGCCATCGCAATGATAACACAGATAAGCAAGAACAGAGGTAGAAATTGACCTATTGTGTTAATTATTTCCTCTCAAGGGCACACAATGGCTGAATAACTTACCTTAGGTTACACAGCTGTAAATGTCAGAGCCAAGTTCCATATTCAAATAACATGTTTTCATTGTTTACACTCTTAATCATTAAAAAAATTTCTAATATTACATGCTGTAAATGACAAAGCGCATGTTTGAAGATTGTTCCATTATTCAGTGATCTCGTCAAAGACCCAGGTAATTTCCATTTTGCTGTCCTGCCATTCAAAGGGTGCCAGTGACACTCCTGTCATGGTCACAAAAGGGTTATAGCTGCTTCATCATGTACTTACTCAGTCACACCCAAACGCGGGAAAGGAAGGACACTACCATCTTGTGTAGCATCTGGCGCTCTAATTATCAAAATTAAAAAAGATGAAAGCTTACCGCAAAAATACACCATCATGTTTCCCCCCTTTAAAATGTATAGAACTATTCTATGACTCAAGAATTGCACTACTAGGTATTTATCTAAAGGATACAACAATACTGATTCAAAGGGGCACATGCAGGGCACCTGGATGGCTCAGTCAGATAAGTATCTGACTTCAGCTCAGGTCATGATCACAGTCCATGAGTTCGAGCCCTGCATCAGGCTCTTTGCTGACAGCTCAGAGCCTGGAGCCTGCTACAGATTCTGTGATTCCCTCTCTCTCTACCCCTCCCCTTGCTGGTACTCAGTCTCTCTCTCAAAATAAAATAGGGGGAGGGGGCAAGATGGCAGAGAAGTCAGGAGCTCCGTACTTGCACTCACGCCCATACATCACACAGAAAAGATCTGAAGCCATTGGAAACCTTACAAAACCTGAGAGATTGGGAGAAAAAGGACGCAGAATCCACTGAGAAAGGCTTCTAACGTGAGTGCGAACTGGGGAAGATAAAATCGGGCGGGGATCGGAGACTCCAGGGTGGGAGGTGATCCCCCTCTACCCTCTATGGGGAGTGAGAGGGGAAAAAGAGAGAGTCCGAAACAGAAAAACTTCTGCTTGGTGGGTCGGGGGGGGGACCTCTGCTCAGTGCATAGAAAGACTGTACTTGCCAAATACCTGCACACCAGGTCCCCTCGCGCCAACTGGTCCTGGGGGGGACTGAGCACACAAACCGCTTCTTTGTGCTGGCTTCTGGTGGCTGGACTTCAGAGTAGCGGTGTGCCTGCCGCCATTGTAGCTCCCGGGCGGCTGAGGCCCCTGAAGGAGCTGCGCGGACACTGGGTGTCCGCGCTCCTGGCTGGCTGGAACTCTAGAGGAAAGGCAAAGAGCTAAAAACTGGGAGATTTGCCCATGAGTTCATGTTTTGGGTGACAAGCCATAGAGGGACCTGGTTTTCCTCACTCCAGCGGGCTCAGGCTCCACACCCGGCAGGCAAGCCCCTGTCCATGCGCACCAGCCTGACCCAGAGAAGGATGCAGCGATTCTGACTCCACCCCCAGCTCCTGGCAGGAGGCCTGGAATTGCCCCAAAGGGATTGCCTGGGAAGTTGTGTCTAAGGCAATTTCAGCGGGGCGCGCCAACTGGGATTTGGAGACTGGGACTGGCCTGAGTTGAAGAGTGCAACCAACTTTGGCTGCACCCCTGGTTCGGGGAGTTTACACGCCCAAAAAAGCGAGGTGCAGGGCTTGATTCAAGAAGGGACTGGAGCACCGTCACTCTCCTCCCCACAACCGCCAAGGCAGAGCTCCCGCCTGAGGCGTTGGATCACACCACGCCCATCCCTGTCTGAGAGCTGCCCTCCCCCCCCTTTTTTTTCTTTCTTTTTTCTTCTTTCTCTTTTCTCTCTTTTTTCCCCAGAACACTGACCTGATTAACTCTGGTCGCCGGCTTGCTTAAACAATCACAACGAGTCCATTCTGTAAATGTAAATTCTACACCTACCGACATTTTCATCTC